>NC_069389.1:4750546-5059608 GCF_027475565.1 Acinonyx jubatus
TTGTGTTTGTTCCCATGCTTAAACTCGCCACATCAAGCTTAAATTAAAAATAGTTCCAGTTCTCCAGCTCTTGATGGAATTTGAACTTAAAACTTGGCTTCCACTCTTTTTAGTAACAAAAACTTTGATGCCGCTGGAGTAATTTTGTTTCGTAGCATTGTTAGTCCAGAAACGCCATCTGTAACATCTTAGGATTGTGTGAATACTGGCATTTGTAGCAGGCAAGTTCAGCCAAGTCTACTCCGCGCATGAGAGCTGAGTAACCAAGCATAGGCTGGCAGTAGAAGGGTGACTGGACCGTCTGGAGGCCGGAGGAGGGGAGGTCATTCGCTTTTATTTAATGTTGTCTATTAAGTGACGCCTCCTGTGTTCCCCTCCCTAGTCACATTTTTCTCCTCTCCCACCAGATACGTGCATTGTCCTGAGTTGTTTATCATCCTTATTCATATCTTCATACATTTATGACAAAGGCGTGCATTCTGAAATGACACATTGTTTTACATGTGTCAAGCATTTGTAAATAAAGAGGTCTGCCATATATCTTTCTGCAATAAGACGGCCTTTTATCTTGGAGGCCATGGAGAGTCACTTTAGAGAGTTCAGCAGGAAATGGGACTTGTTCCATCCACTAGCCTAACAAAGGGATGAATTGATGGAGAGCAAGAGAGGTTGAGAAATTCTCTCAGAGTCCTGCTTTAGCAGAATGCGGATAGGAAGTGAACCAAGCCCCAGGCTATCTCTGGGCGCTGGGGGAAGGGCATGCTTGAGAAGAAAAGGCAACAGGAAGCTGTCTGAGACTAGGCACTCTAGCTGGCTTCTCGTGCACTGGTGGCTTCGATTCTGGATTAGAGCCAGTGAATCTGGTTCCTCCACCGGTGTCTGAGTTACTTGATGAGGTGTACCCTTGGTGGGAGTGGGTAGAGGGGACCTTCTCTGTCCTTGAAGCCAGGTGTATCAGCGACAGTGCCTGAAGGTAGAAGATTGTGTCCTCTGGGATCTAGAACCTTCAGATACTAGAGTTGAACAGTGTTAGTGCATCTAACACTTGAGCCGGGGTTATCTGTGAGGCTGTTTTCTGTAGAGTCTAGCAGGGTTATTCTCCCCTTGTCTGTGGAATGCATGTTCTCCAGGCTTCCAGGGTCTCCTGTGAGGGAGCTGATGTTTCTGCCTTGTGGGTGCCTATTTCAGAGTTTACGAGAAGCAGAGCTCAGCAAGGTCGACCAGATGTACTTCCCATGTCAGACCGTCTTCAGTTATGATCCCCTGCTCAGAAATTCTGAAATGTGTGGTTCTGACACCACCATCATAAAAAGATCACTCTGACAAATACAAGGGTGGAGGAATCTTTAAAAATTGCATGCTGTTGCGTAAACGAGAGTAAATCCTGACAGTGACATAGTGGGTGCAGTGGCCAAAATGAGAGGTGCTTTATGCACAGATATGTAAGGTCCCCAGAAAGCTGGTAAGTAGATGAAGTGAGGAGCAAGAGAGTTTATATGGTGGGCTGGTTTTTCTCTGTGAATGGGAAGGAATAATATATATTTGTATTTGAATACAGAAGCGTTAAAAGGCTCTGGGAGGACGGTGGCCTGAAATGGCAGAGAGGCGTGACTAGGCAAGAGACCATGCAGGATAGGCCTTCTTTTGTTTTGAACCATCTACTTTTACCACATAAGATCTAGTTGACATTTTATTGACGTTCATTTCCCTGAGTTGATAATCATACTATGGTTATGTAAGATAACAGTAGGGAGTGTGGGGTGAGGTCAATAAAGAAACTGTATTATTTTGACGGCTTTTCATTATAAAAGTTCAAAATGAAACGTTTTATTTTAAGCTGATACACAGACAGCTGGTGAGCACATGAAAATGTGTTGGACATCATTAGTTATCTGAGAAAGCCAAATTAAAAGTGCAACAAGACACTATTTGTGTAGTGAATAGAGTGGCTAAAAAAAAAAAACAAAACCTGACAATAGAAATTTTATGGGAGAAACGCTCTCTTAGGTCCAACAGCTTTGCAGTAAGGTTGGCAGATTCTTGTAATATGAAATATGCATTTACCTTTTGACTCAGAAATTCCATTCTTGGGTGTTTATCCATGAAAAGTAATTATGCAAGAATGATAATACCAGCTTTATTTACAAATGCCCCAACCTGGAAACAACTGGAATACACAACAGGAGAATGGATAAACTGTTCATCATACCCATACAGTGTATATTGTTTATTGTATACTCATATAATGCAACACCACGTAGCAATGAAAAGGAACAAACTACTGATCTATGCAACAGTATGGATGAAGCTCACAGACATGGTGATGAATGTAAGTAACCTGATACCAAAGAATCCATACTGAGGGATTCCATGCACAGGAGCTGGGAGAGCAGGCAAGAAAAAAAAAAGAAACTGGGGCACCTGGGGGGCTCAATCAGTTCAACATCCAACTTCAGCCCAAGTCACGATCTCACGGTTGTGAGTTCAAGTTCCGCATCAGGCTCTGTGCCCACAGCTGAGAGGCTGGATCCTGCTTCGGGTGCTGTGTCTCCCTCTCTCTACCCTTCCCCCTCTCTCACTGTTTCTCTCTCAAAGATAAACATTATCTTTTTTAAAAGAAAAAAATAACTAAGCGGGCAAAACTATAAGGAAAAATAACAGAACAGCAGTTGCCTCTGGCTTGAGGTTTGGCTAATAAGAGAACAGAGAACTTTCTGAAGGGATGACAATGTTCTATAGGTATTAGCATTTTGGATTCTAGAAGTGTATCCATTTGTCAGAATTGTGCAAATACCTTTTGTTTACTTCAGTGTATACGTATGTTATCTCAAAAAATCTCCGTAAAACTTATAAGTACATGGGAGTTGGGAATGTGTAAAGTTATCGATGACACAGAATGGGCAGAATATTGATAACTGTTGCGAGTAGGGTGATACATTTCTGGAATTTCATTATACCATTGCCTTTACTTCTTATATGTTTGATATTTTCCACAGTAAAAAGTTAAAACATGCTTTTAAAAAGAAAAAACAAAGTACAAGTTTTGCTTTCAAAGTAAGTGGTCGTTTTGCTTTTCTTGCTTAGATGGGAGTTTTATTGTGTATTTTATGCTGAGAGGAGTAGGATTTCAGGGGTTGGGGGGGGGCATGTGGCAATGCAAGGTGTTTCCTGGTGACATTGAAAATTAAAAGAACATTTAGCAATGTGTATTGACAAGATCATGGGGCACCTGGGTGGCTCATTTGGTTAAGCATCCCACTCTTGGTTTTGGCTGAGGTCATGATCTCACGGTTTGTGGCAATGAGCCCCACTTGGGGCTCTGTGCTGACAGCATGGAGCCAGCCTGGGATTCTGTCTCTCTTCCTCTCTGTTCCTCCCCAACTTGGGCTCTGTCTCAAAATACATAAATTAAAAAAAAAAAAAACTTTAAAAAATGTGCACTGATGAGATCATAATAAAAGAGTGGCAGGAACATTGAATCCCAGGCTTGTGGAAAATACGAAGGAAATCTAGAAAATCTAGAGTTAGATATTGGGTAAGAAGTCCTAGACAATTCAATCCCATTCCTGAGAGCAAGTGCTATGTTAACAGATACAGAGAGAGCATTGGGCTTATTCAAATACTGATTTTCCACTGCCTTTTCTACCCTATAAAATGGTCTTCAAAGTTTCAAGGTAAGAAGCTAATGGAGTTAGAAGGGATTTAAGCCTTTGATAAATGAGGAAACAATAAGAGGGCACAGGGTTTTAAAATAAATTCAAAGTCAGGTGAATTCTATCTCAGGGACAAGAGCTATTTTCTAGTGCATTGAGTAATCATGGCTAAAGTGAGAAATTCATAAGGGTAACAGGTAAATGTCCCAGTTTTTTCTTTTTTTATGTTTATGTATTTATTTTGACAGAGAGATCGAGAGTGTGTGCAAGTGAGCCTGGGAGGGGCAGAGAGAGAGAGAGAGAGAGAGAGAGAGAGAGAGAGAGAGAGAGAGAGAGTCCCAAGAAGGCTCCACACTTATCACAGAGCCCAATTTGGGGGTTGAACCCATGAACTGTGAGATCATGACCAGAGCCAAAACCAAGAGTCAGACACTTAACCAACTGAGCCACCCAGGCGCCCCTCTTTTTTTTTTCAAGGCAAGAATAACACTCTGGAAATTACAGAGTGGTAAATTAGACAGTAATCCTTAATGTTCTGGAAGAGGTCCTCCGAAAGATGTCCTCCAAAAGAAACAGTGGTTTCTAGAAGCTCCATGGGTTTGCTGAGAGCCTGTCTCTGTGCTGCTAGGTGTATGAAAATCTGTGGGTGTAACTTGTGTAGTCACCAATATAGTATTTGGCAGTTTTGCTCTTGGTATTGTAGAGGACAAGACAGATGTATAAGTGCATGAGAGTGAAGCCAGAGAGGCAACTGCCCACTGACGGGGGATAAGCAACTCTGGTGATGAGTTTTGCCCCCCTACTGCCAGGCTGTGTGTCCACATCTCTCGTGTGCAGAAAGATCCTACAAATGGAACATCTCTGTCTATGCCTGTATGTACATGTACATCCTTATGTATGAGGATGTGTCTACCTATTATAAAATTAGCCCACCTTCTTCCTTAGACAGTAAAAATTAGCCACGTGCTGTACTCGGGGAATGGAGTGGGCACATTATTAGCATGTTCCCTTAAAGGCTCTCAAAACATTTTTTTACTCCTGTTGTTGCAAATAATCCATGATTATATCCTCACGCTTCCCTGTCTATTGAAATCGAGCGCATAGAACAACAGTCATCACATATTGTGTGATTCATCAACTCGTGAAGCATCGGGGATGTTTGACCTTCCACTGTATTTGGCAGAGGAGCAGAAGCGGGTCCAGAAAGAGGGGGAGTAGGATTAATCTTGGCACCCAGGTGTTGTTATGAGAATTAGATGTTATATAATACTGTATGGTCCTCATTCTTTTCTGTCCTCAAAATGAAATTGTAAATTCATGATTACAGCCTTGTACATAGTTGTGTTTAAGCGCCACCTGCCTCTTATTAAAAGTATTTGTGGTGGATTAAAATGAACTGTAGTTAATTAAGGTGTCATAGTCTTTTTTTTTAAATTTTTTTAAAATGTTTTTATTTTATTTTGAGAGAGAGAGAGCATGAGCAGGAGAAGGGCAGAGAGAGAGGGAGACACAGAAGCAGAAGCAGGCTCCAGGTTCCGAGCCGTCAGCACAGAGCCCGACGCGGGGCTCGAACTCACAAACCGCGAGATCATGACCTGAGCCAAAGTCAGATGCTTTACCCACTGAGCCACCCAGGCGCCCCCAAGGTGCCATATTCTAAAGGATAACCCCTATTTTGTGGAGAGAGGAGACATACACTGACCTCCTCTTTGTTGAAATTGCCAATCTCATACTGTCGTACTTTAATTTGGGTTATTTTGTGCATGTAACCCCCTAGTTAATAATCCCCAATGAGTTAGAAAGGCAGAGGATTCACAGTGATCCATCCAAGTCCCAGCAGGGTCAATGAGCATTTCCAGGGATTCTGCAAGGATTTTCTGGAAGCAAATTGGTGAGAGAATACCAACAGAGTCATAACCTTCTCATACTCTCTTTTCATTAACATTGTGCTTCGGTCTTACGGACCATCTCTCTTTAGTTATCAGGAGTTTAGGGAGCAAAATCAATTCTGCTGTGAAGACATCTTCTCACCTCCTGTTCGGGCACCTTCTGAGTTGTACTGATTATTTTTGGGCGTGTGATACCAAAGTAAGAATTGTCGGCCGCCTTTATAAAGGTGGTGATGTAACACATAATTACATGATGTTTGGAGTGGTTCTCTAAAGTTTTTCTTGTTTGTGCAAATTATAATCTGTTGGAGAAGAGGAATGCTATTGTGAGCTTGTCTGGTATTCTCAGTCTGAAATATTATTGTGATTGAGGTGGTTCCAAGAGATAGTTTGTACTAACAACCTCAATCATTGGGATGATGGAGAGAACAGGAGACTCGGGGTCAAAGGACATTGGCAGGTCACGTCTACTCTCAGCTTCAGATTTTGTCACTGACAACAATGGGGGGAACGCTCCTCTCTTTGCAAGATTGGGGAAGGAGTTGCCCAGGACAGTGCCTGGGCCAGCTCCATGGAGAATGCATGCCTTCCCTTCATGCTCCATTCATCCCTTATATTTTCTTCCTTTATTTTCTCAATAAGCTTTTCTTCTCATATTGCCCTGGGAACAAACATTTCCTTACATTGCTCTGTGGGGCAGTCTTTCAGGATTTAAATCTTGACTGCCCAGTCCTTAAATCCATGCTTCTTTTGACCTGGCACGTTGTACTTGGGTGTTCAGAAGTTTTGGACAAGCAAGTGAAAGCCAGGTACTCTAGAAACACTGGACATAGGAGTCTCACTGTGATTTGCTGAGTTGAGTGCAGGTGGAAAGTCTTAGGAAACAGAAATAATGAGGAGAGTTAGCACAGTTGGAAAAAAAATACTCATGAAGAACTCATACCAAAATGTTAAATAGTAGAATGTTAATGAAGAAAACATGCGTAGAAATGGTAAGATTATGGGGCGCCTCAGTGGCTCAGTCGGTTAAGCGTCCAACTCTTCATTTCGGTTCAGGTCATGATCCCAGGATTGTGGAATCAGGCCCCATGTCAGGCTCGATGCCCGGTGTGGAGCCTGCTTGGGATTCTCTCTCTCTCCCTCTGCTCTACTGCCCTCTTTGCACTCTCTCGATCTCTCTCTGCAAAAAGAAAAATTAAAAAACAAACAAAAAACCCCAGTAAGATTAGGACTGGAAATGATAAATCTGTAGACAAATATTGTATAAGGTCTCCTAGCTTTCGTAGAGAATTTCACCGGTTCATTACCTAAATAAAATGTATATTGAAAATTTTCTCAACCTTAGGCAGAGAATGAAAAACATTCAAAGTGGGATGGGCTTATTTGTTTTGTGGGTTTTACCAATAACAGAAATCATGTCTACCAGGCCTTGGTGTTGATTTCTGATGTGGTTCAGCAGGCTCTCGACATTGTCAGCGACTTTGTATCTGGTAAGCTTTGTATGTAATAAGACACTACCCCAGCATCCAGTCAGACTCTTTGTAGTTCTTGACTTTAATTGCCAAATTTCTGAGTTTAGGTGGAATCTGTTGTCTAACTGTAGTACCCTTGGATACTGGAATTCTGAATCATTGGTCTATCAGCACTCTTGTGATAGTTAATATCATTTGTTGACTTGAGGAGGCCATGACGTGCCTAGATATTTGGTCAAGCATTATTATAGCTGTTTCTGCAAGGATGTTTATGGAGGAGATTAGCATTTAAATGGATAGGGGGCGCCTAGGTGGCTCAGTTGGTTAAGCATCTGACTTCAGCCTCGGCCATGATCTCACTGTTCCCGAGTTCAAGCCCCATGTCAGGCTCTGTGCTGACAGGTCAGAGCCTAGAGCCTGCTTCAGATTCTGTGTCTCCCTCTCTCTCTGCCCCTCCCCTGCTCATACTCTCTCTGTCTCTCAAAAATAAATAAACATTACAAAAAAAAAAAACATTTAAATGGATAGTCTGAGTAAAGCAGAAATCCTTCCATATTGTGGAGGGCCTCATCTAATGAGTTGAAGGCCTACTGAAACAAAAGGCTGAATTTCCTTGGCATAAGAGAGAATTTTCTGGTTTAAACTAGGATGGTCAGCTAGCTTCTGGCCTTTGCATTTGAACTGGAAAATTGTCTCTGCAGATTTTGGATTTGCTAGTCTCCATCATCTTGTGATCTAATTCCCTATAATAAATATTATTCCCTATAATAAATATTACATTAATTCCCTATAGTAAATATTATGTATATTATAAAAATTAGAATAGAACAGAAATTTCTTATGTTTAATATGCTCCCTATTGTATGTATGCACATGTATACACACAGACAGACACCACATGTATCTTTTTCGTTCTGTTTCTCTGGAAGTACCCTCTCCACTTGTGCAAATCAGTTTCTTGTCTGATTGCCCTGGGTTGTGTGAAGCAGGATAACTCTTTGGGGAGCACGGAGCAGGCACGTGAACTGGAAATACACAGGCGGCAAGGTTAGAAACACTTGGTCATTTGAGAAGCCGGTAAGTGCTTTCTGGTGTAAGAAGCTACTTTCTTGATGAGAACAGACCAAGGCCTGGTGTTCTTTTCTTCTCTCTGGAGTCAGAGCCCCCTCGAGGGCCATGAGGAGCACAGCTTGGCAGACCGCAGGAGAGATGCAAGAGCGTCACTGTTAGGGCTCGGGGGACTGTTTCTGCAAGGGGCTAGAGAGCAGACGTCTCGGGCTTGGCGGGCCGCTTAGCGGGCCGCTTAGCGGGCCTGCGTCTCTGGCGCAGAAGTCGCTACAGGCAGTTCCTGCACGGAGAACATGACTGTGCTTCAGGAAAACTATATTTATGGACCCTAATGTTTGAATTTCACACACACACACACACACACACACACATATATGCAGTATTATATATTAGTATCTTCTAATATTCTGTATTCAACATCATTAATAGTCGGCATTAGTCTATGTTCTATACGATTAATATTCCACATTCTAAATGTTCTATAGTAATATACTCTAATATATTCTATATCCATATATATATCTAAATATGAGCATCAGTATTTCATTCCAAGCCCTCTCTGAAAAGCATCGGTGAATGCCGATTATTCTATAAAACATTGCTGTTCTGGCCAGATGTCATCATCAGAAATGTTATTAAGATGATGGTGTGTGTATGTATATGTTTGTGGGGGTTGGAACTTCCCACCTGGTCTGGGGTGGTCCCACAGTCAATGTGGATCTCAGGCTCGTCATCACTAGAAGAGGGGATTTGTCTTGTTCAAGTGTGAGGCATACTTTTTCTGCAAAGACCTGCCAGTGAAGGTTTCAGGGGTCAACGTATTTCTGTTGCAGCCTCCCTCCTCTGCTAAGGGAGCATTCAGAAGCAGCCAGAGGCAATACGCATGGTCTGTAAGTGAATTGTTGTGGTTGTTTTCCCTTGTAAAACTTTATTTACAAAAATAGGCGGACACTGAGATCTGGTTCCTAGACTCTAGTCTAGTTGTTCTGAAAATATCTTCAGAACAGGAAATCAATGACCGTTGCTTCCTAGAAGTCGACCACAAGAGGAGGCTCGGTGATGCTTTCTGCTTTAATCCGAGGACTTGATTTTATCCAGTTGTTATAAGTAGAAAACTTGGTGTATAAGGAACGGTAGGTACATGAGGTAATTATGCAGGTGGAGTA
This sequence comes from Acinonyx jubatus, assembly GCF_027475565.1. Classification (NCBI taxonomy): domain Eukaryota; kingdom Metazoa; phylum Chordata; class Mammalia; order Carnivora; family Felidae; genus Acinonyx; species Acinonyx jubatus. The sequence goes on from NC_069389.1 coordinate 4,759,795, forward strand.
ACTTACATCACTGATTACATTTCTTGTCTCAGTTCTTTTGTAAGAGGAATCATGTGCTTCCTGTCATTTAGATGTTTCCAGAAAGACCCATTGCTGACTTGGAGGTAACTTATGGGGAAGAGTGACCTACAATTAACTTTGGTATTTCCTTGATATGTAGACGTCATGCATGTGAACAGGTACTGACTTTGGTGCCTCCCTAAGAGGGAGGGCATCAGGCCACCAGGCAAGAAGGTTGTTGGCTTTGTGCAAGAAAGAGTGCAAGAGCAAGCCATTTAGAGAAAGGGAGGAAGATTTATTAAGTACAGAAGTAAGAATGGACCTATTTCATAAAGAAAATAGTGGTCTCTTCTTACAGATCAGGAAGAGAACCCCAACTTTGCCTCTAATGAAGAGTTTTCTCAGTTTTTTTTTTTTTCAAATTAGCTAACCATATAGGGAGAGGTCTACTCTTTAACTTTGGGTCTAGCATTTACATTGTGCAATTAGTTTCCTCATTGTCTTAGGGTTATGGAATGACCTGTGGGGATCAATTTTTAGTGTCCAGTGTGTTATGGCTTTTACTACCGGAGGGAGTGGGGTCCTGTGGTGTTCCATGAGTTGGCTCTTGTGACTCTTTTTATGACCTGCTGACTTTAGGTTAAGGGTCAGCATAAAAAACAGAATGGCTTTCCTTTGGTCAGGTTTTCTCCACAGCCTCCCTTCCATCCTGCCTCAACTTGGAGGTAACTTAAGGGGCAGCATTGCGTACAGTTATTTCATTAGTATTTGTTTTTAAATTTTTTTAACGTTTATTTTGAGAGAGAGAGAGACAGAGCCTGAGAGGGGGAGGGCCAAGAGAGAGGGAGACACAGAATCCGAAGCAGGATCCAGGCTCTGAGCTGTCAGCACACAGCCCAACGCGGGTCTCAAACTCACGAATCGTGAGATCATGACCTGAGCGGAAGTCGGACGCTTAACCTACTGAGCCACCCAGGCACCCCAGATATGTAGACAGTATGTAAGTGAAGTGTTAAATTCCAATTAAAATCATAACTCACTGTAATTCCTTACATAGAACCTTCCTTTCTTACTTCATTATTTCTCACACGTAGATATCCTAGGCAAATAGCTTTGAGAGATAGTCAATTCTGGTCACATTACACAAAATGGCTACTCACGCAAATCTGAGGAAATGTATTCAAAGTCTCCCTAGAGAGGGTTGAGCTCCTTGAACGTGCTAAGGACAATTTGTCACCCAGTCAGCCTCCGGCTAGGTGTGGTAAGTGAACCTTTCTTCCATGCCACCGTAGTTGCCATAGGAAGGCTCGTATCCTGGTGCCAACGTGTGTGGGTTTCCCGTAAATGGTCTGCTGGGTGGAATGCTGTCTGAATTATTTCCATCACTCATGTATTTCAAGGAAATGCACTTTGAGAGACTGCTCTAGTAATAAAAACACACACGCAGCAAAATTGCTCCCAGAAGCTGCTGAATTAACAAAAATTAAACCAACTAAGAAGAAACCCTTTTACATAAATGAGCCCCAGTGGCCGGGGATGGTAATCCTCTATCAGCTTGGTCCCGTGTATTGCAGAAAATTTCACGGATGCACCTGAGGTCACTGTCTTCCTTGTGTGTTTTTTATAAAACAGCTCAGTGCAAATGTCTTCAGATACTTTAGACAGAGGGTGCTGGGGAGTCATTCTTTGAGTTGCCTCCTGCAGAAAATGATACTTGTAAGAGTCAAACCACAGTGAACCAATCCGTAAGCTGTATCTTAAGGTGCCCTAGTCCACTCTTCATGTGAAACGTGGCTCATATTGGTTGATAGGACATTAAAATGGGCCCATCCTTCCAAATGGTGATGTTTGACATTCCTGATTTGGGAATCCATTGAAATGTTTAGTTTGAAATACTTTTTAACTTTTTAAAATATTTATTTATTTTTTTCAGAGAGAGAGAGAGCACACGTGCACGAATGGGGGAGGGGCAAAGAGTGAGGGAGACACAGAATCTGAAGCAGTCTCCAGGCTCTGAGCTGTCAGCATAGAGCCTGACACGGGGCTTGAACTCACTAACCGTGGTATCATGACCTGAGCCGAAGTCAGAGGCTCAACCGACTGACCCACCCATGCACCCCTAGTTTAAAATCTTAAAATGAATGAATGATTTGGGTTACATTTTAATTAATGATTTTGCATTTCTATTATAGCACCAAGTGAGCTGAAGGTATAATTAACTGAAGTTGTTAAATATTTATTTGGTTACTCAATTTCTGTCTTTCTCCTGGATAAATATTAATTGGAGACCAAGATTTTGTAACCATAGCTATTGGTAGTAGGTTTTCAATAAATATTTGTGGAATGAATTAAGAAATTAATGAGTCTTATACTGGAATGTTACATTAAGCTTTGTCTTATCTTTGTAATCAGTCAATATATGTTAAGGATTTATATAGAAACTCTATGAACTCATATTCTTTTATTTTTAAAGAGGTGCTCAGGGGCATTATATCACCTGAAAAAAAGTCTATGCTTATTTTAGATACACTATCATTTGGATATCGAAGTCAAATTTATATCAGCTTAATGTTCTGCTGTCCTTTGGTTCAAGGTGTGTAACCACACGAAAGGCATTTAAAGCACTAGGATTCAATTTTCACTATTTCATGAGACCTGCAGTTTGTTTGGGGAGTTCTATCTATCCTGGTGAGTTTTCACTCTGAGAGCAGGGGTGAAGTCATTCAGGGAGAGCGCGTAGAACACAAGAGAAAGGAACCAAGCGCAGAATCTTGGTGAAGCATAAATATGCATTAAAAATTTAAACGTGCAAGAAACGAAGCACTTGTCAGATTCCCCAAGGTCAGGGCGTACAATGAGATAAAAATGAGGCTGGCTTGGGAAGGCTAAACGCTGGTGTGGTGTGCAGTATTAGAAAATGCACTAAATCCTAGTCCTACGAAAGCCAATGGCAGCCACATAAACCTAGCAAATTCTATTGTGTGACATTTTAAAATGGCAACTAATATAAGAGATAATGCCCCTACAATATCAAGCATAGAGTATTTAATTACTATTTTACAACATTTCTTTAGTTTGGACAATAAGGAAACAATTTCATTGTTTGTACTATACCTTAATATGCATCAAAAGTCTGATATTTTAAGGGTGCCTGGGCAGCTGACTCTTGGTTTTTGCTCAGGTAAAGATCTCATGGTTTGTGAGTTCGAGCCCCAGGTGCAGAGCCTGCTTGGGATTCTCTCTCTGTCTCTGCCTCTCTCTCTGACTCATCCCTGTTCATGCTCTCTCTGTCTCTCTCAAAATAAGTAAATAATTTTTTTTAAAAGTATGATATTTAATCCACCAGAATGGATAAAGTTAAAATAGAAAGTAAATGCCAAGGGTTGGTGGGCATAGGAGAATTTTCACCCGTAGTTGGTGGGTGTGTAAATTGTTAAAATCGTCATTTGGTAGCATTAATTTAAACTGAAACCTTGTCTAGTCTATGAGACAGGAATTCTACCCCTAGATGTGTAGCCATGAGAAATGAGTACATAAGCCCCTCAAAGATAGAGATAAGAATGTTTACAGGAACTTTGTTCATCATAAGTCCAGATTGGATAGAGCCCAACTATCATCATTAAGGTAATACAATTGTTCTATATTCTTAAAAGGGAATATTATGTAACAATCAAAAGTGAATCGTTTCTTCATGCAAGTAGATGGCTCAGTATCACAAATGTAATGTTCAGTAAAACAAAGTAGACACAAAAGAGTACGTGTGTATAATTTTGATAGGAAGTTTTTGAGAACCTGTGCAATGTACTATAGGAATCCAAACAGTAGTTAACTAGGAGGGAACATTATTTGGAAACCAAAATAAGGGAGCCTTCAGGTGGTGAGGGAAGAGTTTTATATCTTAATCTTAGATTTGATTACAGGGACATATTTGTATCAGAAAAAATACCAAGCTATGCTCTGTTAACTTATAGTGGAAATAATATGCACTATGTATCCTATGTACTTTAGAATTAGTGTTTTAAGTTGAATGTTTCGTATGAATACATTCTTTTCCATCTTAATATCCATATTGGAAATCTTAACCACCCCAATTTGCACATTTCATCAGTATCTCAAGATGAAGAGTTAGAGTTAAACTATGTAGATTTCCTAAGGACAGAAAAATCTCCCCACTGCCCTCTTCTGTTGGTATCGATGAGAATGAGCCAATTACTTCTGCATGGTGGGCAGTGAAACGACACGTTTGCTTCTCCAAGCTCTCATTGTGTTTTTGCAAGCCGGTTCAAGAGCTGAGCGTTAATGCAATTACTACTCCGTGTTTGTGAAGAGCGGTTCATATCCATTACTGCAGCAACATCATATCTTTTCCTCTTCTAGGTTTTGGCCAGTGTAAAGGCTAATACAATCATGCAGGATCAGGGGCAGTTATAGGATTTCCCTGGAGTTTTCTTTTCCTAATGAATACACTCCTTCATTGTAATGGATTGACCTTTGCACGCTAATGTAAATCTTATGACTGGTTATTTTATTAATTGCTAGAACCTTGCTCGCTGGGGTTGTTAATTCACCCTAAGCAAGGACCACCTGCAATTAATCTTTTCCTAATTCTTGACGCCATAGTTTACAAATTATTGATTCCTTTTTTAAAACCAATTAGATATTTTAGTCTTTTACAAACTGACACAAAACTGCAGGTCTCTTAAATGATTTGGGTGTCCGAAGAAAAGGGCCCTTAGCAACACAGCACAGTGTGGTCTATAGCACTTACATTCATTTGCATATAGTGGTTGCTTCAGCTCTTTCCGAGAGAACATAGTTTGCAAGGGACAGATGAACCCAAATATTTCATTCACCAGAGCAACCCGTTTGATCTGCCCCAAGTCCTGGTATGCTTGGCTGGTGACTGACAAGGACAATTCAGACCTGCCTTGTACCTTATAAATCAGAGCTGACAGGTACAGACTCAGCCCTGACTGACTACCTCCATCACCGTGGTATTGAGGGCCAGAGACAGCAGAGAAAGTAGCCAGGCACCTTTGCACAATAGCTATTTATATTCTGAACCACTCTCTGAAACAAAATGGTACATGCTCACGGTCCAGGTCATTTGAAATATGATAATGTGTCTCATGATTGCGGGATGCATCTATTTCATATTTTCCTTTTCTCAGTTCACTTCTCTCTCCTGTGAAATGGATGCTTAAAAAACAGTAACCTCTTTTTACTTTAGGGCAGGGATTGACAATGCTGATGGAGAGGAACACAGGGACAGAGAGGTAGAGTTCTCAGGACTCACACTGAACTGTCTTGAACTATCATCGACTTCTGCCTCTGTATACTTTCTGCTAACCCTTCAATTCATCTCTTGGACATCCTCCGTGCTCCATTTTGACATCCTGATTGATTTACTTCTGTAGCTTTCTGCCCTTTGGTATCCTGGTGGATTTCTTGTCTCCTCTTACCCACACTGCCACTTCTTGGTACGTCAAGCTTTTTGTAACTAAAGACTTCTGCTTAGCTGCCAAGATCCCTCCTACTGAAATACCCTAATAGGAAATGCTGTATTAGTCCTTTTCTCATTTTGGCCTTCGTGTCTAAGAACTTGGTCCTCAGTGCTGGCAGATAAATATTTTCCCTCTGTCTTTTCTTTTACCTGAAGATTTAGGGGGAATATATCTTGAGGAAGAATACCTTTGGCCTTACAACTTTTTTTCGCTAAGATTATGACTATCTTCCAATTAGCTTAACAGGCCAATATATATATATATATATTTGAGACAGACAGAGAGAGAGAGAGAGAGACAGAGAGACAGAGAGACAGAGAGACAGAAAGAAAGAGAGAGTCCCAAGCAGGCTTCATGGTCAGCATGGAACCCAACATGGGGCTCGATCTCACAACTGTGGGATCATGACCCGAGTTGAAATCATGAGTTGGCCACTTAACCGACTGAGCCACCCAAGCACCCAAATTAATATTTTTTTATGTTTACTAAAAAACATGGCATCCACGTAAATAAAATATTAAACATCATACTTTACCATTTTTAAACACTGATTTATCTGGCATTACTTAAAGGGTATATAATTTATTTTTAGATTTCTCTTTCGTCTAGAATTCACTCTACTAGAATTTGCCTGTCACCATCCAACAAAACTAACCTTGTCAAGATCACCAGTGATCTTCCTATTATGAAATCTCATCTTCCTATTAATCTAAAAATCCTTAATCCTCATTTTATCAGATGTATTAATATTATTTGATATAATTGGGTATTCCCTTTTACTTGATACAGTTCCCCTTTACATACATTTCAGGAAAGCATACTTCTCTGATTTTCTTCCTCCTGTGCCAGTTGTCTTCAATCTCCTTCGTCCTTTTCTCTTCCCGTTCTAAGTTTGTACTGGACCCCACCCAGTTTTTATTCCTCGGATGGGTTCTTTTCCACCTGTACGCATGGCCTTGATAATCATACCTGATGTCAAGTTGAAGTGTTAACTCCATGATATTGAGTCCCAAATTATACCCCTTCCCTGAAGTCCAGACTCATGAATCCAACTTTCATGTCAACATTTCCACTTGAATGTCTACCAGGTGGCTCTCAGTCAAGATGTTCCATATTCACCTCTTGATAACCCTCGTTGGAACCTGTCTCTGGGTTTGCCAACTAAGGAAATGACTATTCTTTCCTGCCGGTGACTCACACAGTCGGTTCTGAGTGCCTGTTTGTCAATTTCTGGTGCTTGTTTCCTTAATACTCCCAGGGCAATCTTCTTTCGAAGAATGGTCTGCTGACAACCACGTTGCCCTCAAATCTTCCAAGTTCCAGAAGACTTGCTCTTATTTTCCAGATGGTTTGCAGGATCTAAGTCCTTTGCATTTTCATCTAAATTTTAGTGTCAGCTTGATAATTCCTACAAAAAAAAAGTTCCTGTGGTATCTATTTGTATGACATTGAGTCTGTGGAAGATTCTTGGGTGAAATGACATCTCAAAAATATGGAATCTTATAGTCTGTGGAAGTGTACACTATCCCTATTAATTTATGTCTTTGTTCCCTCATCTTAGCAATGTTTTGTACTTTTTGGGTGTAGAAGTTTTGGGCAACTTTTGCTAAGTTCATAACTAAGTGATTTTTGTGGATCATGGGAGAGTAAATGATGATGATCATTTTTTCAATGTCATTTTCCAGTTGGGCGCCTGGGTGGTTAAGCTCTGACTTAGGCTCAGGTCATGATCTCATGGTTCATGAGTTCGAGCCCTGCATCGGGCTCTGTGCTGTGAATGCAGAGCCCACATCAGATCCTCTGTCCCTTACCATTTGTGCCCCTCCCTTACTCCCACGCTTTCTCTCTCTCTCAAAAATAAATAAGCAATTCTAAAAAATATCATTTTTTAATTGCTTGCTACCAACATAGAAACATCACTTGCTCTAATACAGAAACAAAAATGAATTTTGTGGGGAAACCTGGGTGGCTTTTCCAACTTCAGCTCAGGTCATGATCTTTAAGTTCATGAATTCGAGCCCCACGTCAGGCTCTGTGCTGACAGTTCAGAGCCTGGAGGCTGCTTCGGATTCTGTGTGTCTCTCTCTCCTTGCCCTCCCCTGGTCACACTCTGTCTCTGTCTCTCTCTCTCTCTCTCTCAAAAATAAATGTTAAAAAAAATGACTTTGGTATATTGAAATTATATGCCTAAAATCTTGCTAAATGAAGTTTCTATCTCTTCTGAGACAGTAGGCAACCTAAGCCACTGCAACTAAAGAAGAAAATGATTTCCAGTAGAATGTGACCAGTCAGAAAGCTGCACCTAGCAGCAGAGTTTTCATGGAGGTCCACATTCCCAGGGCCATACCACCAGCACCATGGCAGGGTGAAATCAATATGACAGACATTATGAGAAATACACTTTGTTGGTGGCACAAACACCACTCCTATTTATTCTAACCGTGAATAAGAGAATAAGGGTCAATGAAATCTCAAGGTGATCTCAAACCTAATTTTGATCAGTAGTCTCAAAACACTTTCCGTCTCAAAACTGGCATAAACATCATTATCAGGTAACCAAATTCACTAGATTCAATTTGGCTGCTCTAATTCCATTTTCTTTCTGGCCAGCAGTATATAGTTTATATTTAATGAAATGGCCCCGGAGGAGGCAGACATAAGAATGATGGCTTAGATGATATACTAATGGATGAGCCAGAATGGAAGGTGCGTGGGGGTTCAGGGTGGTTCACAAAGAAGCAGGAATAAGCTGTGGTCTGAGCAACGGTTACATCAGGCTTAAATGAGAAGTTGAAGGAATTTGGAAACGTTCAGTAATTATTTTATGCTTGTATCCCTTTAGTAATACAGCTTACCTGAGAAAATTAGTCACAAAGCGTACAAATTATAACGGTTTTCTGGATAGGGTTACGCACCTCCCAGACCCTCCAAATGCCTCTGTATCTGTTCTCTCTCCTCCCTCCTTCAACCTGTAGCCACAGTCTCAGCTTTTGTCAATTTATACCACGATATTGCCAGAGTCAGACAGGGCTATATTCCTCCGGAAGAGTCTGGGTCAAAAATTAGGTGTCAGTTGCCAGTTCAGAAATCTGCAGAAGGTCCACATTGTTTTCCAGAATGCACATCTATTGGTACAACTCAGGAGCTCCCGTGACAGTTTAAATAGTTTAACTTTTAACATTTCTTTTTTTTTTTTTTCATATGGCAAGTCTTCTAATTACTCCTGGCTTATTAACGACACTCCCCTGCCCATGTCATACCCTTTCTCCTATTATCTCCCTTCATGGCAGGTGTTTCGCCACTTCATGATTATTGCTTTTCCTGTTCTATCTCAGAGCATCTGCATTTCACCCTCTCAGAGAAGACAATCCTGTCTCTCCACCCCCAGCATTTACAAACCATACTTTGCATTCCCATTAACTGTTTCCATACTGACCATAATTGGAAATTCACTCTGTTTCAGACATTCAGAGTTTTCAGTGACAGCGGAACATTTGTGAGTGTTCACGTTAAATGGGAAATTTGGAGCTAGAGCTCAGTGGGCTAGTCAGGGATAGGAACCTGCTCAAATTCACGCACTCGGATTGCCTCTCTCTGCTTCTGTTCTCAGCATCTGACCATCCCTTTGTTTTATCAGCTTCCCTATTGTGGTGCCGGGCTAACAAAATGGAAATATCAAGTATACGATGAAGCCATGATTTTAAAAATTTGAGGCATATGCAAATGTTAAAATGTTGTTTATTTTATAAATTTTTTTTCAACGTTTATTTATTTTTGGGACAGAGAGAGACAGAGCATGAATGGGGGAGGGGCAGAGAGAGAGGGAGACACAGAATCTGAAACAGGCTCCAGGCTCTGAGCCATCAGCCCAGAGCCTGACGCGGGCTCGAACTCACGGACCGCGAGATCGTGACCTGGCTGAAGTTGGACGCTTAACCGACTGCGCCACCCAGGCGCCCCAAAATGTTGTTTATTTTATATACAGAGACTCTGTATATTCCTGCAGCAGGAATCCGTATAAATTAATGTAAGCTGATTATGATGTAGGTGGTGAGGTGTTACACACTTCTAGAATCACTGAAATAAGTAGGGTGATTTTAAATGGACCCAATGACAGGGGAAGGGCTATATAAGTAATGGTATATATTAAATGCAGTGTTGTAAGTATTAACAGTATACCAACATGTAAATGTGCTTGTGTAAGTGGACAGCATAGTTAATCTGTATACCTTCCAAGTCACCAAGCAGTGGTTTGCCATTTCACGTTTTATGCGTGTTTGTACCCTCTAGCCGATCCCAGTGTTTAAGAGTAGCTCTTATAATCTGCTGGGAACCTTGGACAGTTCCCCATCACCTGTTCCTGCAAAGAGAAGAAGGCATTCATTCATCAGGAGAGGCCTCTTGAGTTGGGAGCAAGTGTGTGGTGTTCACATTAACATATAGGAAATGGATCGCACTCATTTATGTTTTCTCTCTCTACTCAGTGACAGTGAGAGAACAGAAATGATAAAGACAATGGTAGAATACGTGTTTGCACAAATCTCAGAAATGATGACCATACAAAACATATGAAGGACTAGTTGTCACTGCTGTGCAAAAGCACCCTTTTTCTTAGGGGCTTGTTGAGGGTTAGTAGGGCCTGTGAACTGATGGAGCAAAAAGCCTGTGATGGTTATGAGTGCGACATAGTGTGAAAACAAGAGAACTGATTGATATGCATATTAAATTATTGAATCCCCTGGGTGGCTCAGTCGGTTGGGTGTCTGACTTCAGCTCAGGTCATGATCTCACGGTTCCTGAGTTCGAACCCCACGTAGGGCTCTGTGTCGACAACTCGGAGCCTGGAGCCTGTTTTGGATTCTGTGTCTCCCTCTCACTGTGACCCTCCCCAGCTCACAAACTGTATGTCTCTCTCAAAAATAAACAAACATTAAAAAAATTAAATTATTAAACCCCTTCACCATCTCCCTCTCCATCAGGTAGAATGCCAGTTGGTGCCTGGGACAGGCATGCCAACATATCTTCTGCCCTACTGAAAGTAACTGACCTCATCAAAATTAAACCATCTGTATCTGTTACACCATAAACACATCAAGTAACAAACCGCAGGCTGGAGGTATGTATGTGCAACATATACAAGTGACTAAAGATTTGTATCCAAAATATATTAAGCATCGCTCCAAGCCAATATAAGAGAAGAGCGCCAATCTCAAGTACGGAGAGGGTCCAGACAGCTCTGTGCGAAAGAGTGAGCCTGATTGGTACCAATGAAAAGGTAAATTAAAACTACAATGCACTGTCCTATTACTGAAACTACAGAAAAATGCTGGGAAGCTACACTCCAACCTTACAAAATTGGTTCCCTGCAGGAGGAAAATAGAGGTTGTAAATAAAAGTAGGAAAAGAGGGCAAAAGGGGTGCCAGCTGTATCTTTAACCTTCTGTTGTCTCATGCAGACCTCTCATGTAAGCATCTCAGGCAAGTATAAAGATTCTCCTAATTCACACTACTTTGTACTTTATCTTCTGCCTTTCCATACATTAAAAAAAAAAAAAGCTTTGTTAAGGTTATTTCCTATAGAACAGGCCAATTGGGGTGTTTACTGGATAGCCTGCAATTTGAACCTGCCTTTGAAGGATGATTTTCTCTAAACAGCCATGGAAAGGACTGTCTTCAAGTCCACTTGCCTATTTTCATAAAAGCTCACACTAGCCTATAGATTGACAGAAATGAGCCCTGTGATATTCCAGGAAGCCTTCCCTTCCTCGTGGAGCTCTGTAATACACCACTGCAAATCTCACCATGCAAAAATGTTGAAAATGAGCTAGAAAATCTTCCTTTACTAAACTTGCCACAATTCTCAACAGCAGGTGTTTGGACAAAAACCTGCTTCTTGGGTTATTCCTGGTTAATGTATTATATTCTCTTCCTGGTTAATCTCTTCCACGATTATTGGCAAGGGAGAGCTCTGAATGATCTGAATTATCTGAATTCAGATATTATCTGAATTCAGAATTATCAGATCTGAATGATCTGAATTATGTTTATCCACGAGCTATGTGGAGAGGTGTCTGCCTCACCTCGATGCTTTTCGGGCATCCAAACTAATAATGTACGTTCCAGGGAATATGTGGGAAACTCACAGCAGTGCTCTAGAGGCCCAGTGAGGAGTTCGGAGGGTCAGGGCGTGATGATCTCTACGGGAGCAAGAGAAAATACAGGCAGGTGAGATTAAAAAAAGGGGGTTGCTCAGTGAACAAAGTGGAAACTATCCACCTTTGTTAATAGAAACATACCCGAAGAGAGAAAAAATGCAGAGATTATGCCCCACAGTAGAAAGTCGGATTTCCTACATCCAAGTGTTCTCTGGTACCACTTTTTAGAGGCATGTTTTTAATTATTATCCACCTGGGGAACCAAAATCTATTTCCCTAAATAAGAAAATAGTGTTGTTTTAAGGAAGGCTGTTTAATCTGTCTTGGAAGGAAGGGTAGATGAAAGAAATTCAGTTGTCCCACTGTACGATTACTTCATGTTTCATTAGGTTGCCCGGGGCCATTCTGTCCTTATGGTCTGCTTGTTGTGCACAATGAAGCTTTTATTCTAGACCAGTGCCCTGCTGGCTGACCACATTTTGGCGACTGCTTATGTTTTATTGATGAGTCTTACTTGGGAAAAGATTTGTGAAGTCAAACTGGGAGTCCTCAGATGTGTGTTTACTGTTCTTCCCGCTTGGGCATAACCAATAGCAACCACAGTATAGGTAGCGGTAGCTTCCAGAATGAATCCTGCATTGGGACGTCACATCGATAAGTAGGCAGGATGCTCCTTTGCTAGCTGATACTTAACAGGAGTGATGGCAAGAGGGAAATTTGGAAGATTCCAGGTCAATCCGTTCCACTGAATTGAAGCAACGTTGAGAAGGAAGTCTTTGGCACAGTCCTTGCAAAGGAAGACTAATTATTAGGGAGTAAAAGAGAATTTTCTCTGCTGGGTAGAGTATGGCATGAAGCAGTGCTACTGTTCTCTCTACACTAGGGTTTCTGCTTCCTGAGCTTTGCTTTCTTGCTTAGGTTAAGAACTTTATCAATTAGGTTTTTCTAAAACAAGAGGGTATATATACAATACCGTATGTATACAAATATACATGTATGTGAGAGAGATTTATTTTAAGGAATTAGTTCATGCAATTGTGTTGCCTGGCAGGTCTATGCCTTAGGGTTGTCTGGTGGGCTGTAAACTCAGGGAAGACTTGATGTCGCAATCGTGAGTCTATGAATTCTGTCTTTACAGTGGCAGGCCCTCAGGCTGCAAACTGGGGCAGGGAATTGATGTTGTAGTCTTGGGTCTGAGTCCACAGGGCAGACTGGCAGGCTGGAAACTCAGGAAGGATTTCTAGGTTACAGTCTGAGGCAGGATTCATTTTCTCTGGGAAACCTTCACGTGATTGTAGAAGACCCATCCATATGAAAGAGGGTAGGTGATTTTGTTTACTGAAGGTCAGCTGATGGTAGGTGTGTCAACATCTAATTAATGGTTGACCAGTTAGGCACCATTGTCTAGCCAAACTGGCAACAGTTTAGCCATCACAAGAAACCATGCCATCTTATAAACAAGCATTTCCAAAAAAGCAGTTCCTGAACTGGAGCCAATCCATTTCTCCTTGGACAGTGCAAGGCACAGCTTTCTGTTCAATGGCTGGTCAGTTGGAACACCTACTCCTGAGGCTGCCTTGCAGGCTTGACTCTGAACACAAGTGATCTTTAACATCCGTGGCTGCTAACATTTGTCAAGTGTAAGAGTCATCGAATACCACTAGACAAATATTGGAGAGTCTCGTAGGAATGATCCTCTGTTCCTGGTATTTTTAAAAGCTATTTTAAATTCTATAAAGACGGGGAATTAGCGATTTGGTCATCTTTTAAGTAGAGGGCAAGTATCTAGAACAGTACTAAGTACCTGAGAGCCACAGAGCCTTTTTGAATGACTCAGTGAATGACCAGCACTTGAACAAGTATAAGAAGGCCCACCAGGAGAGGAGAGCCACTTAAGATTCTTCCTGTAGTTGCTGCATTCTGGGAAGTCTTCGTGGACTGGGTAAGCGGCCGTTGTTCAATGTACAGTGATGGGTCAGTGTATGGGAAGGCATGGCCGTTCCTCTCCCAATTGGTGGCAAAATATCCCTTTACTTCAAGCTCTCCATAGTTCCCCCCAGTTTCTGCTGTCTGCTCCATTCTGCTCTCTATTTAGGCTCTTCTCCAAGGCCCTCTGTTTTGTTTCACTTGATGTCTCTGATTCAGTGTGTTGGGGTGCAGTCCACACGGCACAGTGTAGTCCAACCAGGGAGTAGGTCCCTACTCTGCTGTTTCTTACTTTGGATCGTTGTCCTTCAGCTTTCAGTGACAAAACAAAGGTAGGCACTTCTGTATTCTGCAAGCAATTAAGTCTCTATGGGGTGCTGGGCCTATAATGCACATGGTGGAAGCAAGCTAAAGGAATTTAAGAGGATGTCTGGGCTGGTTATCAACCACTTGTCTCGCACTTCCAAACCCACCATGGTGAATGGGTGCTGGTCCTCAGCAAATACCTTTCTCCTTTGTCAGTTGACTCCCTGTTTAGTGCCTCCATTGGGGAGCACTAGAAGATGTTACAAGGCAGCAAGAAGACAGAAAGGATGTACTCCTTATGTTCATTTGCTATTGTTTTTTCTTTAAGATTTTATTTTTATTTTATTTTAGTTTAGTTTAGTTTAATTTTTTTTAACGTTTATTTATTTTTGAGAAGAGAGAGACAGAGCATGAACGGGGGAGGGGCAGAGAGAGAGGGAGACACAGAATCGGAAGCAGGCTCCAGGCTCTGAGCCGTCAGCCCAGAGCCCGACGTGGGGCTCGAACTCACGGACCGCGAGATCGTGACCTGAGCTGAAGTTGGACGCTCAACGGACTGAGCCACCCAGGTGCCCCTAAGATTTTGTTTTTAAGTAATCTCTACTCCCAACGTGAGGCTCAAACTTACAACCCGAAATCAAGAGTCACATGCTCTACTGACTAAGCCAGCTAGGTGCCCCTTGTTTGCTATTGTTGTCTCCCTCACCCCACTGACCGGGATGATTCCAATTCCAATGTTTTACACTTACGTATTGAATGACTTTTATCGGACCATTTTCCCAGACCCAGTATCCTTACCTCCCACATTTGGGACCCTGGGATTACTCTAGTAGGATCTTCCTGAGTTCAGATCCTAGAGAAGGTATGCTGGGGTAGGTAGGATTGTGTTTATATTTTGTGCTATGACATTTACACATTATGATGTAAATACTTATAATTTAGTCAGTTAAGATAAATAGTATTATTTAGAATAAAGTCTTCAAGGTTCATCCTTTTTAAAAAAATTTTTTAACATTTATTCATTTTTGAAAGAGAGAGAGCGCAAACAGGGAGGGCCAGAGAGAGAGGGTGACACAGAATCTGAAGCAGGCTCCAGGCTCTGAGCTGTCAGCACAGAGCCTGATGCGGGGCTGGAACTCACAGACCGTGAGATCATGACCCGAGCTGAAGTCGGATGCTTAACAGACTGAGCCACCCAGGAGCCCCGGAAGATTCATCCTTCTTATAGCATGTGCCAGAATTTACTTTTTCTTTTTTTCTAAACTTTTTATGTTTATTTTTTCATTAAATTTTTTTTTTAATGTTTATTTATTTTTGAGAGAGTGAGACAGAGGGTGAGCAGGGGAGGGGCAGAGAGAGAGGGAGACACAGAATCTGAAACAGGCTTCAGGGTCTGAGCTGTCAGCACAGAGCCCAATGCAGGGCTTGAAGTTGGTAACAGGGAGATCATGACCTGAGCCAAAGTTAGACACTTAACCAACTGAGTCACCCAGGTGCCCCTGGTGATGCTATTTTTAATATTTACATGGGATTCCCATCCTGTTTTCCACAGTGGCTGCGCCATTTTTTCATCCCCACCAACAGTGCACAAGGGTTCCAAGTTTTCCACCTGCTTGCCAACGTTGGTTATTTTTGTTTTCTCATAATAGTAGCCATCCTAATGGATGTGATGGGATAATTTCATTGTGGGTTTGATTTGCAATTTCTCTGATGATGAGAGTGATGTTGAACACATTATGTGATTGTTGGTCATTTGTATAGCATCTTTGGAAAGATACGTATTAAAATTCCTTGCTCGATTTTTGATTGGGTTATTTCGTTTTCTTGTTGCTGTTGAGTCGTATGGGTTATTTCTATATTCTGGGTATCAGCTCCTTATCAGAGAGATGATGTGCAAATATTTTCTTCCATTCCATAGGTTGTCTTTTCAATGTACTGATACACGACCAACACAGATTGTGTTGCGCAGAAGTTTTAAATTTGGAAATAGTCCAATTTATCTATTTTTAAGTTTGTTCCCTGTGAGAAACTACTTTTGAAAAATTAGAAATCATTTCAAAATGCAGCCATTAGGCCAGTGTGAAAGTTGGCATCACTGACTTGAGTGCATGATGTGGTGTGGTCTACATTCAGAAGATGTTCTATAAAGTTAGTTCTTTTCTCATTGAAGCAAACACTAAATTTTAGTACATGGTTCAGCTCAAGGCAAAGTTACATTGTCAAATGTGATATAACACCCGTGTGCAGGAGACAAATCCCACACCCATGTGCTCTAAACTTTCATTTCGTGATCCACAGTTTCAATTTAAACTAAAACTAATGTTACCATGAGTAACATTCCTACAATAAACCAGAAAACTAAATCAACCTTCCCTCGTGCTAAATCCAAGTAGCAGAGATGATTAAGGTAATGATTTTTAAACCGAATATGACTCTATCACAGTGTATAACCATGCTAGAAGATCCATTTGGAAGTGGCCCAGATGAAATACGCAATAAAGCCAGAAATTATAACTCAAAAGATCTAAACGAAAATGCTCATGTGTCATTTAGGCAAGTGGCTTTGGACGCACAGTTAGAATACAAATGGCTGTTTTTGCCACCGGGCCCGAAGCCTAGGTCTGTGTCTAATGTGTCTGCTGTCACCTCTGGAAGATGCTGTTTTGTACGTAGGTTGCAGTTGGGTCCTTCGAGCTTGCTTATAAAAGGATGCTGGCTGTTGTGTTTATACTCTTGTTCTCTGGGTAAATAGGATAAAGAGCTGTCACTATGATAAGATCCCAGACACCGCTTAAATTTCTGCAGTTTTCTGTCATATTTCCCTCCGTGGGAGGCCTCTGAATTACGTGGCTGTGGCTAGAGCCTATGAACTTGGTGGGGCTGCCTCAGCTCCTGAGTCGCATAATGAGCTTCATGAGTCTAATGCTTGCTTGGTAGCTCGCATTTTCTTTTGCTCCAGTCTGAACTGTTCCATCAGGAGTCTGTATAACTTTTCAAAAAATAATCTAGTTTTTGGGGCGCCTGGGTGGCTCAGTCTGTTAAGCGTCTGACTTCGGCTCAGGTCATGATCTCAGGGTTCATGAGTTGGAGCCCCGCATTGGGCTCTGTGCTAATGGCTCAGAGACTGGAGCGTGCTTCAGATTCTGTGTGCCCCTCTCTCTCTTCCCCTCCCTGGCTTGCTTTCTGTCTTTCTCTCTCCCAAAAATAAAATAAACATTAAAAATTAATAAACACATGATAATCTAGGTGTTTAGTTATTGGATAACATTACTTCTATGCTATTTATTTCTTTTTTAAAAAAAGTTTTTTAATGTTTAATTACTTCTGAGAGAGAGAGAGAGACAGAATATGAGCGGGGGAGGGGCAGAGAGCCAGGAGACACAGAATCCGAAGCAGGCTTCAGGCTCTGAGCCGTCAGCACAGAGCCCAACATGGGCATGAACCGTGAGATGATAACCTGAGCCAAAGTCAGAGGCTTCACCGACTGAGCCACCCAGGCGTCCCCATGCTATTTATTTTGAATTCATTTTCCAGAACTTAGTAATTAGGAGATGAAAGGCCTATTTACCCCTTGCATTTATAGAACAAGAGCCTGGAATTGGTCTAGTGGAGTCTTTGTGTGTTGTTTTCTCAGGTCCCTCCCCCTTTTCCTGCCAATTCTGTGAGATCTACCTGTCTTTTGTCTCCGTGGTCCTAGTCAGTGCGTCGGTCCATTTGCCATGGGATGGTTCTGTCGGGCCAGGTAGAAACTGTATACGAATCAATTTTTGAGAAGAGTGGCCCTTATGTGTTTCTCGGAATGAGGTCATTCCAATGTCACTGCCTTTGGGAGATATCCTGACCTTTCGGGTCCTTTGGAACACCCCCTGGTGTGATCTTTCCTGAGACTGATGTTTCTGCTTTTACTGCTGTTCTGCTCTCCAGTGTTCTCTCCCATAATTTTTTTTTTAATTTTCTTCTTAACTTTGTCAGAGTCCATTCTGATATTTGTACGCCAAAAAGCTTACACGCATCATAAGTAATAGAGACCACAGGTGGTGGTGGAAGGTCAGGAACCTGCTAATCAGGTGACTT
The DNA here is from genome assembly GCF_027475565.1 of Acinonyx jubatus. Lineage (NCBI taxonomy): Eukaryota > Metazoa > Chordata > Mammalia > Carnivora > Felidae > Acinonyx > Acinonyx jubatus. The sequence continues at coordinate 4,777,760 of NC_069389.1, forward strand.
TTAAGTAGTAATCAATTCCCTTAGCTTTCAGGCATTGATAGTGCAATATGGATGAGGCTGTCAACTAAATGCCGTAAGGAATGTGAAGTATGGTAAGAAAAGGACCTCCTTTAGATTTGTAATCCAGGAGAGAAAACAAGAAATACAGAAATGACTGTGAAATAAAATACAAATTGAGAGGGAGTTGTTCAATTTAGTCCCACGGACGAGATAAGCTAAGAAAACGTGCTGAAGGGGAAGATTAGGAAGATGTCCCCATTTGTTTGCTGATTCATGAATTCTTTCATTTAGTGTGTACCTAAGCCACGTTCATCATCAGTCATCAGAGAGCCAAAGACTCTTCCGACATCTTACATTGGAATGTCTGGCTTTTTATACAGCTGAAAGCTATTTGTTGTTGTTAATATAAAATCATTCTAAATACATTCAGACTTGGAGAGAGTCACTTGATTCCTAGAGTGGAGGAGGGGTCCATATTATTTTCAACACATTCTCTCTTAACTAGGCATTTTATAGCCTGTCATGATAATGGCCAAATACTTTTCTGGTAAATTACTGCTTTCTCAAAAGGGTTCAAAACACAGATTTGTCTTACAGTTGTTACCGAGCACGGTGGCATTCTTTTTCTCAGTTGCACAGAACCTGAACATGGTCTGGCCAACACTGCTAGGGTATTACCGTAAAATATTTGGGAGGATGTTCTTTATTATCTAGAGGTGGAGGGTGGAGAAATCGCAAGGGAAGTAAACCTTGGGTGGTCCATCAAAATGTTTATATAGGGTCCTCTACGAAAAAGTTACCTTCCTGAAAAGCATTTTGTAGTAATAATAAGATAGATGCAGACCTGTTTGCACTTAAGTCCTGGAGAATCCTAATGTTCCATAGTGAGTGGAACGTTTTCCTACAAAGCACCATATAGGGAATAACTTGGGCTTTGCGGGCCATGTGGTCTTTGTAGTAACTATATCGCTGAGTAGAATGAAAGCAGCCATGGAAAATAGGGAAACGAATGGGCATGAAGTCCTTCAGTAATGCTTTATTTACAAGACTTGTCCCTAGGATCATTCTATATGGATGCCTCCTTTGAAATTATGAGTGCATTGCTTTATTTCTATCCAATTATAAGAGATTTTGGAGCAGTTATAATCCAGGTGTTATCAGGAGCTATCTGATGGGGAGATTTGATAGATGCTCCTCAGAGATGGCATATGTCTCATGTCTCTAATGGGATTGTATGCTTCCATAAGGTTCCGGATGACATTTTTGAGATCTTTGTGTGCTTTCCAGTGATAGGACACGGTTCCTTAGTCAAGGTTACGGTGGTGATGGCGGTGGCATCCTCTGCAGAGACTCCTTCAGGACCAAGGCACCTGTTCCCTAATCTTTTGAGAATGTTCTGTTGACACACCTCAGTTGAGTCTGTCTTCTGAATTGCCCTCAGCTAAAAAGAGCTCCCACCCCAGGGCTGTGCCCCACTCCCTGGGCAGCTTGCATGCACTCTGTGGTCCTGGTAGGGGTGTAATTGTTGATACACCACCTTGTTTCAGGGGTGAATCATCTTCACAGGGCCATTCTGGTCCCAGAGATAGCCATCAAATCAGCTGAGTCTTTTGACAAGAAGTCCTTTGCATCAAGTCTTCCCTCTGCTGGGTTCTGTTGCCCTTCATCTATAGAGCACATCCTATTAGGGGAGATCTCAGTATGAATTGTGATGGGACAGGAAGTTGAGGGGAGGGGCCAGGAAGAAAGGTAAAGGATGAAGGAGGGGGCAGGAAGTGACCTAAAGGCAGGAGGGTCTAGGAAATGACATGAAGGAAGGGGAGACAGGACAGGAAGTGACACAAAGGAGGGAGAGAGGGGACAGGAGGAAGAAGAGAGTAGGACCCTGGATTGACACAGGAGGAGGGGCAGGGCAATGGAGAAAGGGATGGGATCAGGGAGAGTTAGGTTAAAATAAGGTTAGGATTAGGGATACTGGTAATGACCTGTTCTTTTGTTTTGTTTCTGTAAAGTTTTATTTTTAGGGGATCTCTACACTCCAGATGGGGCTTTAGCTCAACTCCCCAAGATCAAGAGTTGCATTCTCCACTGACTGAGCCAGCCAGGGGACCCAATGATAATAGTTTTAAAGGGATCCTCTTTGGAGGATTACAAAACATTTTCTTCAAGGGGCACCTGGGTGGCTTGGTGGATTAAGCATTCTACTCTTAATTCTAACTTAGGTCATGATCTTGCAGGTTTGTGGGTTCGAGCTTTACATGGGACACTGCATTGAGTGTGGAGCCTACTTGGGATTCTCTCTCTCTCTCTCTCTCTCTCTCTCTCTCTGAAAATAAATTAATTAAATTAAAAAATAGGAATAAAAAACATTTTATTAGAAAATTGTATATCTTTTTCTTCAGAATTTAGGTGAAGAAATAAATATATAAATATAAATATATAAGTATATATAGTATGTTTGGCCATGAGCATTAATGTCCCTTGACCATTATTCTTGAAAGGTGCAAGTGCAGCCAGCCACGATTTGGTAAGATTTTAAGAGGAAATCATGAGGCATAGTTAATTACATACTGGTACAAAAACGTGTTTTTTGGTGTAAGAAGTAGCAGTTATCTGCTGTCGCCCTGATTGTGTTTATGATGCGTGAACCATGAATTTGACATGCCATGCAGAGATGCTCCCGAAACTAACTTCAGACACATTGCATTCCCAGCTGGGCAGTGTTGGTGTTGTATTTTTGTTTTGTTTTGTTTTTAAGTTTGCAATGAGTGCTCTTCCCTGAGAACATACACCATGACAGTAAATATTTAATAAACATCTGTTCCTTGTTTAAACAGATTCAGTCGTGATCCGGACTCTAGCATTTAATTCAAGGCACATCTCTCAATTTCCAATTGTGCCTGTGGCCGGTTTCACTGCTCCTGCCAGTTATGTGGTGAGGAATACTTAAGACTGATTTGCAGAGGTTCACTGCTCTTTTGAGAAATCGTGTTTCCTAACGTTCAAGCATAACATATATGAATTTTTAATCTGTTGCGTACAGTCTTCGCTATTTGGAAACGGGATTGTTTCCAAAGACTAAGCGACCTTTTCCAAATGAAAGAGTTCCTAGGAAAGCTGAAAATGTTGGTCTGGCGGAAACCAGAAGTCATGTTACTCCCTTTCGACAGCAGCCCTCTCTAAAGCAGGAATTGTGTGTACCTTGAGTTTAAAAGTGACCGTATTTAATCTGTGAGCATCCGGGGATATCCTCAGTGACTCTCTTGTGACTTCCCTTCCTGCGGTGGTACTAGAACGTCGCCTCATTCCCCCCTGTAACTGCTCACGCTATTATCTTACGCTAGTGGGTCTATTTCATGCCTGGAGGAGATTTGAAAAGTGAGGTCATTTAAGAATTTCAGTGTGTGGCTCTATCCTATCTAAATTTAGTGGTTTACCAAGGCTTCTCCATGTCGCTCAGAATCTATGACGGGCTTCTCTCCACGGGCAGTTCCATAAAAACAGCACTTTGGCTGATACAAAATAAATCTAACAGTGACAGTATTTTGCAGCTAACCCGAAGAGGCAATGCAGGTACAATTTGCAAAGCTGCACAGCTGCCGAGAACGTATGCACAATGCCATTTTTATAGGGCTTCAAAATTCAGACATATTTCGGTTGTAAGTCATTCATTTTGGGTCAATCACTTTTAGCCTCTTTAATTTTTTAGCTGCCATTAAAGCTCCTGTAATAGAACTGTCATGTGTGAATTTTCCTGGTACTTATTTGAAGTTTTTCTAAAATTACACACACACACACACACACACACACACACACACACACACACTTGCAGGAGGCCTCTGGTTTTCTAGGTTATGATACCTGCAAATCGGGACATGGTTATCTGCTCTGCTCTGTTTTGTTAACTTACCTTTTCTCTGTTTGCCCTAAATTCCGTTCTTTCTAGTTATAAGGTAAAGGGCTTTGTGGTGAGCTGGGATTTGGTGAACACGTCTGTGTTCATCCCAGGTCTTTCTTTTATGAGTTTATAAACTTTAGTGCTCTCCCTTGTCAGCTTTGGTCTTTGCAGATGGATCCATACTAATCCTTTAAGGCTTCTTGCATAGAACAGCAGGTGTGGGCTTTCAGTCATTCTGTGTTCCCTTCCCTGGTGCCCTGCTCTGTTATGACTTTATTGAAATGCAGAGACCTGAAAAGTGTGCATTAATATTAGTGCAGTGCTTTAAAAAATATTATTGTTGTTGTTGTTGTTATTATTATTATTATTATTTATAGAGAGAGAGAGAGGGAGACACAGAATCAGAAGCAGGCTCCAGGCTCTGAGCTGTCGGCACAGAGCCCGACGCGGGGCTCGAACTCACAGACCGTGAGATCATGACCTGAGCTGAAGCCGGACGCTTAACCGACTGAGCCACCCAGGCACCCCAGAATAATCACTATTTCACCCATGTCTTACTAAGTTCCAATATGTATACCTGCTCAAAAGGTGGAAGGAGGGGTGGCCCTTAAAATGTTATAATAAGGGTTTATGAGGACAGGATCTGAGGGGGGAGAAGAAGCTGAGGCTTCTCACATATGTAGACTTTGCCTTCCTCAGGAATAGATCTAAACCTCCGCCTGTGTCTTCTTGGCATCAGCCAGCATTATATTCAATACACTCAGCGGAAGAGAAGAACCCTTGTGCATCTGGATGGCCCTCCCAGGTAGCAGCTAGATTCCGGATTCTGCCTGTTGGGCCAGGACCATTTGGATAAGTTAGAATGCTCAGTGAGTTTGAGTATGCCAAAATGCTGTAAACAGCAGAGCAAACATGCGTATGGACTTTCATCCGGTGTAGCTGTCTTCTTGCTCGAAGTCCACACTGGGTGACCTGACTGAGCAGATTTGGGGGGCAGGGAGTCCTGTGTTGCAAGCCGTCATTGGGGTCTCCAGTGCACCGTGCCCAAGCTTCTCCCGGAGGCTCATCCCTATCCCTCACGGCACAAAGCGGGGGAGCCGTGGAGGAAATCCATGGGAGATTTTTCTGAGCCAGGCTGGGATGGGGCACCCATCACTTCTGCTCATAAACCATTGGCTAGAACGTCCTCAAGTATCAGCTTTAACTGAAAGAGAAACTGAAGGACCTACTGTTTGACCCAGTGTCAAAGAAGAAGACATTGGTTTGGTGAATACCTGCTAGTTTCAGGACACCTTCACCGTCCCCCTTTCATTTTCCACTTTTTTAGTGTGGAGCTTCTATTTCAACTGAGTAGAAAGCTCCCAGTTTTGAGGGACTAGTACAAATCAAGGATGATGGTGCCTAAAAACACAAAAGAGTGTGGAAATAAACACATCTAGCTCATGCCAGATATCGGAAGGCTACATTTGTCAAGCGGATACAGAGGAAAGCTAGAAATCCAAAAGCATCGCAACTTGAAATACAAAGTGGTGGTGGGAAAACAGAGTCCAAGAACAGTACACTGAACAGAGTCCCTCCTGCCGACTTCAGTGAGGGTAAAGGCTTTTAATGTGGTAAAAGTCATAAAGCAATCAAGAGTTGAGAGGATTCATAGGTCACCCCATTCTGGTTCCAGTTCTGCTTTATTTCTTTAAATCTTTTTTACATGTTAAATTTTCTCCTAGCATTATAAACAAGTCTGTTGTAAAATCACTATTTATTTATCTTTGCACCTCCTTCCTTTGGTATCAAGTGTTCTCGCTATGCACATAGAAACCAATTTGCCTAGTTATTTTCTAGATCCCAATTTCCAACCCTGCTTAACCAGCTTGACCTTGATATACCACTGGTTCCGAATATTTTCCTTTGGGATAAGCACTGATGGTAATATTTAAGGAACCATTAACATATGCCTAGTGTGATTCCAAATGCTTTACCTAAATTAATTCAAAGTCTTAAAAATCTCCATGCATTAGAAAATACTATTATTCCTATTTTACAGAAATAAAACTAAGGGTTAGAAATTAAATACCGTTGTCTAGGTCACACAGGTAGCAAGAGATAGAGCTGGAACCCTAAATCCGAGACTACTTTTACTAATTTATTTGAGTTGTGAAATAAACCTGTAAGTCACTTGTAGCACAGTATCTGGGAAGTTCTGCCCAACATGACGGACCTGATGTATTAATCCCCATTACAGGCTTACCTTTGAACATCTTCATCCATTTTCCCTACATTTTATTTTATTCAAGAAATGTTTTAAAACAGCTTTGTTGTAGTATAAATGATTTACCAAAAACGCACATATGTAATATGTAGAATTTGATGAATTTGGATATATGCACACAGCTTGATGCTGTCCCCAAAGTCAAGGTAATAGACATATCCATCACCTCCAAAGGTCTCCTACTGTTTCGTTTTTTTTGTTTTTGTTTGTACTGTCATAAGAACACTTAACATGAGATTTACCCGCTTGACAAGTGCAGACTACTGTACTGTTAACTCTAGGCACTATGTTGTACAGGAGATCTCTAGAATGTATTCATTCCTCTTGCATAACAGAAAGTTTATGCCCATTGAGTAACAACTGCCCATTTCCTGCTTCCCTAAGTTCCTGCACCCATCATTCTATTCTGATTTAGATTCCTCATATAAGTGGAATTGTGCAGTATTTGTCCTTCTGTGTCTGCCTTATTTCCTTTTCCATAATGTCTTCCATGTTCAGCCATGTTGTTACATATGGCAGGATGTCCTTCTTAGGTGAATATGTCACCTAACCCTTGATTTGAAACTTGGCGATTGTAGGGGCGCCTGGGTGGCGCAGTCGGTTAAGCGTCCGACTTCAGCCAGGTCACGATCTCGCGGTCCGTGAGTTCGAGCCCCGCGTCGGGCTCTGGGCTGATGGCTCGGAGCCTGGAGCCTGTTTCCGATTCTGTGTCTCCCTCTCTCTCTGCCCCTCCCCCGTTCATGCTCTGTCTCTCTCTGTCCCAAAAATAAATAAAAAACGTTGAAAAAAAAATTAAAAAAAAAAAGAAACTTGGCGATTGTTTTGACTGTGTTTTCAGTGAGGATCTGTGGATCGCTCAAGCAGGTTGCTCTGGGAAAAATGTTCAAAAACCACATGCCCGAAGTATGTGTATATTCAACTCTACATTAGCAACATAAGTATAATTTCATTAGTGGATGGTATTTGGTTCTCTGCCATTTTCTTAAATCCTGGATTTTTGTTCTTTCCTGTTATTTTCTTACTTGATTCCCTGTTTTTTACTTAATTGCTCAAATTTTCTTTTTTGCCACACTTGTTTGAAAACTATACCAAGGGAAACATAGTTGGTTATTTAGTTCTAAAATAATATCGCCTGCCTTCTGCCCTTTAGTAATTACTCAGCATAACTTTTAGCTTTTAGCATCATTTAGCTTTTAGAGTCTTTAGATTTTGGTTAAAACGAATTGATTTTTCAGGACCATTGTGACTCACTTACAAAATAGTATCTTATTTCTATAACATGGTACATTATTTTTTTTTTCTCTTTAAAGATTTAGTTCTGGGGGGTACCTGGGTGGCTCATTCTGTTAAGCATCTGACTCTTGATTTGAGCTGTCATCTCTCGGTGAGATTGAACCTCACAAGGGTCTCTGCACTAACTATTGGTGCCTGGTTGGGATTCTCTCTCTCTCTCTCTCTCTCTCTCTCTCTCTCTTTCTCTTCCCCCAAGATTCTTTCACCCTCTCCCTCTGCCCTTCCCATGCTTGTGCTATGTCTCAAAAAAAAAAAAAGTAAAGAAAAAAGAAAGAAAAGAAAAAGAAAAAGTTCATGAACACACACTTTCTGCCTAAATGAACTTGAAAAAAAAGATTTAGTTCTGAATCTTGGATTATGTTTAATCATTATGATAGCTATTTAGATACCAACCAAGAGTTTCACTCTTTCATTGCTTGGTGCCATTTTGATTCTGTCCAGAACTTCTCTTGATGAGTTTTTCATGTAATTCCTTTCTCTGCTTATTGGAGTGTTTGAAGATTTTTACAAAGAATAGCTTGTATTTGATATACTTTTGAAGTCCCTGCAGGGCAGGATAGTTTTCCTTGGCTGTCTGTAGAATTTGTCTCTTACAATTCTAAATTCCCAAATCTCCCTTTGCTTTGAGCTTGTACTTTGAAAGAGAATTCTGTTGTTTACTTGATATTTTCTTCGGGATAATGTGATTTCTTAAAGATGTGAGGAACTGAAGTCTTGAAAAGTTTCTCCCAGTTTTGAATGTTAGCACTTTCTCAGGATCTAGTCACGAGTTTCTTTCATTAATTCAGAGTCCTCTCTGACATGAAGGTGACAGCATTTTGTAGTATGACACTATACTGTAATGAACTCCACCGCTGTGTCCAGCTTCTTTAACTACCCCTGTACCAAAGGCTGTGAAAGCAATTTGATCCACCAAGCTTCCCTGCCGTCTGGAGTGTCCATGAGACATGAGGGTGGCCGGCGAAACAAGTCCCTTCTATTGCTGGCACTTTTTTCCTTTACGTTTTATTTCTGCTTGCAAATCTGGCCCAATATCTGTAAACTCAGCAGCCATTTGCTGACCAGGCACAGAAAGACCACCTGACACCAAAAATAGAAAAGCCTGGAGTAATGGGTATGTTTTTTGAGTTACTCCCACAATGCCTACAACGTTTGCCGAGATACAGGCACCAGTAACGATGTTAGTGACCCTAGCAGAATTTTCTGTAACTCGCAGCCAGAGGAAATCCTAACTGACACTTGGTTTGTCATCTCTCTGTGTTTGGAGTCAGGATAAAACACTAGCTGTCCATCTGCTGTGAGGTCTAGGGAAACATTTATGGCGGGATTCAGCTCTGCACGTTTAAAGACCATGTTCAAAGATCCTGATGGAATATTATCATGGCAACTTGTAAGAACCCACCCATAAAGCTCTGTGGTAACACATCTGATTAACTCCGAGCCTTTTGCCTTTAAGAGGTGTGTAGTTACAATTGTGAAAAACTTTAAAAATGACACGATCTGCTTCCCTTTATAAAAATATTCACGGGTTTTCAAGGGTTTGCGTTGGCACTTAATTTCTCCTATATGTAAAGAGACATTTGGATATTTGCAATTTCTGGCATAATCCCCATTTTAGCTCATCTAAGGAAGAAAATACAACTTCCGATGGGGTGGTATTAGGTACAAAAATATAAAGACCATATTTAAATTATTTGGTATTGGCCTAGAAATTGAGAGACAGATGAAGGTAGTTAGTAGAATGTCAGGAAAATGCCCAGACACAGAAATGGAGTCCAGGATAATGTTGATATTTTAGAAAAATGGATATTTTTTCTTTTTCTTTTTCTTTTTCTTTTTCTTTTTCTTTTTCTTTTTCTTTTTCTTTTTTTTCTTTTTCTTTTCTTTTCTTTCCCTTTCCTTCCCTTTCCTTTCCTTCCTCTCCTCTCCTCTCCTCTCCTCTCCTCTCCTCTCCTCTCCTCTCCTTTCCTTTCAACATAGGGCAAACATGGCAGGGGCAGAGGGAAAGGGTGAAAGAATCTTAGGCAGGCTCCCCACCCAGCAGAGTCCAATGCAGGGCTTGATCTCAGGACCATGTCATCAGGACCTGAGCCAAAATCAAGAGTTGGATGCTTAACACTAAGCCACCCAGATGACCCCAAATGGATAATTTTTTAAAAAGTGGTATTGGGACAACAGAAAAGCTATTTGAAAACATAACACAGCTGGATTCCTTCCTCACAATTTGCGCCAAAATAAATTGTATGTAATTTAAATATGTAAATATTATAAACAATGCAAATGTGGAAATTGTAGCTTCTTCTCTTACTTCTTCTCTCCCCCTGTATAAAAGACCTTTTTAATCACATTAAACAGAAGTCAAATATATATATTTATATGTATATATCCCTTTCACACCAATCCGTAAGCAGATTAAAAGGCAAATGAGGGGCGCCTGTGTGGCTCAGTTGGTTAATCGACCAACGTCAGCTCAGGTCATGATCTCGCAGTACATGAGTTCAAGCCCCGAATGGGGCTCTGTACTGACAGCTCAGAGCCTGGAGCCTGCTTCAGATTCTGAGTCTCCCTCTCTCTCTCTCTGCTTCTCCCCTGCTCGCTCTCTCTCTCTCTCTCTCTCTCTCTCAAAAATAAACAAACATTGGGTTGCCTGGGTGGCTCAGTCAGTTAAGCAGCCTACTTCGGCCCAGGTCATGATCTCACAGCTCGTGAGTTCAAGTCCCGCATCGGGCTCTGTGCTGACAGCTCAGAACCTGGAGCCCGCTTCAGATTCTGTGTGTGTGTCTCTCTCTCTCTCTGCCCCTCCTCTGCTCGTGCTCTGTCTCTCTCTCTCTGTCTCAAAAATAAATAAACATTAAATTTTTTTTAAAGGCAAATGAAAATTTAGGGGAAATAAAATGTGCTTGCAACACTATGTTTACCTAGGGTACTTTGCTTACTAAATCAAGTTCTCATTCATGTGAAAAAGAGAAAGATCATACTCATTCCAAATATGGGCAAGGATCTGAACAAGAAATTCAGAGAAAACACCAGTGGTTGGTACACATGGAAAATAGTTCTAGTGAAGATTGAGGAAATAAAAAAAACAAAAGATGTTTTTTTATGCCTGATACACTGGCAATGATCAAAAGTTGGATAATAATCAGTGTTGATGAAGGGGCTGGTAATGACTGAATTGGGCTACCTGTTCTGGAGGTCATTCTTGAGGCCATGTCATGGCCGAGGGCAAGAACTGACTCCACTAGAGACCTTGTAATCCATAAAAAGTCAAATATGAGTCGCTGATTCTTCTCATTATCAACAAAGCCACTTATAGCTTAACACAACGTATGCTTCTGCAATCATTATTAAAACCGAGTAAATGGAAACTGTGATTTGTTTTTCACATTATTAAAAATAATAGCTGCTAGCAAGGTGTTAACATTAGTCTAGAACACAGCAGCTGTTCAACTCACTTTTGAGAATGATTTTTATATATGGCTTGCTGAGTACCTTTGTTTAGCAATAAACAAAATTGTGTAGAATGTAAGCATTTAAGCTGTGTGACAGATGGCTGCTACTCGTTTCGTGATGCGTTTTGTAATGGAAATTCAATGGAGAAAACGCTAATAATAATGCTGTTAATATAGTGCCTTTTCCCTAGGAGCTTCAAACACTTGACAAACATTACATAATTAATGCTTCAATATTATGCAAACATCTACAGGAAGTGGGAAATCTGCAGCCTGATTCTCTGGTTGCACACAGCACACATATGCACACGCAGATGCCCTCCGTATAGACAGAACAGGTAACGAACTGGCTTGCCATTGTTCTTGAAGTGGTTCCTGTTGTTTCCACATCATCCCCAGGTAATTCTAATGTGCAACATGTGCCGAACCTCTTGCTCAAATACTCCACCATAACAGATGAAGTCAACGATAGAACTTGCTGCTTTTTCTCTTAAAGATTCCAACTAGCATGCAGATCCCTTTTACAGATAGTAAATGGATTAGGTTTCCAAACTATTACAACGTTTCCAAACCGTGAAGTCAAGAGTTATGATTGTTTTGTGAGTAAGAGTTATGACTTACGTCGTCACTCTTGTGGGTTTATTTATTTTTATTTTTTTTTTTTTATTGTTGGTCGTAGCTAGAATATAAGCTTTGAATGGATCATGTAGACCAAATTACTTTCTTGGTCAAAGGCAGGATGCAGGAGTACATAGAATCTGGCACATCGTGGATTGTAGGGGACATGTGACTCCCCACAAGTGGTTCCTCTCATTCAACACCCTGAAGCAAGCCTTCGGAACATTGCCTTGTGGTTTCATGAGTGCCCCTCTGTGTAAGGATTAAGAGATACATAAAAAGATATTGATTCACTGGGAAAGTGCTTTTTGTCCATTAAATGCTGAATGGCTCTTATGAGTGTATAAGCCTGGGATGAAGCTACAGGAACCTGAGATTTTTCCGATAAATCAATATGTAATCAATGCTGCAAGGACTGCTGGGAGTAAATGGTTAGAGCAGCTTCATTTCTAAGTCTTTCTTGTGGAATCACAATCAAGATACCCCATTCAGTGATCAAGCCCAGGACGTTTAGTCTGAACACCAATACATCCACAGCTGAGCGGTTTCTACACGGCAATCCCTGAAGAGAGCTATACCACCGTCTCACAGAGAAAGGTACATAAAGTGGAAATAACGTGTTTGACTAGGTTGCACCTTTTTAACAGCAATTTAAAAAATCTTTTTATTTCATCTTGGGGATGGTTTTTTGGAGCCCGGTCAGAATGGCTTCATGGTCCTGTATATCATCCTGCCCTGGACCCAGTGCAGAGTACTGCTCAAAAGAATGACGGTATCTGCAACACAAGTGTGAGTCTCCCCATTATGTGACCGTGTTGTGCGTTGATAGTGTTGCACTTTGGTAGCCTAGTTATTCTACACAGATTAATGTTTTCCTTAAAGAGATGTAATGAAGCTCCTGTTTGCTGATGTGAGAGTCTGATTGTAGAAATCTAGTAAATTGTATCAAGAGATACTAAGAAAATATATAGTCCGGATCATTACCAGTTTAGTGAAATTCCTAAGGTTAGTTTTTAGCGGCACAGAAGGTCATTGTGGTGTTACTGTAACCCAAGTTTTTTCAACCTGGGCACCAGTGACATTGGAGCTGGATAATTCTTTGTTGTGGGGCTCCTTTGTACATTGTGGGATGTCTGAGGAAGTCCTTGACGTCTATGCAGTGGATGCCATACACTCCTGTCCCCCTGAAATGAAAACAAAAAATGTCTCCATGTATTGCCAGTTGTCTCCCACAAAGAGTGCGTGCGTGTGTGTGTGTGTGTGTGTGTGTGTGCCTGTGAGTGCACACACTGGCAAAATCATTACACTTGAGCATTACTAATGTTATAATTCACACAATTTGTGATATTTTTTTCAACTGAAGCTCATTTGCCACCCCACCTACTATTGATGTCCTTGAAATCAAACATGCTTTTAGGAGTTCTTTTCATAAACATGGCCCCATTGTCACTCTCCTTCGCTCCATTTCTGTAAACACCCTCCAGCATTGCTTAAATGTTTTAATAAAATTGTGTGTTGTGGTTTTCTTCCTTCATGTCCCAGTCTCTTTATCTGGGTTCTTTCTGTCCTCTGCTCAGACCATTATGCTGTTGACTTTCCTAGCTCATCGTACATGCCCTTGAGCAAGGAAAATGTTATTTTTAGAGAAAGATTTAAGTGGAATTTTGCAAAACCAAACAATATGCAATAATTGATGTGCGTTTGGCACCAATTCATTGGTGTGATAAAAACAAAATTGAAGATATATTTTATTTAAAGGCAACTCAGTGTTACAGTTCTTTGGGGATTTTGCATGGCTGCTGTACAATAGGATTAGAGATACCATGCAGTGTAGGCATCACCAACATAGTTCCTTAACTTTGTCCAGCCACCGAGTGCTCTAGGGCTCCAAAGTGCAAGCTTTACTGATGTGCTAGCAACTTTGGGAACCTCATCTCAGATCAGGTGGTGCTTTGGAGGATTAGGACCACACCGGGTAGACAGAATTAATTAACACAGGAGTTTTTGGAGTTTTGTCTTCATGACCTTGGATCAGATCATTTCACTTCTCCGAATGACAGTGCCCGCATTTGAAAAGTGAGTCGATGAGGTGCAATTCTCCAGGTTTTTATGAGGAATAATAAAAGATTTTTGCAAGGTGGCTGTGTTTGGCATACACATGAGGAGCTTGATTAATGCTACTTTTGTTTCTCTACACGAAGCGTGCAGGCTCACTGACTTGTTCTGGGAGAGAAATTAGACGGGACAGCCTTTTGTGCCCTGGACTTAGATGGAACCACGATCATTTCGAGCTCAGAAGGCCATGGAAGGCTTCAGGGGAAATTGATACCTGTGTTCTGAAGGGCGGTTTGATTGCACCTAAAAAAGCTTGGTCTGCAAGCCATGCAAGGAGTCTGCAGTTTCCTAGTAGAGGACTGAGAGCTAATGGAAAATATGAGTTGGTCTCTGTCTACAGTTCATGACACTGAGCTCTGAGATCCTTTGAAAGTCCCTGGGTGATAGGAACATCTTGTGATGATGAGGTGACTTGATGGGCTTCTGGTTGGGGGCTGGTCACCAGAAAGACCAAGCCATGAGTAGAAGCTGGGAACTTTCTGCCCCACCCCCAACCTCCAGTAAGGGTAAGGGCTGGAGATAGAGTTAAGATTGATCATGCCTACATGATGAAGCCCCCATAAAAACCCTTCAAGTATAGGGTTAATGGAGCTTGTAGCCTGGTGAATACCTGCAGGGGCCAGGGGAGTGGAGCCCAGAGAGGACCCTGGAAGCTTCTCACCCTACGCATCTCTTCCATACGGACCTGCATCTCTATCCTGTATTATACCCTTTCCTACTAAATCGGCAAACAGGAAGAGGCTGTTTTCTTGAGCTCTGTGAGCCAGTCTAGCAAATAAATCAAGCCCAAGGAGGGGAACCTCCAATCTGTAGCTGATGGGTCAGAAGCACAAGTGACAACATGGACTTGAGTGGTGTCTGAAGAACACGAAGTAGGCTTGTGGGACCGAACCCTGCACTCTTGGGATTTGATGCTGGCAGGTGGACAGTGTCAGAACTAAGTTGAATCGTAGGACACCCAGCTGGTGTCACAGACTTGCTTGGTGTCGGAGCCTCCCTACAATACCTGGCATCAGAAGTACTGTGAGTGATGGGGCGCCTGGGTGGCTCAGTGGGTTAAGCATCTGACTTCAGTTCAGGTCATGATCTCGCAGTGTTTGGGTTCGAGTCCCGCGTCAGGCTCTGTGCCGACAGCTCAGAGTCTGGAGCCTCCTTCGCATTCTGTGTCTCCCTGTTTCTGCTCCTTCCTCACTCATGCTCTCTCTCTCAAAAAAATAAACGTTAAAAAAAATTAAAAGGGGCACTTGGGTGGCTCAGTCGGGTAAGAATCTGACTTCTGCTCAGGTCATGATCTCCTGGTTCATGAGTTCAAGCCCCACACTGGTCTCTGCTGACAGCTCAGAGCCTGGAGTCTACTTTGGATTTTGTGTCTCCCTCTCCATGTGCTCCTTCCCCGCTTGTGCTCTCTGTCTCAAAAAATAAATAATAAACATTAAAACAAAGACAGAGACAAAAGAAGTACTGTGAGTGAGGTAGCAGCATGAGACTCAGGAACAAATACAGGAGTATAGGTTTTGTAAATAAGGAAGGTGATAAACAGGAAACCGTGTAGCAAAGTAGATTAATGGTCCTTAAAGATGAGATATTTCATTGTTCTTGGATTAGGGCCATTTCTTTTCTTCCTTTTTTCAAAAGAGCTTTATTGAGTATAATTTATATACCATAGAACTCACATGTTAATGATTTTTAATAATTTATAGAGTTGCACAACTGTGACCACAATCCAGACAGAGAGAATTTCCATCACCCTAAGAAACATGACTTGTGCCCCTGTGGAGCGGTCCCTCCTCCAACCCTGACTTGTGCCCGTGTGGAGTGATCCCTCCTCCATCCGCTTGCGCCCAGCTGCCTGGAACCTATCTCCTGTGTCTACACCATCACCTATTCTGGGCTTTTCAGCTACATGAAATCCTAGACTACATAGTACTTTTTTCTGGCTTTTTTCACGTAGCAACACTTTTTTTAGGTGAATCCATGTTGTAGCAGGTAGCATTGCTTTACCCTTTTATTCTTTGTTGTTAATGTGGTAAAGCAGGTCAGTGGCTGTCAAACCATAGGTGAGGGTGAAGTGTGTGAAGGAGGTCTTGGTAGGGCCGTTGGCAGGTTATTTGGTGGTGAGCACCTACAAGACACCTACGATGTTATGGAACTGCGTGTCACTCATTCAGAGCTTAGTACCTGTTACTTTTCTGATCATGATCATCCTATTTATCATTACCTACTTTTTAAAAAAAATTTTTAATGATTATTTACTTCTGAAAGAGACAGAGACAGAACGTGAGTGGGTTAGGGGCAGAGAGAGAGGGAGACACAGAATCGGAAGTGGGCTCCAGGCTCCGAGCTGTTAGCACAGAGCCCAACGCAGGGCTCGAACTCACGGGCTGTGCGATCATGACCTGAGCCAAAGTTGGACATTCAACCGACTGAGCCACCCAGGCATCCCAAGCCAACACTAATTTTAGATGGCTCTTCAAACTGCCCATAGCTAGCTCTCAGGGATTTGGCACACTTCTCTGTGGGTTGTGAGCCTGGTCACCCTTGGAAATCATGCACAAGGAGAGAGGTTACTGACACAGACCTATCATGCAGGAGAACAGCCAGCCTGCAGGAAAAATACTGCGATGCTCAGCCACCAAGGGCAGAAAAGGCCTCCTCCAGATGCCTGGAAGCCTGACAAATACTGAGGCCTGGTTAGCAATCTTAGAAAGGAACAATAATAAAAAGGTTCAGTTTTTGATGTATAGAAGACACATTTAATAGTGAGGGGAGGAAAAATGTTTTCAAAAATCACCATTTTTCAAATTAATTTTGTGTTGTTTCAGTAAAGATGTCTATGATTTGGGAGGCCCTCAGGTGTGGGTTTAATTTTGTTTGCTTTTGATGTATGATTGCAGAAAGGTGTTATTCCTGAGAAACCATCAAAATATAATTAAAAAGTTGGCAGAGGTGATGTCTCATCGCTAGCTTTGTTTATTTTTTTAATAAAAAAGAAAACCCCAGTTGTGCTCTGCTTGGAGGACAATGACCATAAACCAAGAGAAAGAATTCCCACACTTGTAAAATCCCACACAGGGTTTCCTTGGAAAGGGAAGTGGGTGTCACTCTGGACATGGCACATAGAGATCCCAACCCAGATGTGTTTATTCTTCCAGAGAGTCTATCTCGTTTGGTCCTGAACACCTGAAATTCATGAAAAAGATAGCAACGGAAACTGTACGTTAGGACCAGGCAATAATTACATTCATTGGTGGACGGGTCTTTCTGCACATTCTTCCTTCTGCTCCTGTTTGCCTCACCCCTGTTTGTATCACTGCTGGATGGTGACTTTCCTCAGCTCTACCTAGTGTCCTCTCCCTCGTGACTCCTTCCCCACTGGTGACTCTTGTAACTCACTCTTCCCTCTTGGCTCTCACTTATACCTTACAGATTTGTGCATGGAGTTTGGACTTACATATGGACTCTCCTTCTTTTCTTTAATATCCCCAAATGTAAGAAAGTGCTATTCATCCATACGCCCTTCACCCTAGTAAGTGGTCTGAAATAAGATGACAAGTCCACATTCATTGAACTGAGTTGTATTTAAAGAAAAATTTTTAAATGTTTTTATTTATTTTTGCACTTGAGAGAGAGAGAGAGAGAGACAGACAGACAGAGCATGAGCGGGGGATGAGCAGAGCCGGAGGGAGACACAGAATCCGAAGCAGCTCCAGGCTCCGAGCTGTCAGCGCACAGCCCGATGCGGGGCTCGAACCCGCAAACTGTGGGATCATGCCGTGAGCCGAAGCCGGACACTCAGTTGACTGAGCCACCCAGGGGCCCCTGAACTGAGTTATATTTAAATCATGTTAACAATTATAGGACTTTGGGGAAGTATATCTATGTGTGTATATATTTGCATATAATATGCATATATTTATTTTTACCTGTACCTTTCACTAATGTGATACTGGCTTTATATTTTGAGCTGTTTGCTCAGAAAGTAATACTTTGTGGTTGCTACACTTAGTGGCGTAGCTTGTAACTGCTTCCCTGATTCCTGCCCCCTGTCCAAAGAGGGGAGTAATGTTCTCAAAGGAGGCGTTCATTGCAGGCTTCTTTGGGTATAATCAGCCACATACATTTTGGTGAGAACTGAACATGTGCTGAGTTATTGAGGATTAAGTTTCTATTCTCATTATAGTTTGTGTATTTTCCATATCCCCTACAATGAAGAATCCTGTTATAAATAAGAAATATCAGTGTCTATAATTTATACACACACATACATCGCAACACTAAGCAGCTCCAAGCACCCTCAAAGTTTCAGTGTCACTGAATCCTAAATAAGTCATAGTTCAACTCTTCTCGAAGAATGACAGGTTTGGCAAAAGTGAGACGTTAATGTTCAGGAGCAGCAGACTAGCCAATGGGCTATTTAAGTTCTAGCAGTATGTGGTTGTTGAAGGTTTTAAGAAAATCCTCATTTCCTTTGGGAATTGTAACCTAGCTGAATGGTTTCATGAGAAACCTGTTGTTGAGCAATCCTAGTACCCACTAAAAGGTTTGATTCCACCGTGTCTGGGGATCTGGTCAGGAAAGAAGAGGCAGGCTGTGGCTTTGTAAACCAGTTTCCGGTGTGGCCCCTTCAGTTGAATGGGTGCTCACAGAATCAGCCCACCCACTCTGAGAGCTGTGAGGCCTGGTGGCTTCAGTGCCCCTGCTTTTGGGGGCCTCAGGCTTGGACCTTTTATCTGTGTTCCCTGTTCCAGGTGACCTTATCCATCCCAGGTCTCTAAATGTCCGCTAAGTCCTGACAGTTGCCAACCATGTCCTTTACCCTTGGTGTCTCCATGAATACACCAGCAAGTATCCAACTGCTTCTGCCTTAGGAATCTTAAATTTCTATGTGTTAAGTGAATGATGGTTGCCATTTCCCCCTACCTGTCCCTGCCTCAATGTTTCATAGTAAATGGAATCATTATCCAGTTAATTAGACCAAAACTTTGACTTCAACTTTGACTCCTCTTTCTCTCCTGTGTCACCACGTTGTGTGTCTGTGTTAGTCGTAGGGAGATCATAATACAACAAATTGTCATTTGCCTTAGAAGGGATGTCCTGGCATGCCCCAGACCCCTGGACCCCTAAAGCCTCATCAGTGGGGGCAGGTCGTGAAGTCCTTCTTGAATTAATCTCCCACCTTCTGGCATGCCTATGTCTTATTAGGGCATAAAGTGAACTTGTCACTTCCATTTCATAACGTGATGTCGTAAGTATGGTGGACCAGTGTGATGCTACGGAGAATGTCACGATGAGCAAAGTGACAGGGGGAGCTGAAGAGTCAACATGTGAAGGTAATATATCTATGATCATCCTTGAGATGGAATAATTCTCAAAAAGTGGTACAGAGTCAACATGTGAAGGTAATATGTCTATGATCATCCTTGAGATGGAATAATTCTCAAAAAGTGGTACAGAGTCAACATGTGAAGGTAATATGTCTATGATCATCCTTGAGATGGAATAATTCTCAAAAAGTGGTACAGAGTCGACATGTGAAGGTAATATATCTATGATCATCTTTGAAATAGAATAATTCTCAAAAAGTGGTACACTGAACATCTGTTCTATTAGTTATACCGTTCCTAGAGTAGTGGCTCCAATTCTGCCTATTTTCTGGTTATGTTTGTGGTGGTTCCCAGTTATGTTCTATGACACATTTGGTTTTTCTATAGACTAGGCAGGTTATGTCAAGAAGGATATAATGGAACTCACTCTCCTGTATACTTCAAGTCTTTTAAGGTGGACCCGACTTTAGCATTTTTCCCGAGTGTATTACTGTTACTGACCTACTGTCCTTGGTCCAGGATTCCTCTTGGCTTTTCCTGTAATAATGACTGTTACTCCAGAGATCAGAGAGCCCATATGAGGGCTCTGCCAGCTAGGTATAGTAGATGCCCGCCACTTTTATACTTGAGAGCTGACAGAATGATCTACAAAGGTCTGTGAAACCATTGGCCCCACTGTGAGAAGTGAGTCAAAAGCCCTTGTCTAGGACTCCTAAGAGTTTGTCGGTGTTTTATTCTCTCTAATATTCTGGCAATTGTGTAAGCTGTTGAGGAAAAGTAACAAATATCTACTGTGTGTTGTTATATCATGTTGCGGGATCTTTCCTCATCTGGTCCTGGTTTTTCTGCCAGTTAGTGTCTCTGGATATGTGTGCCATCCTAGCTCTGAAATATGAGGGACTGCGATTTTTCTACTGATGCAGCTGGTGGTGGCCTAGTATTTGGTAGTTCTACTTTCTTTTCATTAAAGACATTGAGAAGCACATGCCATGATCTACATCCTCCATCAATGATTATCCACAGATTCCTGAATATCAGGCATGCTGAGTTTTGCTCTGGGTTGATGCCAATTTAAAGGTACCTTCCTTCTGATAATTAAGTGCTGGTGCCTTTCCTCTACTATTCCAAAATCAAATCAGTATCATCAATATTAGGGAATCTGGTCGTGTGGCCACACCATCCATTCTCAGCCATGGCCCATAGAACACAGCTGCTCAGAACCTTCTAATGTGTGCTGATACTCCCTCACCTGTACATTCTGTAGTGTTTCATGAAGGGGGAGTCCTCTGAACCCTCCCTGGGAACAACATCAGGTGGACATGTGTCATTTTACAGGAGCAACTTGTTTTAGTACCCCAACTTTTCTTACCCTTCTAACCCTCTCAGTCCTGCGCTGAAGTTTGGCAGCCCCATGTTAGCTACAGAAGGCCGTTTCTGTGTCAACTGTCCTGAGTGCCATCACCTGAGACTCACTGGACCAGCTCTAGATGTCCTTCCAAAACTCAAATGCCAGGTCGTGTGTGAGTGTCACCATGCCAGTGAATTCTCTTATCCACCTTACATGCTACTCTTTCCAAACCCATCCTGTCTTAGGATTCATCTCCACTCGTATCCCCGTAGCTCGTTCCGGTGAGACAGGTGCTGTGTCTCCTTTGGCGTATAGCTCATTTGTTGCCACAGAGTAGGGCTCGCACTGCCCAGCTCATCTGTGATGACATCTGAGTACAAGGACCAAAACAGGCATTCCTCCTAGTGTGGCTTCAGACCAGCAGGAACAACATCGCCTGGGAACGTTAGGGAAGGGCGCTTCCCCAGGACTCACTCCATAGCAACACTCAGTCAGGGACTTTGAGGGGTAGAGCTCACCGATCCATGTTTAGGCTTTCAGGTGATCCTAACGCATGTTTGAAAACTGCAGCTCTGGGGAACACAAAGAAAGATGCGGGTGGGTCTTGAGGAACATACACTTGATTTTCGGAGGCACCACCTCTAGGCAAGGTCATTGCAAAGGAAGAAGTTGTTGTTGTTTTGTTTTGTTTTGTTTTTCTGGACAGAGTGGAATGTGGCTGTCAGGAGTGTTCCAAGGGATGTGGAGTTTGAGATCTAGATGTTGTCCATCAGAATATTTGCAACAGAGGTCTCAGGGATTTCTCTTTCCCTACCAGGGCCTGCTATCACATAGCAGGGCTCCACATCCAGTCATCTTGGCCGCTCTGTCCCATTACCATCCAGCCTGGTCCTGATTTTCCCCAAAAGCTGCCCTTGCTGCTGCAGAAGACATGTCTTTCTTAGACCTTCCCACTCGCCTCCTGGCTTTCACAGCATGCATGAAACGGACAGTTTGCCACTTATCATTTTCTTTGGGCAAGGCTTCTGAAGTTGTCGAAAGCAGCCACCTCAGTAAATGGTCGTTACATTTATCGTGGTCTCATACTGATTCAGGGCAACAGTGATTCAGTCTCCAATGTTTTGTCTTCCCCGTCCTGGTGCTGATTTCATTGTTCCTTAGGTGAAAGCTTTGTAATTGTGTGATCACTGCTTGGGACATGTAATCACCCCTTAACTACGAACATTGCAGTCCTCACTCCTTCAAGGAGGTTGGACAGTGTGAATTCTGAATCCTGTCTTGTGAGGTCTGCTTCCTAGTGCAGGAAAGCCCCTGCTGTCTATAGCCTGGATTCCCTAGAATGGAGGGCATGCCTAAGGCAGAACTTGTGCAGTGATGCTTTACGGGGAGAAGAAAGCTCAAGGACATCAAGTAAAGGTCAATGCATTATAGAACTGGCAAGACAAGAAAACACAGCAGGATGCACCAGTAGTTTGGACCTGTCTAAAGAGGAAGAATGAGGTCCTCTGGAGAAGTCCAGTGGGAAGAAAGTGACATGGAGGCATTGCTCCCCATGAGACCTCCCCTACAGGGTGTTGATAGTCTTGGGCTTCTAGACCATCCAGGCAACCTGTGGGAATGCCATACTCATACCTAGAAGTTTGGAACATCATTCTATCACATCTGGGAGAGGGGGATGAAGAGCATCTACAAGTTAGCAGATGCCAGAGTACTGCAGCCATAGTGAACAATATGGCGGCCAAGCTGTAGGGGCCAACCCTTGTCCCAGCTCTGAAGACATGACTCAATGTAGATAGTGGGCGCTTAGGTCCCTGCACTGAGGAAGCATCAAGGACATAGAGGGAGGCAGGTACCACGAGAAGCTAAGGAAGCACATGAGAAAGTTTGAATGCAGTGGTTTCAGATGGGCAACAGTCTAAATGTTCTATAGAACTCTTTCTATTATGCACCAAACTTATTTCTTTGCGTTTGTAATCTGTTTTTCCTCTTCCATATTTAATGACTGAAAAGCAAAAAAAAAAAAAAGTTTTCTAGACAAACCTTGTAAGCAATTCATACTAATGTTATGTTGATGTAAAAAGAGAATTAAAACAAACCTTGAGTGCTAAGAAGCTCTGATCTGGTGCCATGAACTCTTAGATCTTCCCCCTTTTTTTTTCTTGGGGAGCTCAGTCAAGAAACATTACCTCAGTAGACTTCTAATTTCTGTGCCCTCTCATAAACCCTAAAGCAATAGAAAAGTTTCCATTTCCCACAACAATCAGTGGCCCATTAATTTTTAATTTCATTTTCTACACATTTCCAAGAGCAGTTGCTTTGCATACCCAGTCTTAGTATTTGCCCTATTTCTCCTGTCTCCCAAGTTTAGGCTCTTGTTTTCCTCTACATGGATCATTATCAAAACTTAATGAAGGAAAAAAGAAAAGAAATGACAGATGTAGAAAGAAGCACAGGGGGACCCAATCAGTGTGAGGATCTTTCAGGTGTTTTCCTATCCCTGTTCCCCTGACCCCATCTGACCTCAACCTGTAACTTCAGAGCATTGCCTCTCCTTTGATTATGAAGATACTCAGGCACACAAATAATTCTGTTGTATTCAGTTCTCATGTTTATACATCTGCACTTAGTTTTCCAACACTTTTGGTTACAGTGCTCCCTTGCCATTGTCAATTTGCCACCCTGACTCTGAATGTTGGGTCCCCCTCTGTGTGGCACCTTCAATAGAAAGAGTGCCTCCCTAAGTATGATACTCCTCTCTTTCTTAGCAACCATCACATTTACCATCTTATGGCTTCTCTTTGCCTCTCTTCTTCTTTCCTTCATTCCTTCCTCCTCCCCTCTCATTCTTTTTGTGTGTGTTTCTGCTTTCTGTCTTTAAAAAAAAATTCTGTTTTCATTAAGTTAATCTATTTCCATTCTAGGCTGTAAGTTTCCTGAGGAAAGAGGGTAAGCCTATTTTGCTGAAAATCATGTCTCCACTCCCTATGTGTTGAAAGAATCCATGAATGTATAAATGAATCAGGACTTGAGCATCTGAGCATACCACATGAAAAACCAACGACCAAAATGGTGGTAACTCTCTTGTATGATACCATGTATTTTCTGTTAGTTGTGTTTTGTCATTGGTCTTGGAAATCTATTGGTGGCTCATCATAATTGACACCTAATAGAATCTGCTCAGGTGGGGTCAGGGTGATTGTAGCATCCCTCTGTAGGCAGCAATGTTTGCCATGTTGATGAAACTGCAATACTTCAAGAGGATATACAATGATACAGATGGGGGGAGCTTCTGCCAACAGATTTGCCTCTGTTCCCAAACCCGCCTTACCTCTCCATCTCATTTATGGCAAGCAAAGGTGGACAGGCCAAGTGGTTGTATTACTATTCACTTGGTACCCAGAAACGTAGAGCTCCTATGCTAATTTCTTTTTTAATGTTTATTTGTTTTTGAGAGAGAGAGAGAGAGAGAGCGAGCACATGCCAGGGAGGGGCAAAGAGAGATGGAGACACAGAACCTGGAGCAGGTAGAGCTCCTATTCTAGCAGCTGGAGTTGGCTTTTGTCACGTGTCAAATGGCAAATTTCAGCTAAGGGGAGCTTAATGCCTATATTGTAAGAGTGAAGTTGTGCCCCAGGTCCCTGGGATACGGTATCCGTTGGCAACAGTCTCCAGTGTGTCTGTGCAAGGACCTCATGACAGTGACAATCAGCTTCATGAACTGCCAAGGCACCTATCACTGCCTCTTGATTTAAGCCATTTCTCTTTTTTCTTTGACTTAAGGTAAAAGACATTTGATCATTTTGATGATTAAAGCTGGTCGACTTCTGTTGTCAAATCAATTCTTTTAAAAAAAAATAGCAAGTATTTAGACACACAAACCAGAGGATATTCGTTCAGAAAAAAAGCAATGACCCTTATAATTACCATCTTAAAGGTCTTGGGAGTTAAGGGTTGAGTGTCCCTTAATCACTGCTTGGTTGATTTCATGTGACTGGTATGCTGTCTGTGCCTTCAGTATAATGTTACCTAGCTATGGAAATAGGGATGGATCACTTTGAACTCGATCATTCCTGTTTGTGAGTCAGACTTCGTTTCAGGTGTGAGGGTACAGGAGTGAGGCAAAGACATGACAAACTGTCTTCTTGGAGCTCCGATTGACAAGAGCTTCAGTTGCATGGAGTTTCTTCATTTTCACTTCAGGTTCCTTTCAAACAGTTCATTTGAGAGTCTAACAGTATTGGTATTTCTGTTTAATTCAAGGAAGTTTTCCCTCAGTTGACTTCCAATACCCAGACCCGACTGACTGGTTACTTCTCACATTCTGCTGGAAGAATGGTCTCAAAAGGCACTGATAAGTAAGGACTTCCTGAAGGAGAAGGGCTTTGGATAGGCCATCAATGCCTTCCCATTGATCTTCCTCTGTTCTCCGCTCTCTACCCATGTTAATTATTTTGCTTTGATTCTGGAATCAAATGGAAACTCTTTTGATGTCTTTAAAATAAAAGAGCAGTTTTGAACCACATGTTCCCCCATAAAGAATATTTTCTGTTTTAATGAAAGAACGTTTTTATGAAGTCATTACCTCAGTGGGCAAAATAGAGAGGTGTCCCTTCATCGGTTCACCTTTGCTGGTCAGGAATCTGACACTGGATATATTTTTGCAGTCTTCTCTCCAAACATGAAGCTGTGTTCCTAATGTGTATCAGCATATAGTAGGTATTATAATTACCTGTATATACAGTAAAACCTTGGATTGTCAGTAACTTGTTCTGCGAGTATTCTGCAAGACGAACAAACATTCCTAATAAATCTTAACTTGATAAATGAACCGTGTTTCGCAGTACGTGAATGTCACAATCTCAACTGAGTCAATGGTGTTCTCTCTCTCTCTCTCTCTCTCTCTCTCTCTCTCTCCCACTATGTGATTTTGGGTGATCATCAATGCAGTGTCACATTTCCGTGAAATCCTCAAAAGGAGGCAAAACCAAGTGTCATTAGATAGATTCCTTGTTAAAGTTGCCAGAAAAGAAAAAGATTCCATTGAGCCAATAGATAGCAGTGATTCTGTTAGTCATAGTGAAAGCCACCCACACAATAACCCTCCTCTCTCCTGTCTCCCTCACACCAGCCACGAAGGTTTTCAAAGGGAAGTCCAGGTTAATTCGTTTATTTTTCTTTATATTTTGTATTCTCTTTATTATTTTGTATTATATTACAGGATTGTAATCATTTTTATATTAATATTTGTGGGTTGTGGATTGAATCGCCTGAATTTCCATTCTTTCTTATGGGGAAATTTGCTTTGATATACAAGTGCTTTGGATTACAAGCAGGTTTCTGGAACTAATTATGCTCGCAAACCAAGGTTTTACTGTACATAGATTCTATTTACATTATGCATTTTATATAATAGTATATATGAAAACGGATGTACGTCTGTAGACATATAACTGGTTATATCCATAGAGCTATGTTTCTATCTCTCTCTATAAAATCTTCTATCTTTTCTACAAAGTCTTCAGTGAAATTGCCAGTGATGAATGGAGCACCTTTCATTCTGAAGTCAGCTGAAATAGCTACTCTTAACAACCTGGGAAAGAAAACCTAGCCTCCAGGTCCCATAGACAGCAAAGATTTGCATAATCAAAGAGAGCAGAAAATCCTTGGAAAAAGCTAGTCATTGGTTGAACTCTCAGCACTTGATGGATTATAAAAGGAAGCACATTCTGGCTCACAGAGTTATTAGAAATTCTAAGAAATTGTATTGCAACTTGTCTAGCACTATTCATCAACTGCCCTTAGAAGGAAAAATGCAGAATAAATATTAAAAGGGCCATTCCCAATGGGGTCAGAGCTTTGGAATCACCTAGGTTAATTCAAAGGCAACATTACTGTTGATTACACACACAAAATTTACCCGGTTACCATGCTAAGTAGAAACTCTGGGCTTGTCAATCCTATAGAATAGGACAAAGTTCTTCCTTTTTTCTTTCTTTCTTTCTTTTTCTTTCTTTCTTTCTTTTCTTTCTTTCTTTCTTTCTTTCTTTCTTTCGTCCTTTTTTCTTTTTTTCAAATTTTGGCAAGGAAAGTAATTTTTAATTTTTAGAAACCAAGTGAAATTTTATTTTATTTTATTAAAAAATTTTTAATGTTTATTTATTTTCGAGAGAGAGAGCTTGAGTGGGGAGGGTCAGAAAGAGAGGGGGACAGAGGATCCAAAGCAGGCTCCACACTGACAGCAGTGAGCTGATGGGGGCTTGAACTCACGAACCATGAGACCATGTCCTAAGCTGAAGTCGGACAGTCAAATGACTGAGCCACCCAGGTGCCCCGTGAAATTTTATTTTTTAAAGTGGTTGATAAAAGAATGTTTCCTGACATTCTCAAATGCATCTCAGGATAATTAGTTAATGGATTAGAGCTCATTTAAAAATATCATTAGGGCTGCCTGGGTGGCTCAGTTGGTTAAGGGTCCCACTTTGGTTTAGGTCATGACTTCACGGTTTGTGAGTTCAAACCCCGTGTCAGGCTGTGTGCTGACAGCTTGGAGCCTGTAGCCTGCTTCAGATTCTGTGTCTCCTTCTCTCTCTGCCCCTTCCCTACTTGGGCTCTGTGTGTCTCACTCTGTCTCAAAAAAATTTTTTTTCTTATATTGCAAGCACATAACCTTTTCTTTTCCTTGGTTATCACTTAAGTACATTTATTAAAGTATTGCTTGTGAATTCATTTTTTCCATCCATCCATCTTTCCTGCATTTCCTGCATTTATTAATTTACTTAATAAATTAAATAATAACTGTATCCTAATGTATTCTAAATATTGCAATGAGAAAATTGGTTAAGCCATAAAATATATCTTTATAAAATATTATGCTTCCATCCCCCCTCCCCCCCCCCCCGTATGCCAGGACAGAGCGTTACTTAATTTTATTTAACCAACCATTTTATTTATTTCTTATTTTTTTATATTAAATATAATTTATTGTCAAATTGGCTTCCATACAACACCCAGTGCTCATCCCAACAGGTGCCCCCCTCAATGCCCATCACCCACTTTCTCCTCTCCCCCAACCCGCATCAACCCTCAGTTTGTTCTCAGTATCCAAGAGTCTCTTATGGTTTGCCTCCCTCCCTCTCTGTAACTTTTTCCCCCCTTCCCCTCTCCCATGGTCAAGTTTCTCAGGATCCACATAGGAGTGAAAACATATGGTATCTGTCTTTCTCTGCCTGACTTATTTCACTCAGCATAACACTCTCCAGCTCCATCCACATTGCTGCAAATGGCTGGATTTCTTTCTTTCTCATTCCCAAATAGTATTCCATTGTATATATAAACCACATCTTCTTTATCCATTAACTAACCATTTTAAACAAGGCTAGGTATCTAGTTTCAGGTTGAACCTTAAGCTAAAACAGAGGCAAGTAAATACACAGATCCCAGGTCTTATCACTTTGGAGCAAACATGAGGAAAGCTATTCCTTTTTTTTTTATTTTTAATTTTTTCAACATTTATTCATTTTTAGAGACAGAGTGTGAGTGGGGGAAGGGCAGAGAGAAAGAGCGAGACACAGAATCCAAAGCAGTTTCCAGGCTCTGATCCTCTCTATGCCGAATCTCAGCGGATACCTGCAGAGAGGAAGAGGGCCGTGGCCTTTGACCACTGAGGAAAAGCTGGACCCATTCCGGAGTTTAGATTCTGGGTGCTCACAGCTCTGCAATGTCATAACTTGGAAATAATAGTATGTTCCATTTATACTTGTTCCCCTACTTATTACAGTAGGGACAATGATAGGTGTGAACTTCTGTATTCCAACCACATGTCAGTATTTCATGTTCTGAAAACTTTTAGGCAACACTGTGTAAAGTCCCCAAGCAAGCATAATTTTGACATTTTCTTGAAAATGTTGAATGCAATTTCTTTTTTTAAAATTTTTTTTTTAATGTTTATTTATTTTTGAGACAGAGAGAGACAGAGCATGAATGGGGGAGGGTCAGAGAGAGAGGGAGACACAGAATCCGAAGCAGACTCCAGGCTCCGAGCTGTCAGCACAGAGCCCGACGCGGGGCTCGAACCCACAGACCGTGAGATCATGACCTGAGCCGAAGTCGGACGCTTAACCGACTGAGCCACCCCGGCGCCCCTGAATGCAATTTCAAAGGCCTGTTTTAAAATTCGTTTTTACTTGTGTGAATACCAAACATCTTCAGTGTTAGACATCCATTCTACTATTTTCCCCAAGACGACGCAGCCCTCCCTACTAAACTACACCCCTCATAGAAGTGTCTTTCTTTCCTCAAAAGCACCAGCTTTACTAAAGAGAGTTTTGTCAAGACGGTCCTTAGCACAGAGTTCTCACTAGTAGAAAGAGGCATTCTTGGCAAAATGAAGTAGAGTCAACTCCAGCTTTGTTTTTGCTTCTCCCTTAGGGTTAAAGTTCCTTAGATGACGTCACCATCTTCCCACTCTGTTGGCGGACATTGATACGGCACTCACTGTTTAACCTGTACCGTTCTAATGAGACCCTCACTGTGTTCCCATGAAATACAGAGGTGCCCAGAGAGGTGAAGTACATTTGTCAAGCTCACAAGGCTAGCCAGCGGCAAAGCCAGGAATGAACCTGAGATCTTACAACTCCACTCTTTGTTGTTCTACCTGCTAAATGAATGGTTAGGTGTTTCGCTGGATACTAGATAAATTTTATTATGTAAATAAATGCCTAGAATACAGCATCAGTAACGATGTGAAATGCAAAGCTATAACCACCAGACTATTTCATGAAAGGAGATGCCCTGTTGAATTTAGTGAAGGTGGAACATGATTGCTCATTGTTCACATAAGAAGTACAAATCTATAGCCAGAAGTCTCACTGATGTAGGAACAAAAATCTTCAACTCCTCAGCTCTTATAAGGAAGTCTGGATCGAAATGAGTTTAAACTGCTAGCCAATGTATGACTCACACCTTGCCTGAGTAGGCATTCTTACATTGGATTCATTTCCAAACAGAAAAGGTACAATTTACACAGATACCTAAGGTAGTCATGGTGGAGGCTGAGCTTCTTTAATTTTAGAATATGTAAAGAAAATAGTTCTTATATTGTGAACGTCATAGCCATTTCATTCAATGTGGAGAATCATCCAGAATGATGGGATGAAGGCCATTATTGGTAGGGAATTAAATGTCCCGGATAGGAGACCTTGCATTTTCCAACCAGTCTGAATGTGAACACAAGAACCCTTATCTCAGTGAGACACCATGCCTTGTGTGTTTGGGGAGAGAAATACATGCAAAGGTTTGCAGATGTATAGATTTGAACAACAACAAGAAAAAGTTATGGGGATTTAGTTTGGCCTAGAAAGTATAGGGAATAAGGGGAGTCTAGCTGGTTCACCTGCTAGAGCATGTAACTCCTGATCTCAGGGTGTTGAGTTCAAGCCCCACACTGGACGTGGAACCCCCATTAAAAACAAACAAATCTGAACTAGAAAGTATAGAGAAGAACCCATCTTTTATCTATGCCAGGAAAGCTAAATGCCCTAGAACCAAGCCAAAAGGATATGTTTTACCCCACAACCAAAACCCAAGGTGGAGATTTTGATTCTGTCTCCTGGATGCCTACTGCAGGTGTGGGTTCTGCCTTGACAGAGAGCAGGGAGGTGGTGTTCTCGCTTTACGCTATTCTTTCTGTCGTGTTAGCACCTTAGCGCACGGTGCCCAAATCGGACCCTGAGAAAGAAAGTCCTACAGTCCCCACATGGAATCCCTGTGCTTCCATCTATGGTATCTATGGTATTTCAATACCAGCAGTATCTAGAGAACATCCTGGGCAATTGCAGCCACTTATTTTCAGGAGACAAAGAGAACATCTCGAAAAAGATTCAGGTCTTGAATAAGGTGCAACTCTATTCCTTAATGCATACTGGTGATCTGATATGCTTTATAGTCTTAACATCCTGACTTTCCTCTTTGTGTGGGAATCCTGGTTACCTTGCCCGGGATCTGTTGCCCCAGAGCAGCCATCCTCCATCATAAAAGTGCACAGAAGAAGGACGGAAGAATATTACATAGATTATGTTTTCCCTCTGATCTGTCTGGATTTTCAGCGGATACCAAAGGGGAGGCTTTGAGCTTAAGCTAAGAACCAGCAAATTTCATCAAGAAACCACTTTCATCAAGACACCCCTTTCTTTCTGCTTTTGTTTTCGAGGTTTACTTTTTTTTCTCCTTTTTTCCCGGCATATGGACTTTATTTTTTTAGAAAAACAGAGCAGCAAGTACAGAGAGTTCCCATATAACACCCTGTGTTGGCTTTTAATGATGATAGAGTTTTTCATTGTCCTGTACAAAAAAAAAAAAAAACTTGAAAAAGACTCTAATTCTATTTTCCATGAAGACAGAAGGCCCAATTGGCGTGGCCATCAAAGGATAGCTGATATTTGACAGCCTGCAGACGGTTTTACCCCTGCTTCAGGCAAGGGCTTTATCCCCCAAAGAGTATTTTCCTTGTCCCAATTTACCGCTAGATTTGACATTTTTATTATTATGGTTTCCCAAGGGTGCCTTTTCCTCCTTCTGAGCCACCATTGTCTCAGGTTTTAGGTTTACAGACCTTTTATCACCCGCTAGCAATTTCTTAGTAATTGATATATCAAGTTATTGTCATTAAAACCAGTCTGTTTCCATGGCAGGAGTTATTATGTTTTGCAAAGCAAGGCTTCCCAGACCCATAAGTCACTGAAGCCCAACAAAAGAGCAAATAAACTGCTCGGCGTCGTGGAAAAGAACCTTCAGAGAAGAGCATTGTGCACAGGAACCTTTTCAAAGGCTGGCTTCGAGCTTCACACGACAGGACGAGAAGTGTCATTGTGGTCACGGGCTGCTTTTAGACTCCAGATTTCCTTCCCTGGGTTCAGAGCCGGCTAGTTCATTTCAGCGAAGAATTCATCCCCGGCCCTGCCAGTTCACACAGGCTCTCTGAGTGGCTGTAGGAGCCTTGAAGACGTGCCAAGTCCGGAATCATTAGCATGACACTTACGTCCCCTTGTAAAGGGAGCTGCTGACAGAGACTGACAAGGGTGCAGATTTACAAGTTTGAGGCAGCGTGGGGAAGCTTCACCATAAAACCAGGCCTGCTGGGCTCACCCTTGTCAGCCACACAGTGGGAAAATTGGGGACGTTGATCTCTACTTGGGATCGAAAAGTTATAGCTCCGGTCTCCGGCTTTATACTGCACATCACTGTTTTCCAGAGTAAGATCAGATCAGAGATGCCTTTCACCCCTGGCTCGCATCTCAAACCACTCTTTGTCCGTTCCCAGTCCGCACATTTAACTCCTGTGCATTTGAATACTTGGTAAAACCCACGCATAGGGAAGTTCCCACAGAAGCTCTGAGCCCGGACACTTTTACCAGACAGTCGTTACAGAATGAAAGCACCACAGTGAAATGAAATGAGATCACGGGGCCTTAAAATTATGCAGCCAATGAAGTGGGAGATGTTTCTAGGGAACATGAGCATGTCCCCGTTTGGGTTCTTCTTTCCTGTTAGAAACGGCATTACTGAGTCTGCTGGGGAATTTATTGTGAGGCCAGCATCCCATTAGTGCTGTTTCCTCACTGTGTCTTTGTAATTACATTTCGTTGTGGTTATTTACGCCCGTGATTCGTACATCATCATTTATCATTAGGCAATTACCTCATCACGTAGCGCTTCAAATGGAAAGAGACACTGTGTTTTGTGTCAGTCTTAATCCAATGCCCTACATCAATATATATGAGAAACACCTTGAACATAGAATAAAAGTGATCTGCAGCCCTCATCAAGATTCAAGCCCAAGGTTCAGCAAACTTTCTGTAAAGGATCAGATAGTAAATATTTTAGGGTTTGCTGGCCAAGAAGCCTCACGCTCTTCCTCCATAGGGTGAACACAACCACAGACAATACAGAAATGAATGAGGGTGGCCGAGGTCAAGGGAGCTTGGAATCTGCGCTGGCGGGTTGTGGTCCCAGGCTGCCGCTGGCCCACCTGACCCTTGTTGGAGCTCTGGAATAGAAAGGAAATGTTTCTTCTGGACCACATCTAAAACATCGGTGATGGCTGGCTTAGCTCTGAGATTGTGTCAGGAAGCTTGAGTTCATTGGGGGAGCGTCCTTGGATTGATACGTAAGAATTCTAGATCAAGATTAGCCATTGTGTGGACTCCCCTCAGTGCTGAGAATCTCCGCAAAACAAAGTGGAACAGGTGTGATGAGAATTATCGCCAGTTTCCAGATTGACAGACTTGAGTCCCAGTGGCATTCAGCGGTTTTCTCAAAATCTCACAGGTCAGAAGTGTTTGGAGGTGGGTGAGCAGAATTTCAACCAAAACACTTGGTTATCCGGGGAGCAGGATAGAGAAAGGGACCGTAGGCTATGGGTTTGCCCTTCCCAAGGAGCCTCTGTCTTTTGGAATTGTGTTTCCAAGTAATCTGGTGTGTATCATTAGGGTCCTGCACACACACACACACACAAACACACACACACGTGCACATATGTAAGTGCATGCATATATGTGTATATGTGTGTATGACATTATGACATATGTTTGCATGTATTCTGGAGTTAGTCTCATGTGGCCTGAATCCCAAACTTAATTTATCATCAGAGTGATTAAAATCACTTTGAACATTAAATAGCACATGAATGTGGAAGTAGAAAAATGCTATCGAATAGTTCACGTGAAATTTCCCTTACTTTCATGGGTTTGAACCAATTTGAGGAGATCTGCTTGAGTGCACAGGCACGGATACTCAGATCAGCATATATGGCGACCGAAATTTAATATTTAGGGAGAAGTCATGAATTGTAACTCATAGGGTCAGGTTGCATTGTTTCTTACAAGTTCCATCAACTCTTTCTGTAAGATGATTCTTTATGAAAATCCCTCCATACATCACCAAATAGATGTGATTTGGGTATGTCTCCTTAGACCTTTTCCTTTTGTCTCTTTGTGCTATTTATGTATCTGAGTATGTATTTACCCATATGTTTCTATCATCTATCTACCTATTGTTTGATTTTCACGAAATGGTATATACAAACTGCATACATAGATGGTACACTATTTTCCCTTGACCATTTCCTTGCAAATATCTGATGTCACCGAAAATTCCTAAGTTGTGTTAAAAATATTTAAGTGTAGTTGTGTATTTAAGTTTGTTTTTTGAAGCATAGTTGACACAGTGTTACATTAGTTTCAGGTGTACAACACAGTGATTCTGTGGGTTTTTATAATTCGTGATTATTAATTTTCATCAGGTTGTTGACTGTGAATCATTGGGTCATTTAAAGAAATTATTTGACATTCAGGGTAACCTGCTTTTGCTATTTTAGTGAAAGCCATAATGGTTCATTTTATATCAAGCTCAAAAAAATATGTTGATTGTTTTATTGTATGTATTACATCGAGGAGGAAAAAACGCCATTAGAATTTATTTTTTTAATGTTTATTTATTTTTGAGGCGGAGAGAGACAGAGCATGAACGGGGGAGGGGCAGAGAGAGAGGGAGACACAGAATCGGAAGCAGGCTCCAGGCTCTGAGCCATCAGCCCAGAGCCGGATGCGGGGCTCGAACTCACAGACCGCGCGAGATCGTGACCTGAGCTGAAGTCGGACGCTTAACCGACTGAGCCACCCAGGCACCCCAAGAATTTAAAATTATCAACTAGGTTAAAGAAATTTCTCTGGGTATCTAAGAGTGTTTTCCCTCTGTGTTGTCTTTAAAAGAGCTATCCGAGTGTTTGTTTGGCTTTATCTCTTCTGCCATATTTTGCCATCTTTGGGATCATAGTCTGTTTGTACATTGTGATAGAAATTGAAGTGTGTTTGTTTAGAACAGAATGACACTCAAGTGTCCATTGCCTAGGGCATTGCAGCTTGAAGAGGGTGTAAACAGGACAGAATCACAGCGCTACAGTGATTCCAAGAGTGGATTAGCGCTTTGTGGTAGAGCAGTATGTATTCAAAAGATTTGGAAGATCCCTGATCAATGAACACCGAGATTGTTTCCAGTTGTGAGTGGCTTAACAGCATCGGTCAGTCCAGCCTGTCCTAAATGCTAATCTGGGTATTAAAGCAAAATTTAATTAAATAACATCAAGTCAAGAGCATTTCCTGAGGGTTTGAGTTGAGAGCAAGTTCACGAATAGGTGTATGTACTATTTGCCTCAGGCATCTTTGTGTGCATACACATCTGTACCTGTCCTTGCATATAAAATGTACCACAAATACTTATCGTGTGTGGTGAAATGGTTCCGCCTTCTTGCACGGCCACATGATTTACGGTGGCATGAACGAAGCTGTCCTGTCAGGAGCATGGCATTGCAATCTTTGTGACTGTTTCTGTAGCATATGGTAAATGAATCTAAGCTATCTGAAAATCATGGCTGAAAAACTTGGAGGTTTGAAAAATTCAACCAAGTAGCACCTTTCCCACAAAGCATGGGCAACAAGGAATAAGTCTAATTCCGAAGTCCAAAAGTTTTTGTTTTCTCCTATTCCATAATCAAATGGGCTCCTGTGTCGCCGCACTCAAGCCCCAACAGCAGTGAGTGGCTCTAAGAAGGGAGATCATCTGAGGCTTTTAGTTTCCTCCAGTAAAATAAGAAATATTAGAAAAAAAGGAAAGAAAAATTAGAAAGGAGGTAGAGTGTAAAATATGCATGCTATGTAATATGCAAGGGGAGACTTCAGAGAATTCTAGATAATAAACTGGTTTAGCATCTTTCCTACTCTGATGCACTCCCTTATTTAGTTCCCAGGGCAGGGCGGGGGGGTGAGGGGCATACCAGACTACTTAGGCATGAATTCTGCCTAATGAGTGATTTAATTTCCCTAACTCTGAACCGTACATGGGGACAGACCCCCAGTATACTTTGTCAGTC
This sequence comes from Acinonyx jubatus, assembly GCF_027475565.1. Taxonomy (NCBI): domain Eukaryota; kingdom Metazoa; phylum Chordata; class Mammalia; order Carnivora; family Felidae; genus Acinonyx; species Acinonyx jubatus. The sequence goes on from NC_069389.1 coordinate 4,812,994, forward strand.
GTGGAAATTCAGTTAACACAAAGTGCCTACCAGCAGGCATGGACACTCAGCATTGGACAGATGTAATCCTGTGTTCCCTCTGTGTACCACCCAGCCAAGAGTCATTTCTCACGTGCCACGGATCATGCTCGTGGTTCTGCTACATCCTTGTGCTCCCCGCTTGCACAATGCGGAGGGAAAGAGCGCCACTAATCATCGAATCGTGCACAAGTCTACTTTTAATTAATTAATTAAGTTTTATTATTATTTTTTAATGTTTATTTATTCTGAGAGAGAGAGAGAGAGAGAGAGAGCAGTAGAAGAGGGGCAGAGAGAAAGGGAGACGCAGAATCTGAAGCAGGCTCCAGGCTCTGAGCTGTCAGCAGAGAGCCCGATGCGAGGCTTGAACGTAAAAGCAGTGAGATCATGAGCTGAGCTGAAGTCGGACGCTTAACCGACTGAGCCACTCAGGCTCCCAAGGCTACTTTTTAAATAGAAGATGTTAGAAATGTTTTTGAGGACGGCAGTGTGCATAATGGGTGCAAGTAAGCAGGTCAGGGGTGCCTGATACTTTGAAGAGATGGAGAAGGTTGGTAGTCACCCCCACAGAATACCGAAGAAAGGTGTTTTGGGCTGAAGGAAAGGTGTGTTTCTTACTAAAGAATGGTAAGAAAAAAAATGCAAAAGAAGATGATCAGAACGTGCCTGTTTGGCATAAGGATTCTTTGGAGCTAAAAGCAATTAGATCACAGACATGGGAGGAATCCTGTGAATCCTCCCCCTTTCTGCCTAAAAACAAGGCATACGTTACTGAACGTAACACAGCTTCATTTGTAAAACTATCTCTTTCTCTGATGTCAAGAAGAGAACAACTTTTAATCACTAGAGTTGCCTTTGAACTCCTGGCCGAGGGTACTGGCTTGGGTCTGCATAACAAACCCTACTAAACAATCCTTTTTTAACATTACTTTCCATCATATATTTCCTGCCCACAGTTTGCCACCCCTGGAAGCCCAACTCTCCCTCCTTCCCTTGTCTGGTGTCCTCTCAACAGTCAATCTGCCTTTTGCTATAATGGTAGATAAACTTCTGGTTCTAACAGCCTCTTGGGTTTTAATTTCTTCTGTGAAGCCCAATCCTTGCATGTAGAGTCTTTGTCACTGACAGAATCCATACCTTTCCTTCTGTTGATCTGTTTATTGTTCATTTAATTTGCATGTCTCAGTCAGTGAACCTAAAAGGGTAAAGTTCATGTTTTTAGTCTCCTGGAGCACATCAGAGTCTACATAATCTCCTAAAGGGGATCATGGAGGAAGGAGGCTGATCCAATTTTCTTGGGTTATCGTGGCTCTCCCCGTGGTGAAGGGTATGGTCACTTCCAGTACACTTGTAGACATGGGGCCAGCCCTCCTGGCAAAGAGGCCAGAATGCAGACATGGTGTTCCCTTAGAGTTCACAGTACCAGTTCGGGCAAATTCAAGCCGAGCCAGCCAGAGAGGGTAGCAGGTCCCGAGTGGCACTGGAGGATCAGCTTTCCACGTGTCCATGGAGAATGCCAGCAGGGCAACTAGTGACCAGGTAGGTCTTCTCATTGCCTGAGGAGGCTATGTCCATGCAGCTTCCCCACCGTCTACCATCTTGACTTAGGAAACTGTATACACACAGCCCCCACCCCACATTTCTAGATAATCACACCATGCTGCTGTTCAGAGACTAGACCACTGGGGACTGTGAACGACTGAGGATACCCTGCTAAGACATTCTAAACTGAATAGGATTAAAAGACAATTTTCCTCTTAATACAGGGGTATATGTTTGTACACACAACACAACATAACATAAAATGACATCAGAGACAGAATTAAAAGGGTATATTATGTATTTGTTTGTTTGTTTAGCATCCCATTCACGTGGAGGGTGGAAGAACTTTTGAGGAAAACCTCACTGTCTTTGTTAGTTCGTTTTTTCCCATCTAGTAGAGAAATTTCTTGAACCAGAAGGAGTATGACCTGTTAGTTTCCCAAGTACCCTAAAGAGAGAGTTGTCCATCGGCATCACCGAGCAGGTGAGGAGCGGACGTCCAGAATCTCATGTCCCACCCGGTCCTCAAGGACTACACCTGTGTTCTCTAACGGGATGCTTGGATGACTCACATGCTCATTAAAACATTAAGACGTGCTACTCTGACTGATGGTCAATAATGGTTTGTAGAAAGAATGAATATATTACTGTACATATGAATTAAAAAAAACTGAACAGGTGGAACAATTAAGAACTAGCTAATGTTCTGTCTTTACTGTTGTTTACAATGCTTAATACAGAGCCTTGTTTGCTGGCTTTTACATCAGGCTTCTTTTATAGGCAGGGCTTGCTGTTCCACCTGGCTTCTTCCCAAACTGGACCACTTTGCTTGTTGTAATGGGGCTGAGTTTCCTCTCTGAGCCTCATCATCTGATACACAGATGAAGGTTGTGCTCACCTCACCCTGTGCATTTTGAGAATTTGAGAATTGATGTCTGTGAGACAGGACGTATATTTCCTTATCATATCTGCCTGTACATAGAAGTACATGCCTTGGGCTCCTTGCCATACTATTATTTTGTGTCTTACACTTTATTTGATGATTGCATAATAAAATGGCTTATTTGATGACACTTAAAGAGTGTTTGTTCAATGCTGTGTATTATTTTGATTTACATATATCTTCTGGGAGTCAAGTGACTTTCTTCTTAAGATCGTCCCATAATAATTCTTTTTGTAAATGTATAAGATATTTCATTAGTTGCACACATGATGAAAATAATCAGTCTCAAACTTTAAAATACTTGTGTTTTTATTGTTTTATTGAATACCCTAGACATATAATATTATATTAGTTTGAGGTATATAAAATAATGATTAGATGTTGGTATATATTCCAAAATGATCATTGCACTAAGTATAGTTAACATCCATCACTACACATAGTAACAGTTTCTTCCCTTGGGATTATGACTTTTTAAGTTTTAATTTGAATTCTAGTTAGTTAACAAACAGTGTTACTTTAGTTTCCAAGTGTACGATATAGTGATTCAACAATTCCCCACGACACCCAGGGCTCATCATAGTAAGCTCACCAATCTCTATCACCTATTTCCCCTGTACCCCAACCTCTCCCCCCCCCCCTCCGGCTACCATCAGATTTTTCTCTAGAGTTAAGCATCTGGTTTTGGTTGGTATCTCTTTCTCTCTGTTTCTCCCCTTGCTCATTTCCTTTGAAAAACATTTTTTTTTAAGTTTTATTTATTTTTGAGAGAGAGCGAGAGACAGAGTATGAGCTGGGCAGGGGCAGAGAGAGGGAAACACAGAATCTGAAGCAGGCTCCAGGCTCTGAGCTGTCAGCACAGAGCCCAGCGCGGGGCTTGAACCCGTGAACCACGAGATCATGACCTGAGCCTAAGTTGGACGCCCAACCGACTGAGCCCCCCAGGCACCCCTCATTTCTTTTGTTTCTTAAATCCCACATATGAGTGAAATCATATGGTATTTGTCTTTCTCTGACTTATTTTGCTTAGCATTATATTCTCTAGCCCCATCCATGTCCTTTGCAAATGACAAGATTTCGTTCTTTTTGAAGAGTGAATAATACTCCCTGTATACACGCGTACATACACACGCACACACACCACATCTTATCAATTCATCGATCGATGGACACTTTGCCTGCTTCCATATGTTGGCTATTGTAAATAATGTGATATGTATCAGGCTGCATGTGTCCCTTTAACTGATGTTTTTATATTCTTCGGGGAAATATTCAGTAGTATATTGCTGGGTCATAAGGTAGTTCTATTTTTAACTTTTTGAGTACCCTCCATACTGTTTTCCACAGTGTCTGCACCAGTTTGCATTCCCACCAACAGTACAAGAGGGCTCCCCTTTCTATGCCTCCTCATCCACACCTGTTCTTTCTTCTGTTTTGACATTAGCCATTCTGAAGGATATGACGTGATATCTCATTGTAGTTTTGATTCATATTTCCCTGATGGTAAATGATATTGATCACCTTTTCTTTTTTTTTTAATTTTTGTAATGTTTATTTATTTTTGAGACAGAGAGAGACAGAGCATGAACAGGGGAGGGGCAGAGAGAGAGGGAGACACAAAATCTGAAATGGGCTCCAGGCTCTGAGATGTCAGCACAGAGCCCAACGCGGGGTTCAAACTCACGGACCGTAAGATCATGACCTGAGCCGAAGTCGGACGCTTAACCAACTTAGCCACCCAGGCTCCCCACTGATCATCTTTTCATGTGTCTTTTGGCCATCTAAGGTTTTTTTTGTTTTTTGTTTTTTGTTTTTTTGAGAAATGTCTGTTCATGTCTTTTGCCCACTTTTTAATTGCATTATCTGGTTTTTTTGGGTGTTGAGTTGTATCAGTTTTCTATTTTGGATACTAACTCTTTATCAGATACATCATTTTCTAATATCTTCCTCCACTCAGTAGGTTGCCTTTTTATTTTTATTTTTTATTTTTTGGTTGTTTACGTCACTGCGCAGAAACTTTTTATTTTCTTATAATCCCAGTAGTTTATTTTTGCTTTTGTTTCCCCTGCCTTAGGAAATATATCCCAAAAGAAGTTCCTTCAGCCAGTGTCAGGCTACTGCTTATGTTGTATTCTAGGATTTTGATGGTTTCCTACCTCACATTTAGGTCTTTCATCCGTTTTTAATTTATTTTTGTGTACGGTGTAAGAATGTGGTCCAGGTTCATTCTTTGCATGTTGCTGTATCGTTTTCCTACACCATTTGTTGAAGAGACTTTTTCCCATTGGCTATTCTTTCCTACTTTGTGGAAGATTAACTGACCATATAATTTTGGGTTCATTTCTGGGTTTTCTTTTCTGTATCGTTGATCTATGCGTCTATTTTCGTGCCAATACCATACTGTTTTGATGGCTACACCTTTGTAATATAACTTGACGTCCAGAATTGTGATGCCTCCAGCTTTACTTGTCGTTTTCATGATTGCTTTGACTCTTCAGGGTCTTATGTGGTTCCGTACAAATTTTAAGATTGTTTGTTCTAGTTCTGTGAGAAATGGTATTGGTATTTTGACAAGGATTGCATGGGATTTGTAGAGTGCTTTGTCTAGTGTAGACATTTTTAAACAATTTTTAATGTTTATTTAACTTTGAGAGAGACTGTGTGAGCGGGGGAGGGGGAGAGAGAGGAGACAGGGAATCAAAAGCAGGCTCCAGGCTCCAGGCTCCAAGCTGTCAGTACAGAACCTGAGGTGGGGCTCAAATCTAGACATTTTAACACTGTTTTTCCAATCAGTAAGCATGGAATATCTTTTGTTGTGTCATCATCAATTTCTTTCATCGGTTTTTTATACTTTCCATCTGTGATTATAGCTTTTCAAATCTCACTCAGCAAAGTTCAAAATATATAATACAGTATTATTAGCTATCACTATGCTGCATGTTGTATCCCCAGGACTTACTTATTTTATAACTGGTAGTGTGCAATTTGACCCCCATAGTTACCACCCATCTTAATCAGCTCTGTCGATAGGAGTTCGTTGATTTTTGTTGTGTTTTTTTTTTCCCATTCAGATTCCACATATAAGAGATCATACATTTGACCTTCTGTTTCTGACTTATTTTACTTAGTGTAATACACTCAAGACCTATCCATGTTGTCACTTACGACAGAATTTTTTTCTTTCTCATGGCTGAGTAATACACTGCTGTGTACATAGACCACATTGGCCTTCTCCTGTGTCCATTGATGGACACCGACATTGATTCCATCCATAATTGCTATTCTTGAAGTATCACTGTGATGCTGTATCAGAAGCCTCTGGTATGTTCTGAGCTCCAATGCTTACTAGTTGAGTGGTCCCAGCTGAATTATCTCCTCAGGGGTTGTGGGGCTCAGAACAACGATTAGTATTTGGTAACCTTAATGTAGGTTCAGTCTTCTGCTCTCGATCATGAGATTTCATTCATTCATTTATCGATTTCACTCATTCATTCATTCATTCATCCATCGATTTAATAATTGTTTGTTGAGTAACTAGTATGTGCTGGGTAGGATGGGTGCCCAAACATGTAAGGTTCTGTGCTGTCTTTGAGATTCTCGTTCGTGTAGGAAGGATGGTCTTACAAGTGGCGGGTAGTGAAGTGGTTATAATGTCAGCCACGTGGCGAGCCTGGGGACTATAACAGATAGGGCTATGATCTCCACCTGTGCCAGAGGGCGTCCTCGCAGAACAGGGATCGTTTACAATGCACCAGAAATGATCAGTCTGGATTGTCCTCATCCTCAATCTCTGTTCAGCCTCATGGGGAATCCTCCATCAGATTTCTGCCTGCCCAATAGCTCAAGTGGCTTATATTGTTCATGGAGTGATTTAAAGTGAGATTCACTTTGGTCATTTCAGTGTCTGTGTCTTCCAGTGCAGAGGGGCTGGTTAGAGAAACAGAAGTTTTCCTGAATCCTAGTGTCCCAGGAAATCAGCCTGGTCAAATTCCTTTATCGATTAGTGCATACCATAGCATTCACATGTATGCGTTCTTTGTTCCCTTGACCGCTACATTTTATGTGTCACTTGATATGATTTATTCCCCTCAGATCTTATTCCAAATAAGGAAGGTGTCTTCCTTGGCCAGTACTTTTGAAAATGCATTGTGGTTACTTTTCTGTACTACCAAGCAATGACTCTATCTTTCTTGGGGGGCATAGAAAGTAAACATCTAACAGAGCAAGACATACATACCATCGCATGAGAAGAAAAATGCTGTCCAATTCTATGGCAGCTAATGCAGATACGTTCAATTTGACACGCAGTAGGTATTTCTTCGATGAAGAACAAAATCCAGTGCGTTGCAATTGCTGAGTTTGGGTGCGGGGCTCTGTTGTGAGTGGGGGTATGGTCCGCGTCTGCAGGCTGCCCAAAGGTCAGTTCAAGCAATAAAAAGTTGCTCCTTTATTCTTCCTCTTCCCTAGTATCTCCTGCTTTGTAAATGCTTGTTTTTTTTTCCCACTGCAGGATGAAATTCAGTATCGGGATAGTGGCTCAGAAAGTAGTCAAATGAATCAGCTAAATAGATTGCTCTTATCAGGGACAGAGCTGTGAGGTGATTCAAGACCTTCGCAGGAGAACAGTCCTGTCGATGGGGAGTGGGGAGATGAATGTCTGCAGGTCTACACTTCCATCAATTTGAAGTCTTAAAGAAACAGGCTCCTGACCTTTTTAAGTAAAGCCACCTAATCAATCAACCAAACCAACCAATGTACAGGCTGCAACCTGGCACCGTTGTGTCTTCTGCAGGGACGGAACCATTAAGGATCTGTTTGCATCCACACATTCATTCCCTCCCCAACCCCCCGCACGATGTTTTGTTTTTCCTCTAGAGCTATATGAGCTCACATTTGTAGGCATTAACAATGGAAGGCAGTTAGAAGTCATTTTACTCAGGCTTCTCAGTTTACAGAAAGTTAGATGTAATTAAAATCAGTGTTACGGCGATTGTGATTTATTGAGGTAAATTGGGTGAAAAGAGAGGTGGTTGGTGGGTTGAAGTTACCATGTCTGCAGTGGCACCTACACTTGAAACAGCCATCCTGAAGTGTCGCATTTATTTCTTTGCGCTTTTCTTAGTATTGGAAGCGTTTCTGTGTGTCAGGGCCAGTGGTTTCTCAATGGAGCGTTGGTCTAATTGGGGGATGGATTTCATCCCAACGTTGAACACCTGCTGATGTGCTAGTGAATGGGTACCTGGCATTTCAGGGGTCCAGTGAATGCTTCTTCCTGAAGTAGGACTGTCCTGCTTCTACATCCAAGTGGCTATTAGTGAATGTTTGCTGATACAGGTTCAGCTTTTTAAACATTACCCCAGTTATTGTTACCCTCCTCCCATCTCTTTCTCTCCCTCTCTCAATCATGAGCACACTTTGCAGGTGCGCACGCAAGTTGTATCTTTCCACACTGTGAGCCCTATTCGGTCATAAAGCAAGGTTAACATAATCATAAAGCCGGATTGCAAAATTCAAAGATGTGTCCACCACGTGATTAACTTGGCTTCTTACATGAAGAAGCAGCAGGACACGTGATGCAACAGGCAGTGTCACTGAGGGTAGGAAGTGAAGGATCCACACGTCAAGTCTCAGTCTGGTTGGGGTCGGCCCTCCACGCTTACTGCTTATCAGGTCCCAGCAGTGGAGGGTCTCAGTTCTGTTGGGAGATCAATAGGGCACAGCCTCCAGCAGCAGCTGCCTTTTCCAACTTATCAGACATAGAGGGGTCATCCCTGCAGAGTCGGGCTCTTTCCTGCAAAAATTCTCCCCTTTTGGGGGGCGCCCCGCTGGGTCAGTCGTTGGAGCTCATGACTCTTGATTTCAGGGTTGTTAGTTGAAGCCTCAACGTTGGGTGTAGAGAATATTGAAAAGTAAAATTAAAAACAAGAAATCGTCCCTTGTGAAAAGGATTAAATCAGTCTTGGGTACGTGTAAGCTGTTCTGCTTCTCGTGGGTTCTGGGGCATCAGGTGTGGCGGGTTGGGCCCTATGTTGTAGCTGCCCTTCTGGCACGTCCTTCCTTCACACAGGCTTTTCTGATTGAGGCAGGTCGCTTCTTTACAGGAGTGACTCCCTCTTGCTCTCTACATATTCTCTCTCTCCCTCTCTCTCTCTCTCTGTCTCTCCCTCTCCCTCTCTCTCTCTCCCTCTCCCTCTCTCTCTCACACACACACACACCAAGCTACCCAAGGATCTTCTGGGATTTCTGTTCCAAGAAGATAAATAACACGATAATCTCATCAACAGTGGGATCTTAGCGATAAAACATTACTGATTCCAGGGTGTTGTTTGCAAAGTACTTCAAGGCAACTCCTCACAAAGCCTAGGTGAACTGGAGGCGACGGGTACTGCGTACCGCCCCGTGTGCCTGAAAAGCAAAGATCACTAATGCTTGGACTTCAGTGCCGCTGCAGAATCTTTGGAGCCGGAACGTGTTTTTCTGGAGCAAATTAAGGTAAGCGCTTGGCGCACCTCTGCCCAAGGAAGACTCTAAGTGAAAAAGGGATGGACAAGGAAATCTGAACCCAGTATCTGGTTATAAAGAAGTGTCAGCATTTTACATTCTAAACAGTACTTCTCTAAGATTCCCCAGGAAAACCTGCCTCTGAGTCTTGCCCAACTATCTATTGAGATGCAGGTGTAAGCACCTAGCTACCTTGGCTCAACTACTCATCCCTGTGCCCCCTCTGCTCTAGCATAGCAGCGTTTACTTGTTAACCATTTGAAAGGGGTTGATTCTCTTTTGAATTTGCGCTTCCATCCCTTGATGGTGTGTTGTGTGCCCGTGTGTCTGTCGTTTCCAGAAACGGAAGCAGGCAGGGTTCGTACGTTCGAGTTAAAGACCAGGAATAATGCATTTCTCTATGGAAGCCGTTCACGAGTGAGTCCTATAGCATTCAGTGCCGCCTGCACCTTTCACACTGCGCAAAAACCACGGTTGTGTGTGGTTGTATTTGTGAAGGCTTTTGTCCGGTAGTCTCTCTTACTGACAAGATGTGAAAGAACGTGGCCCCTACTCAGTTAATGCAAATGTGCTGTCTCAGCCAACTTGACCAGAATAGTTTGAACAAAGCAGATGGTTCCTTCCCACTGAAGACATTTGTCATCCCAAGATCTAAGCACAGAAAAGGAGATCTGAGTAATGGAGAATTTGGGGACAGCACTGAAGTGCACACAGGGGCTCGCACACATACACATGCTTGTACACATGCGTGCACAAGGCATATTTGTAGCCCTATGCATATATCCATATACATCCATGTACGAGGAGTGGATACACACACAGACACACACACACACCTTTTTTTTTTCTCTCCCCTTAAAGGATTCTCTTGAACGTGTAGGGGAGAAAAAAAATCTTTTTTTCTGCTACCTGCTACGTTCAATGTCTAGAGCCATGAATCAAACACAATAAAAGACAGGTTGACACGAGGGGGGAAAATGACGTTTTTAATTCACTGGGGTTCACAAAGACAAATGTGGTACATGGAGGCATCCAGGTGATTGAAGTTACACACTGTTTTAGGCTAAACAAAGCAAAAGAGCTTTGGGCATCTGGTGAGGGAGGCAAGTTTGGGTAACGGGGAGAGGACATGTCTGGAAACTACGGGCTGCCTTGTTCTGCGGAGAAGAGTCTCCTCAAAGAGAGGGGTGCTAGCTCTCCATCCGGTATTGAAACATCTTTACAAATGGACATTTCCTGGGTTCCTGGGTGGCCCTCTGGCTCCAGGGTCCACTCTTGATTTTGGTTCTGGTCTTGATCTCATGGTTCATGGCCCAGCCCAGAGCCTGCTTGGGACTGTCTCTCTCGCCCTCTCTGCCCGTCTCCCTTGCTCGTGCTTTCTCCATCTCTAAATAAATAAACATAAAAAAGAATTTATTTAAAAAAAAAAAAAACCATGGGCTGGGTGGCTCAGTCGGTTATGCCACCAACTTTTGGTTTTCCACTCAGATCATGATCTCAAGGTAGGTGGGTTCAATCCCCACATAGGGCTCTGAGTGGACAGCATGGAGCCTGCTTGGGATTCTGTCTCCCTCTCTTCCTGTCCCTTGCTCTCTCTCTCAGAAGAGTAAATCAATAAACGTTAAAAAAACAAACAAAAACCCCCAAATAAATAAAAATTAAATGGAAGTTCCCTTTATAAATGTACATTTCCATTACAAAAGGGGCAATTTATATACTCCCATTTTGAGGCTGACAGAGGTAAAATCTTCTCTTGTGTCTCCTGGGTCTCAATTGCTCTTAGCTCAAAATAGTACGTTTGCCAAAGGGGCATATACCGGGGTGCGTATTCTGGTACCCTTCGCACCTAAGGGAAAAGAGAATTTCAGGTGTACCGTGACCTTCCCAAGATAACACAGTACAGAATACAAACTCTTAATAGTTTCCAGTTTTACAAATTTGGGGGGAGGTGCGGGGGTGTTTGGGAGGGGATCAGAATGGGACTGATCACTAGAAGAGGAACAATTGGAGATGAGAGATACTTGGCACTTGAACGGTGCCCTTGTGGTTGAGCTCAGCACATAGAAACAAGAGAACAACAACTAGTTGTGGGAGCAGCACACCATGCAGCAGTCATGTCTTTGTTTTTGCAAAGACTTTGCCTTTTGCTACAGCTTTTGCTCTTCTGGTTTACATTTCTGGATTTACGTTCGGTTACACCATGCCACCGTGCTCCCCAGCTGCTTTTACGGACATTCTGAATTTTCTCATGGCCCTCACTCTGCCAAGCTTTGCAGCAAGAATTCAAGCATGTAGGACATTCAGGCAGGTGGTCATTGGATAGTGGAACTTCTGGAATACAGCAACAGATGGAGGCCAGGACACATGGTTAAAACTACTTTTGCAAAGGACATTATAGGTGAAAGATACATAGATCCACCTATGTTGGTGTAAGCCTCAAGGAATCTTTCAGAACTTTGGGGGATATAATCAGAGGGCACTAGGGACATGGCTCCAGGGCTTAGAAATTTTCTCTTCCCGGAGTTTCAGGTTTTAGAATGAACAGTAGAACAAATTAAGAGACAAACAGGTCCGGGCTCATACTTGATTAAAAATAACCACCTCGGGGGCACCTGGGTGGCTCAGTTGGTTACCTGTCCAACTTGAGCTCAGGTCATGATCTCCCATTTTGTGATTTCAAGCCCTGCTCTGTGCTCTGTACTGACAGCATGGAATCTGCTTCAGTTCCTCTGTCTCTCTGTCTCTCTCTCTGCCCCTCTACTCATGCTCTGTCTCTCTTGTTCAAAAATAAATTCACATTGAAGCAAATTCAATTTAAAAAAAAAATTAACCACGTCATGTGCCTTGTAGAGTTATTAATGGCATTCCATTCTAGTTCCAGTCCCTTTGTAGATGCTTACTCAATTGCACGTTGGTTGTTCTTACTGTTTTGGTTACGAATTTCCCTTTCTGTTGTCAGTGAGGTTGGTAGAGGTTGAACAATGGTAGTAGTGACATCAGAAGATATACCGTAGAAGAGGTGGCAGGGACTTTGACTAACGCCAGGCTGTGAAGACACAGAACCAAGACATCATAGTGTAGCAGGGTTTTCGCACAGAGAGTCGTGGCTCTGAGGCTTTTCTTTCTAAGGAGCAATGTTATTCATGCTGTTACTGGCTCTGCTGGGTTCGCACCCAAAGAACTGAGCCCCGAATGCCACGTGACGTAGTGTTTTATACATTTTCTACTTCTTCGTCTCCCGTATACAAGAACACACAAACATGCAGTCTGATTAAGTGGTCTCATGTTACAAGGTCCTGAGGGATGTTGTCATGTACACACATAGCCAGGTTATCTTGAGTTTTTTTTTTCTTTCTTTTTTTTTTTTTTTCTTTCCTTAGGAAGGTGACCCTACCCCAACAGCATTGAGGTAAAGTTTCTAGTTAGTAGCCTGGCTTATTGTGAAGATGGGTCTTGATAGACTGGCCCGAGTCTTTTAAAGTTGCATCAATCTGTATTAACACCTGGCCCCCATTTTTTAATGTCTTTATGCTTAGAAGTAGCAGAATTGATGGTAAGGGTTTGATTCACAATTCCATGTGCAAAATGGAATAAGGAGGTATTTTGTTGGTTTTGTTTCAGGTAAGATAGGAGCATGATTTCAAGGAGGCTGGGTTGATCATATCAAGTTGTTTGGTGGTTGTGGCCCTTGGAGGATGATTGGGTTGCACCATTACCATTCAAACATGTTAGTGTAGAATAATTCTCATCATAGATCAGAGATTCAGTCCTACTTTATGGTCAAAGGAATACTCTCAGATTACAGGCAATACGTTCTAAAATAGTCCCTCAGTACTGATGCATTTGGAAGTTTGTTTGATATTGGAAGGCAGCAATCAGGAGAGATGAAAGTCATGTTTTTCTACTTTTCATTGTGATTAAGGACAAAACAGAAAAGGAATAAAACGTACTACAAGTAAGAGGAATACAATGAAAAAAATAGTATTACAAGTGATGTTTAAGAGAAAATTGAAGTAAACATCCTGGAAGAAGGATTCCTTATTAGACCTTACATAGTTGTGAGAGATGCTGGGATAGTAAAAATTCGAATGGGGACAATTGCAAAATCAGAGGAAAGTTACTAGCCAGGGAGAACAGAGAGGAGCTGTTGAAGATGACTAACCTGGCTCCATCGAGATCACTTGGATTCTACCAGAAGCATTCAGCATAAACTGCTACCCTTGGGATCTGATTGGAACATACCTGGACAATGAGAGCCCTCCAGGATTAACTGCTGCCCATTGGGGGGCAGCTTGGAACCTTTACTAGGAGAACTAGAACCCACCAGGATAGCCTGACACCCATGGGGACCACTTGGAACCCACCAGGACAGCCAGGGCCCTCCAGGGTAGCCTGATACCCATGGAGGCGACATGGAACCCATCAGGACATCCAGAGCCCTCCAGCATAGCCTGACACCCATGGGGACCACTTGGATCCCATCAGGACAACCAGAGCCCCACCAAGATTAACTACTACCCATGGGGTACAGCTTGGAACCTACCAGGACAATCAGAGCCCTCCAGGATTACCTGCTGCCCATGGGGACTATGTGAAATCTATCATGACAACTAGGGACCTTCCGGATAAAGTAGTACCTGTGGGGACCACTTGGAACCCACCAGGACAGCCAGATCCCTCCAGGATAGCCTGGTACCCATGCGGATGATTTGGAATCTACCAGTGCAAACTGCAACCCATATCTGTCCAATGGCACATCTAAACCTGTCAATGCTGGGATCTGCAGAAGAAGCCAGTGCTCTTTGCCTGGAGCTGTATGTGTACCTGTCCTGGGGGTTGGAATCACTAAAGGAATGGTTCTGGAAGGATGTTGAGGACTTGTGGTCCCAGCTGCCACCCCTACCAACAAATGTGTCTAGCTCATCAGTGACAACTTTTGAACGGGTGCATCCTGTCCTGGCCACACACCAGTATGGGGCCATATTGTAACAGCTGCTTCCCAATCTTATAGAACTTTCTGGTGTCACAGAATTTTGTGTGGTCAACCCTAATCTAGAATTATACAGTGAAATACACTCTGGCAAGCATAGAAACAGATAAGCTACATTGACACAAAACAAAAAACTACCACACATGGTTTCACTGAAACATAGGTTAAATGGTCCCATTTTAACAAATCAGAAGACAAAGTCAGCCTGACACTGAAGTCATGCAGCCTAGTTGGCACATCAGTAGGCACTCTAGACTTTGCTGTACAACCCAGGAAAGGACCACCACCCTGGTTGAAACAGTCAACATTTTCCTTTCACTAAGACCCTTTGGATCAGCAGAGACACTTTCTGTGATTCTCACAAAGTCACTGCATATAGTGGTGAACCATACATGTGTGGGGGCAGTCTGACTGTACCATCGAATTGCAAATTCCCAAGACTATATAAGGGTGGCCTTCTCCATAAAACTTCCCCGAGGTCATTTTGTTACTTGTAGCTCCTATTCCACGAAGTCTCCTTGGGGTGTCTTTTGGACTCTCTAGCATGCCATGGGAAATGTCTGAGATTAAGACATTCAGCCCTGTAGCCCATTTTGTCCGGTAGCCCATTCTAACTACTAACTCATTCATTTGGTCAATACATTTCTTTCTCTGAGACCTTAAAACCGGAAGAGGAAATGTCAACAGCTGAACAAAGATGTTTTGATTCGGTTGATCTGCAGTTTTATCTGATGATATTCTATGGGGCTCAGAAATTCGCCATTTGTTTCCTTGCCTATTTCATGTTATAAAGGGGCTCAGAAGTTCGCCCTCTGTTTTATTGCCTAGACCCCGTGTATTTAGTCTTCTCACCCCGGCCCTGGTCAGCAGTAGCAGTGAGTCATTGAAAATGAAATGCAGTGAGGGGTGCCTGGGTGGCTCAGTCGCCTAAGCATCGCACTTCGGCTCAGGTCATGATCTCGCGGTTCGTGGGTTCGAGCCCCACGTCGGGCTCTGTGCTGATGGCCCAGAGCCTGGAGCCTGCTCCCGATTATGTGTCTCCCTCTCTCTGCCTCTCCCCTGCTCACGCTCTTTTTCTCTCTCTCTTAAAAATAAACATTAAAAAACTTTTTAAAAAGAAAGAAAAACCCAGTGAATAATCACTACAGGGAAGATCATGTCTTGCGTGTTCCATGTCCTGTCGTAGGAATACAGTTCACAAATGAAAGGATTGCTTGCCCTGTGGGTATCTTCCAGTTGGTGGTGGTCCTTGTCACAAAGCTGTCCTTTGTGGAATAGGGCACTCAGTGCCTTCATCACCTGGCTTAAAGCAAAGAGAGGGCGAATTGTGCAAACCCATGCACACGATCACCTCTTGCCCTCAGAGGACTTTTCCGGGGTCATCCATGTGATTCTCTTCAGAGTGACTGTCACACTGGGGTTGGGGGGTGAGGGGATGGCTCATCTCCATCCAATGGAGATTTTATTTTAAATTTTTGCCATCAGGTATAAGTAACCTTGAGAAAGTACAGTTATGTCTTTTGAGGCTGATGATTGAACATACCTTGTTAATTACCATGCCTTTGTGTTCTAGCTCTAGATAGACATTTAAAATTACAGAAAAAAAAGGCCAGGTAGAGCATCACTGATCCACGTTTCCAGTAGAGTAGTCACCCACTCACATATCCCCCGCCCCGGGGAAGATGGTTTACTAGTAAAGCATGAGTGTCTAGATTATGCTGGTCTGTTGCTATAGTGATACAGATAGAACAGAAAGTGAAATAGTATACAAGTGGCATATCACTCTAACTTACTTTCTTTTTTGAAGAATTAATTATTGCAAAATTGGCCATTCATTTTACCTTAACGTTCTGATTTGACAAAATTGTAAAATCGACAGTTTTAAGAAAAACACTTTAATGCTTATTTTTTTTTTTTAATTTTTGATAGGGAGGGAGGAGGAGAGAGACAGAGAGAGAGAGAGAGAGAAATCATGAGTTGGGGAGGGACAGAGAGAGAGAGGGAGAAACAGAATCTGAACCAGACTCCGGGCTCTGAGCTTTCAGCACAGAACCTGATGCAGGGCTCGAACTCATGAACCATGAGATTGTGACCTGAGCTGTAGTCGGACACTCAACCAACTGAGCTACCCAGGCACCCCAGGAAAACCATTTTTTTTTTAAATTTTTGTTTTTTCAACGTTTATTTATTTTTGGGACAGAGAGAGACAGAGCATGAACGGGGGAGGGGCAGAGAGAGAGGGAGACACAGAATCGGAAACAGGCTCCAGGCTCTGAGCCATCAGCCCAGAGCCTGACGCGGGGCTCGAACTCACGGACCGCGAGATCGTGACCTGGCTGAAGTCGGACGCTTAACCGACTGCGCCACCCAGGCGCCCCAACCATTTTTAATGTTGTAAAGAAATGCCCATCTTAAAGTACCGCAGAGATTTTTTTTTTCCCTCCACATGTTTTCATTTACAGAACATGGATTCAGCTACCTGGGATCATTTCATACTTAGTATTAGATTCTCTGGAAGCTGAAGTTAACAGAATTATCTTCTTGCCTCTGTGGTCTGTCATATGTTTGTTAAATGTCTAAAGATAATGAAAAAGTACTTTGTGTAACAAACGGTATTCCTTTTCTCCCCCCCCCCCCAATTGGGTGAAGGACGGCAGATGGTACCTATTTAACATACTCAGATATATAACATCACATATTTTGTCTGGTAAACAGAAAAAAGGAGGATTATTAAGATACAGTTTGTGAGTTTTTGACAAACAGCCTGATATATCACATACTTTGCCAGGTGTGTGAACGTGAAATACTTTTGGGAGTGGAACTGGCTATATTTTATGTGTGCTTAGTTTAGAAATGGAGTGAGTTTCTTTGAAATATGATTTCCAAGTTTTGAACTCATTATGCGTGGATGCACTCTGTTGTCACTCAGAATGCCTTCCAAGCAGGAGACTGATGGGCAAAAGATAGGGGCACTCATGTGGCCATCTTCTCTGTCCGTATGAGTCAGTAGGCTCCACAGAGACGTCTTTTTATGAATGTTAATGTCATTTTTAAGATTACTTTTTACAGTGGGTGTTTTTCTTGGTCTTAATACTTTTCTTTTTTAGAATGCATGTAAGAAACCATTATCCCCAGTCTCTTTTTATGCAATTATAAGATTCCTGGCATTAACAATTAAATTTTTGCCTCTTTATTTTGATCAGTTTCTTAAGGTATCACCATGATTCCGAGTGTAAACTATGGAGGCAGGTCGCCTGGTTACTAATGATGGTTCTGCAGGTGTCTAAATGTATGATCCTAGGCCAGTGACACACTATCTAGGTTATTCTGTTTCTTCTGGTGTGAGACAGGATTCCTGCAAGGACCTATTTCATGGTTGTAGTGAGGATTTCAGGAATGTTTGTGAAGCGCATCAGACGTCACATGGGGTGTGCTGAACACAACTGAAATGTTTGCTACTCTTATTATATAATACACATTTCTGACATTTGCTTTCAACAGTGTCAGAAATGTTGACAAAGACTCTCTCCTTGACCAAACTCCGATCAGACCCTTTCAAGTCTGACTAGGTTCAACCCTTGGGTATGTCCTCCAAGAGTTTAGTATTGGCAAAAATCCTGGCCAGGCCCCCACGTCTTTCATATCTGATTGCCCTCCGGCTTCATCATTCCCAGGTGCTGTCTGATCATCCTGATCTGCTTGCACCAAGAATCCAGTTAGGTCATTTGAGCGAAGAATTACCCTGCCTTCTCAGTAATTTTCTAGCCACTGCTGCCTCCACCCCTGTCACCCCGCTCTGTACCTTGCTTCTCGGCTTTCCTTGTATGTGAAGTTGAGCCCCATATCTGTCCTCTACAGCAAAACCCCATTGCCGTGGTCTCCATACTTATCAAGGGAGTCCTAAGTAAAGTCTGCCTATGTTGACCAATCTCATGAATCATTTTGTTTTTCTTTAACAATGTCTACATTCTTAACCTATCCTAATTTGGAATAGAACAACCCTATCATCCAGCAATCCCACCTCTGGGTGTATATCCAAAGGAAACAAAACCATTATCTCAAAAAAAAAATGTCTATACCCACATGCTCATGGTAGCATTATTACACCAAAAACAGGGTTTGGAAACAAGCTACATGTTTATCAGTGGATGAATTGATCAAGAATGTGCGTGCGTGTGTGTGTGTGTGTGTGTGTGTGTGTGTGTGTGAGTGAGAGAGAGAGAGAGAGAGAGAGAGAGAGAGGGAGAGGGAGAGGAAAGGTGAAGAAATATCATCCAGCCTTAAAATAGAAGGATATTCTGTCCTATGCAACCACGTAGATAAACCTCAAGGGATTTATGCTAAGTGAAAAAGCCCGACAGAGAAGGACAGCCCTTCAGGATATCACTTATGTGTGGAATCTTACAAAGTAAATAAGTGAAACGTTCATTCCGCGGTAACTGAGATTGGAACAGTGTTTGCCGGGGGGCTGGGGGGTACCGGGAAGTAGGGAGATCACGAATGTATAGCGTGGTGATGGTTGACCACACTGTTGCATAACTGAAGTTTGAGAAGAGAGTAGATCTTCAACATTCTCACACACACGAGAGCAAATATGCTTGTGATGTATGCGTGGGAATCCTTTCCATAAGTGTAAGCATATCAAATCATTGTGGTGCACACTTTAAATACCTTACAATTTTATTTGTCACTTGTGCCTCAGTAAAGCAGAAAAAATACGTTTGGGTGGTATTGACTGGATCTACTACAGGAACATTTTATTTCTCACCATAAACAGTCAACATGAAAGAGTAACTTAAGTTCAGCATTGATTTTCAACATGAGAAATAGAGCAAATTACAACCTTACTTCGGGGAAAATCAAAGATAAGGACAAGCAAACCACTTCCAGATGACTCTCTCTGTACCAGCCCATTTATTTCAAAAGCATAGCTGTTGCAGAGGGGGCCTTTGAGGGTTGGATGTGAGGAACCATTTTTATTTACTCACCTGCTTCCTTCAGGGCAGAGTACAATGTTCATCCCTGTATTCTGTCTCTGCACTTAACATATAATAAGTGATTCTTTTTTTTTTTAAACTTTAGTAACTGTTCTCATGAGGATCTTGTGCCTTGAGTACATGTTAAGGGTTTAGCCTCTACCGGCTGGGTTGAGAGGCTCTTGAAATTAAGTGTTGAGTGTTGACATGCAGAAGGGACTTGGTGCATTTTATTCAAATGAATAGGTGACTGATTGGGATCAGGGAGGCAGGGACAAGAGCCAGCACACCATGATGGCAGCCTGAACCAGGGCGGTGTCTATGCACATGGATTCGAGGGAGGAGGTGCAAGATCTCATGAAGGGGAGAAAGAGTAGACTTGGTTCCTGCTTCTCGTTTATCAAACGGAGGGGTGAAGAAGAGAGGATTCGGTGGGGAAGATATTCCCCATTCTCCTTGAAAGGCTGATGCTTTCTGTCCCGTTGGAGACTAGATGGTGAGCGGGGGTGGGGGGGGGGCACATAGCCATGTTTCGCAGCCATGATAGGCATTAAGGAGACATTCCCAGAGATGACTTCATACAGCAGAGCTGTCTGGGAAAGTTGGCCATTCAGCCTGCAGCTTGAGGAAACTGGTAAACAGGATGACAAGGATGAGAATGATGCCATGAAGCGGCATCCATTTGGAGGACTTGGAAACCTTGATGGGAAGATGTGGGTAGAAGGGAGGGGTGGGGGAGAAACTGAAGTTGGAGACATCAGGGAGGAATGGAGAAAATGAGGAGGGCAACAGAAACTAGCACAGAACTTCATCAGATGTACGGAGGACCGAGATCTGTCTCTCTGTCTCTCTCTTTTTCCGTTTATTTTATTATGGTATAATTTGCATATGGTAAAATTAACCCTTGTAAGTGGTCAATTTTGTAAGATTGACAAGGATCTACACTTGTGCAACACCACTCCATCAAGAGATAGAACAATTCCATTAGCACGCATACCCTTCCCCTCCCTATCCCCAAATGTCCCTTTAAGCATCCCCAACCCTAGCCACCAGTTATCTGTCCCCTGTCCCTAGGGTTTGCTTTTGCAAGAATGTCATGCATAATGGGTTTATGCACTCCTCAGTCTCCGAATTTGGCTTCTTTCACTCAACACGGTGCATGTGAAATTCGGCCACACTGTTGCATGTGTCAGTAGGTCATTTCTCTTTATTCCTAGTGGTGTCCCATTGTTTGCACCACGGTCTGTGTGTCCGTCTCCCCGTGGAGGGCCACGTGGACTGTGCCTGGTGTCTTGACTGTTCAGTTACAAATGTGTTATTGGTGGCCAAGGCAGAAGCTGCTTTAGTACAGTGGTTGAGTGAAGGATAGCAGTGAATGGGAGACCTGGTGGTTATAGATGATTATTTTTATGAAATTTGGTTGTGAAATGAGAGATGACCAGAGATCCCTAGTTCCAGTGATCTATACAGTGAAATGAATATTTTGTTACTTTTATTGCAGGAAACATAGAGGTATTTGAGCTACTTTGGGGGCAAATACAAAGGCTATTTATTTTGTTTGTTTTGCTGAGTGTTTTGTTTTGCTTTTGCTCTTATACATACACACCTTAAAAATCAATCTAGTAGTCAGAAATATTGTCCAAAAAGAGCAGGACTCGCGTGACCATCTGCTGGGAACATCTTTTGCAAAACCTTTGGAAATTTGTATCCTGAATAATAAAAATGCATACAAGGAGAACAAAAGCACAAGGAAATGAATGATATTAAAAGGGGTAATTTTAAACAGGATGCAAAAATGAGTGTAGAGTATCATTGTCAATTAGGTGATGATCGCTTGACGGGAGGGGATGCACGTAAGGATTTGGAAGACCAAGGTAATAAAAATGCACCAGAGTCCTAGAGAAGCAGGTGACAGGCATGTGCAAGATGGAAGGAATGTCTGGCTACCTGGGCCAGAAAGAGAGTATGGGGTGAATGGAAATTTTTGACAGCTTCTTTCCTGTGTGGCTGATTGCTTTCAGCTGTGTCAGTGTACTTTGGATCCCATCACTGTGACTTGGCGGTATGAAACATGAATCTCTGGAATAAAATTTACATGAACCAGCACAACTTGCACATTATACTGACCTCATTCCTCCAATGATCAAAGGCAATCGAGCTAATTCATGATGTGGAATAGGCACATATCAGTAGAAGGAACTGTGTTCAAGTTATAGGTGAGAGATTTTGCAGTGAGGTTTCCCATAATTCAGGATCAGATGGAGTCCATACCAGTAGTTGTGATCAATTTGTTAACCGTGAAATGTTACTGGGAAGCTTTGAGGTCAGCTCTTGATTTTTACAAATGGACCATGTTCAATAACTTCTAGATTGTCACCTTTATGTCCTGTGGTTCACAGGCAGCATTTTTCATTGTTGAAATCATTATCTACTGTTCTTCTAAGTTTCAGTAGTACATAGTTCATAATTTGATGGACACAGTAGCACAGTGGATGCATGTTGGATAAACCATAATGTGATGAGTGTAACAGTGATGGACAGATAATTTCATTAATATCCTCTGTAAAGGAAACTTTCATTTGTCCCATTGTTTCGCATACATCTCGTTCAAGAATAAACCTACATCATCATCACCAGCTTATCAGGCAGAACCAGGTCGGCTTGTTCAAAATACAAGACACCAATCTCAAATGGTGGCCCCAAGCTGCCGTGGCCACAGAAGGAGGGGCCATGATGGCGCTTGGGATTATCACAGATGTGATGATGTATTCTCAGTTTCAGTCTTGGTCCCAGTAATTTCCCTGTTCAGGCTTCAGGGATAAGTCTGGGATACTGTTTCATAATGATCTGGTCATACATTGACATTGCCAATTAAAGCTGAACTTCAAGACAGAAAGATTCTATCCCCTTCATCTTTGAATTCAGGCTCTAGTTCCAGCCTGGCAGCTAGAAGGTGATGTACTTTGTGCTTATTAGATGAACGTATGAACAGGGAAAGAGGGATGCAATTGTTTTCCAACTGATGTTAATTCCTTACAATGAGTGAGTGCCTTCTACCTTCACGAGACCTGAGCACTCTTTGTAAGCATGAAATGGAGTGGAATGCTACAGATGGGCCCCTTCAAAGAAGATTAAAGCCAACCACACAGTACAGACATTCACACCCAAGGGTGGAACGAGACAGCGTAGCCTTTATGAGAAACAGACTCGGGTTCCAATTATGACTGCACTGCTGTATAGCTGCGGGACTTTGGGCAAGTTTCATTGTCTCCTCCTCAGTATGAAGTCTTTGGACCAGCAGCATCAGCATCACCTGGGATCTTGTTAGAAATGCGCACTCTCAGTCTCCACCCCCGATCAGCTGAAACAGAATCTGAAGGTTAACTACATCCCAGATGATGTGTGTGCACATAGTATTTTGAGAAACATGTGCCTAGACACTCTTAACTTTAGTGTCTTCATTGGTGAAATGGAGCAAAAGCACAGACCGGGGGAAAGATGAGGGTTGCAAAATTGCACGTGGAATGCTTAACAGTAGTGGCAGTGTAAAAACGAATGCTACTAATAACAAAATAACAGTAAAAATGGTGCAGTAAACGTATAAGTTGTTGGAGTTGAACAGAATTCTGGGGCAACCCTCCCCCCCTTCTCTGTGCAAAGCTATACCCATCAAATTCTAGACTTGTATTTATCTTCAATTATGGCAGTTCTTGGCAAGTAAGGGCACTTCACACAGGGGATTTCTGGCATTTTCTGCAGAGTTTTGATTTCCACATCTGGGTGGGAAAGATGTTAACTGACATGTAACGAGTAGAGGCCAGGGATGCTGCTAAAATAAACGTTCTGTAACACACAGGGTATTTATCTACAACAAAGAGTGATCCAGTACCAAATGTTAGTGGTGTCAAGGATGAGAAATCCTGAATTACTATCACTTAGAAACATCTCTTTGTAGAATAGACATATCTGCACATGAAGATCTTCCAAAGGGGACGCAAATGAGTAATATCTAACTTTCCTCGATCGCCAACCAGGAGTAGCATCATGTACATTCCTTTGTGAAAGGAATCGAAGAATGAACCAGAACAGTTGTGAAAAGAAATTCCCCCTCATCTCCAAGTATATGTTATTGCATTAGTTGTCTCAACAAGAGGGTAGAAGTGGTCGACTTCTTGTCTGCTAGGAAACTCTGGTAAAATCCGGGGATTAAATATTAAGGCATTTCATGATGCCCATGCAAAAAGCTGGGATGTAGTCTACTAGAAACTGTAAATCAAACATGGAAGCAACATTTCAAACAAGGCCTTATCACCTTCAAGCACAGAATGCTATTAATGATAAAGCCACATCCAATGTTATCTTGCACTTGGTAGGAAAATATCAAGTGGAGAATTATTTCATTTACAACAAATATTCACATTAGTTCTCTGTAATAAAACACAGTCTGGGTCATAAAAATACACGTCAAAAGAAAAATTTTCCTTAATTTATGACCTTAATTTTGTGTCCAAATTTCCCTTGCTATTCCTTTTTATTAATTTTATGATTTTATGGTTTATATATAAGCAGAATGCTGTCCCCAAATGGATGAACCTGTTTGCTAGTAAATCAGTAAACTGTACACATTTCTTTAAAATAACAAATTTTGCCATAATAAATCAAAAATGACAAATTCTACATCTCCCAAGAGAGCGTTGGTAGGTTACTCCAGCTAACATAAACCCTGCACCCAGGCGTCAGTAATGTTTGCTGGTTTATGAACCTTGCAAAACACCAACTCTCATTTTTCCTGCTCAGCACATCTCTGTCATAATAAATAGGTAATTGGTTTTGTCCTATTGTACTCTTTCTCAGTTACTTTTTGCAATAATCACCTATAAATCCATAGGCTTATTGTTTCCTTTATTATACAATTTTCATTAGTTTAACTCATGTTTCCTTTCTTAGCTGAGGAGCACAAACAGTCAAATGTAGCACAGATAAAGTTTATGTTTTATATTCACATTTCTTTGGTCTGTTTATCGGCATTAATTATTTCATTAGTCCTATTGATATACTTACCACCTAAAAAGATATGATTTCTCCTTCTGCAAATGACTCTCGAGGATTAAACCCCAATACAGAGTGCTTTCACAGAGCATTTTATGCACGTGAAGAGCAGCATCACCATAATATAATAATCCTTTAAAAGTTGACAAAGGGTCTTGGACGAAGAATTTGATAATTGTTATACAAAGTGATATTTCTACCATATAGTACACATAACACTTAGATAAAAAGTGAATCGAAATATACATTAAGGTAAAAAGGAATTGCAAAATTTTAGGTAAGAACACATAGCATTTTGCAAATGCTATTTCTAAATAAATATTCCTGCTACCTTCAGGGCTTAATCATCTTCAAACTAGTGTATACTTTTATTTACCAGACTCTCTCTGTCTCTCCCTCTCTCTGCTCATGACAGTCCCTAAAGAAACATTGTGAAAATGGGTGTTTTCCTTCCAGTTGATTCTGAACTTCTGTGATCCAGACATTGAATTTCCTAAATGGTGATGTGTCTTCTGAACTGGATACACTTTCAGTAGCACTCTTGTGAAGCTAAGGTTTCCATGCTTGCCTACTGGGGGCTTTTCATGTTCCTCTTGGAGGTGTTTAGAGTGTTGTTTGGGATCATTGAGTTGGACACTCAAGGGCTCATGTGATCCTGTTATGATGGGCCAGGGTCGACTGCTTTCGCAGCATGCATGGTGGTCATGGTGAATGGAAAGCAACCTAATCTCCCCTGGGTTGTGTAGTTATGATTGCATACATAGCCTATACCATGAAGGAAGGGACCTCCATGAATACAAGTGCTGCCTGCCGTAGAGAGGGTCTTGAATAGGTGGTGTAGGAGGCAGGTTAAGAATGTGATATGGCACTGGTAGGCTCCACAGGTAGGCCAGGTATTTCCTGCCTGGCTCCGTGTTATATAATTACACTTTTTAATTAAATGCCTTATTTCCTCGCCTTTCCCTACAAAATGGTAGGGGAAGTTGACGGTGGTGGTTCAGTGTACTTCTTACTACATTTGTTGTTGAATATCAGTCAACATGAGATCCAGATAAAGCCATAGATGAAAGGGCCATCCTCAGAACATTCAGGACTTATAACCAGTTGACGAGGCTCTAGGCAGTCTCCTCTCAGGGAGAAATTACGTGAGTTTTTATTGTACATGGAATTCAACATGTGAGGTGGAGGATGATTTTGAAAATGTGTGTGTGAAGACAGGGGTGTTTCTGGATAATAAGAGACAAAGAGTTATATTGTATTGTATTGTATTTGTAAGGATTCTCTACACCCAACATGGGGCTCGAACTCTCAACATGAGATCAAGAATTACATGCTCTACCAACTGAACCAGCCAGGTGCACCAGAGACCATGGCTTTTCAATGAGTTTTTGTTTTTGGTCACGTATCTGATCATCTTGACTTCTTTGGGTGGAGGGGGTTGCCTTGGCATCATGAATAGATGAACATGTCATGTAAATTGACAACTGGACCATCTCTTTTGAGATTTTGGATGTTAAGCAAAGGAGGAAAAGCACTACGGCTGATTCATCCCAAGAACTGCACTCAAGTGAAACCATCAAACAATCCCTGTTTCCTGTATCCTGGATATGCCTTAGTTGGGTGTTGGCCTCAATTCTGTCTGAGCTACCAGTTACTTATCCTTCTTGTTAAATTGGTTTTCTTTTCTTTTCTCCCTTATGATAGCTAGCATTGGTTTTTTTGTCACTGTGACTAATAAATAAATCCAAATGGAAAGTCTTCAAAACTAATTTCAACATATCATGGTTACATGTATATTAACTACTTCAAAATGTATTTTCAATCCGGTTGAAAACACTGGACTGTCTGCATTCCTGTTGTATTTTTTTCACCATTAAGGAGATCAGGTGCAGAATATTACTATTATTATACTTTGTATTTACTATAGGAATTGTTTTAGTAACTGTAGAGGCTTAAAATACAAATCAGAACATCTTTGTGATATATATCCTCCCATCAAATGACTCAAAGCAGTAGAAGCCATGATGATTTCTTTAACACTGAAGGGTTGCCTTTCATAGGGGAAATCTGATCAGTATTCTCACATCCAAATCACACGCAGGAGAACGTGGTTGGGCTAGGCGCAAAGTCAGAGGCAGAATAACAGGCCTTCTGGTAATGTGAAGGATAGAAATGATGAGGAGGCCGACTGGTTGTGACGGCTTGTAAATGAGACCATGGTGATGTAGACTGTACCTGATGGGCCCATCACCACTGGTTAAACTCGAATCTGAAAACCCCCGTGTGCGCATTGACCATCACATCGTCAAGAATTAGATAAAGATACAGATGATTGATTAACGTTGTAAATGGCCTGTGATTACTGATTTCTATGCAAATCCATTTAATGATGGCTAAGTACACAGAGTTGATAGACAGAGTATGAGTTTTGTCTTGGGAAATTTCACCAAATGTCGTTATGTTTTACAAAGTAACCCCCCCCCCCCCACAAATATTTGGAAGGTTCAGCCATCTGGAGTTGCTCACCCAGTTCTGAATTGAATCAAGAGAAAACATGCATTGGGACAAATGAGCCTGATCATTGTTAGTTTTCTGACGTCAGCCCCTATGACCAGGGCCAGGTACCAGCCGTCTTTTGGGAATGTCTTCCCAGTCGCCCCAGGAAAAGATCTAGTCCTCATCTTGTCAGCTCTTTATTCATGATGAATGACCTGAGTAGAAATTCCCGGGAGTTGCCTGGATTGCCAGTCACAAGTAGCGTGGCTTTCTATCTAAGAAACAGAATGTTACAAAGTTAACGTGCTCTCCTCAGGAATGTGGACTATGCAGGCTGTCTCTGAGAAATCATTTTTCCATGATAATGAAATAACAAGCTGAAAATGTCAAAGTGAAAATTGCAACTGACTGCTGATAATTGGATATTGATGCATTGGTTATGATGATGCATGGGTTGCAGAAATGCTCTTTCTTTTCCGGCACGGAACCCTAGAACATGTATTCCCGTGTCATTACCATTCTTCTGTCGTAAAGATGAAGGACTTCACTGACTTTCTTGGCTCATTACTCACTTCTGTACCCGAGGTATGTAAAGCAGATGTAATTAGGTCAATTTTAAATAAACACACACTCAGAAACAAAAAATCTTCTGTGATTAAGTGAGTGTCGACTTTAGAAAAGTAACGTAGGCTTACATTTGTTATGTCTCTCCATTTTGTAGTTGTTTGGGGTTAAATCTAAAATTGCCTCACTTTTGCTGCATGAAAACTAATGTCTCATCATTTAGTGTTTTTTTTTATCTAAAATTCCCATGACTCATATGAGCTATGAATCTGTTTCTTTGTATTTCCTCAAATGGACGTGACTTTCTTGATTAATATATAGAGTATCTATTTTCTTTTGAGTTTTGAGTTGTCAAATTTCAATGTTCATGTAAATCATCTGGGGTCTCCTAAAAACGCAGATCTCTAGGCGGTAGTGCAAGGCCTGAAATTCGGTATTTCACAGAAGATCCTGAGTCATGCCGATGCCATATTGTTTTTTTTTTTGTTTTTTTTTTTGTTTTTTTGCGTCATGGGGCCTAAGTCCAGGATCAGCACACTTCTTCTGCCAAGTACCAGGTAGTAACCATCTCAGGCTTTATGGTCCAGACACTCTGTGTCCTCACTCATTCTCTGTAGCCCCAAAGTAGCCAGAGACCCTGCAAAAACAAACGGATGGGACCGTGTCTGATCGAGTTTTGTTTCAGGACCGGAAAATTTGAATTTCACAGAATTTGCACATGCCACAAAATATTATTCTTTGAAACTTTTTTCAAGCATATAGAAATGCAAAAGCTAAAAAAATGTTAGCTTATGACCTGTGTAATAACAGTGGACCATATATGGCCCTGGGGCCATAGTCTGCTGATGTGTGTTTCGTGTCAGTACTGGGTGTTGGCTTGAGCCATTTGCAGGAGGCAGATCAGGCCTGACCAAGGAGCACTGCTTTCTGCTAATCTGCAGCTGTTGCCGTGTGTTTAGACCTCTCAGAAAGCACGAAAGAAGTAAAGGATTTTATGTATATTTTTAGAAATACTATCCTGATTATCTGTCCTGGGAGAATAGAGGCTGAGACCACATTTGTATTTCCAAATGTTTAACTTCTAGATATCCTGTGTAATGCAGATGTTAACCACATGTTGAATTGTTGTGTATATTTTATTATGCCGCAGATCAGTGGGGCATATAAAATACATTTACCAAGATTTATAGAAATGAGTCATGTCTAAATATGATTTAATTGGGGCTTTAGGAATTGACTGTGATTCCTCTTAATATTTCCACACGTCCATACTGTTACAGCTGAGAACACAATTAAATCTTTCCATAAACCATCCAGTTAAAGCATTGAGCCTCAGTTGCACTCCACTGGAGGAAATGGGAAGGTTCTTTGGTCACGTGATGAGCAGGCAGTGTATCGCCCTGAGAGGTAGCTCATAGTCAGGACTGGCTGTTAACTTCCAAGCCGGACTTTCCTGCCGTTGGCCGGGATCACGTAATCTCCTTGCTTCCGTGAGCAGCGTAACTTGGAAGACTCAGGAAATGGTGGCATAATCCTGGAGGAACAAAAACTGTGTTGCAGTTCCCATCTTGGAATCCAGTATATAGCATGCCGCTTCCTCAGATCTACGATGTCACTGATTGAAAGCTGGACCTTTATGTTGCTCTCTGTCTTGCTCTCCCTCTCTCTCTCTCTCCTCTGCATACCACTAAGAGATTATTTTAACATGTCACTTGACGATAGCAGTTGGTCAATTGTAAGGCACATGCTAATTTCAAATATGTTCCTTAGAATCAAGGAAATATAGGGGCGCCTGGTGGCTCAGTAGGTTAAGCGTCTGCTCAGGTCATGACCTCATGGTTTGTGGGATTGAGCCCCATGTTGGGCTCTGTGCTGACAGCTCAGAGCCTGGAGCCTGCTTGGGATTCTGTGTCTCCCTCTCTCTCTGCCCCGCCCCGACTTCCACTCAGTTTCTCTCTCTCTCAAAAATAAAATAATAAAATTAAAAAAAATCTTTTTAAGTATATAAAAAAACAATCAATGAAATACAGTATTTAAGTGGCAGGTCATACACAGATGAGACTTCTCTAATTCACACGTGTATGAGATTATGATCAGGATAATGCTGATTATGGCACACAAACCATTTTTTATTTTCAGTGCTTTATTTCCTTCTTTCTAGTTGTACTAATGTAATAGTTTCTGGGGAGTAAGTGATACGAGACACTTTGAATATTTTATTGGAGTTTACACAGGTACTCCATGAGCTGGCAAAACACATATGAACACAAGTACTGACTGCTTCAAAGACCGTAATGTCTGCATGTTAGGCAGCTTGTCCCCAGGCGAGATTTGGGATCCATAATCCCTGCACCTCATGAAAGCACCACCTTCTATGTGCACGTTCTCAGTTCATGGAGCTTCAAGTCGGTAGACGTTGAAAGAGTCTGGAGAAGCATAGCTGAGAGGTTTTTGTCGTGTGACCCAACAGTTCCCTTCAGCTGGCTCACGGTCACGTTTTACCCAGCAAGGCAAGGTGGGAACAGCATCTTGCTTTTTTACCAACAAGGAGAAAAAGATCACTTCCTCCTCAAGCTGGAAACTCAACTTCTCATCTACTATATCCAAATTCTACCCCAAAGGGAAAGGACTACCAAGATCAAGGATTTAGGTGACAATGGTCTTTTCCTGCCTTTCCACACTGCTTTCTCCCTCTGCAGTGTCTCAAGTTCAGTGCCATGTGTTGGGCAATTCTGAAGTTCATTTCCTGCGAGTTTATGATAGCACTCTGTAAATTATTCAGAGTAATCTCTCTTCTCACTCTGGGAATATTATCGTTGTGTTAATCCCCTGGCCTGTGGTATGGACTAGTGGAACTAGTAATATTTAGCACCTTGAGAGGTTTGTGTCACCGTCCTGACACCAGTTTCAGTTGGCATGATGGGGGCGGGGGAGCGGGGAGGGCTCCTCAGAAGATGTGCACACACAGTCATGCATCGCATCCTTGCTTCAGGTTAAAAACCCTTGACTGTGATAGAAGATGCCAAGCTATATGGGGCCAGCACTGGAGGAAAACTGGCTCATTTTAGCAAGTTACTTGTAGAGTAGATGAGACTGCCAAAAATTCTGCAGTGTTTTTGCCTTCTCTTTTCCCCACAGTGCTTTCGGAATACATTTTATGTTTCTGATCCTGAGACGTGAATACAAGCCCATCGTTGCCAACAGGTGGGGAACCAGGCAGGCTCACAGGCAGGAGCCATTCTCCCTGCTTTACTCTGTTATTGAAATGTCCTCGTGAAAGACTCGAAGCCTCAGCCATCCAACAGCTTGCAATTGTGCTCATTGCATTGGGTCTGTTGCTTGATTTTTTTTTTTAAAGAATGAATCAACTATGCAGATGTCTTTGTAGGGCTTCGCCTCACGGAAATAGGGTCTCCTCGGGGACTACAAGTGCATTAATGCAAAGATGAAGTATAAAAAATGCAAATGTTGATCTTATATGTGGAAAACAACCCTGTAGATTCCTTGCAAAAACTGTTGAAACTAATAAATGAATTGGGCAAAGCTGCAGGATGTAAAATCAAGACACGAAATCACTTGCTTTCCATACAATAACAGTGAACTGTCTGAAAAGAAAATTCAGAAAAGGATCTCCTTTCAAATGGCATGACAGAATAAAATATTTAGGGATAGGCCAAAGAGATGAAAGATTGTACACTTCAATATGTACAACATTGTTGAAAGAAA
Organism: Acinonyx jubatus; assembly: GCF_027475565.1. NCBI lineage: Eukaryota > Metazoa > Chordata > Mammalia > Carnivora > Felidae > Acinonyx > Acinonyx jubatus. Next base: position 4,843,799 of record NC_069389.1, read on the forward strand.
GTAAAGAGACAAATACATGCAAAGTTATCCTGTGCTCATGGAGTAGAAGAGAGTTTTATTAAAATATTCATACTGCACAGAGCATTCTACAGATTCATTGCAATCCCTATCAAAATTCCAATGGCATTTTTTTTTTGTAGGAGTAGGACAATAAATCCTGAAATTAATATGGAATTACCAGGAACCAGTAGCCAGAACATTCTAGAAAAGGAACAAATTTGGAGACCTTGCACTTCCTGATTTCGTTTTTTTAAATTTTTTGTTAATGTTTTATTATTTATTTTTGAGAGAGAGAGAGACAGAGCGTGAGTGGGGGAGGGGCAGAGAGAGAGGGAGACACAGAATCCAAAGCAGACTCCAGACTCTGAGCTGTCAGCACAGAGCCTGATATGGGGCTCAAACTCACAAGTTGTGAGATCATGACCTGAGTCCAAGTTGGACTTTTAACTGACTGAGCCACCCAGGTGCCCTTCACAGTTCCTGATTTCTAAATATAATCCAAAGCTACTGTAATTAAACAGTGTGGTCCTGGCTGAAAGACAGACATGTACAACAACAGAGCAGAACTGAGAGTCTGGTCAGATGGTCAAACCATTTTCAACAAGGGGGCCAAGAACACAATGGGGACAGGACAGTCTCTTGAACAAATTGTGTTGTGAAAACTAGATGTCCTCATGCAAAAAAAAAAGTGGATGACGTGTACCTGATACCATAGGCAAAAATTAACTCAAACTGGATTAAAACTTAAATGTAAGACTTTATAAAATTGCCAGAAGAAAATGAAAGGGAAAAATCTCCGTCTCATTGCCTTTGGTAATAGTTTTTTTAGCAATGGTGTCAAAAGCACACACGTTAAAAATAAAAACAGATAAATGGGGACTACGTGAAACTTGAAATCTTCTGCACATCAGAGGAAACAACAAAATGTAAAGGCAGCCTATGGAATGGGAGAGATATTTGTAAATCACGCTTTGATGAAGGGATACTCTGCAGAATATATAGGGCTGTTACAACTCTATAGTGAAAACAAAACCCCATTAACCAAACTGAAAATATGGACAGAAACTTGAATAGATACTTCTTTGGAGAAGATATACAAGTGTCCAGTAATCATAGATAATGATGCTCAACATGATGCGTCATTAGAGCGATGCAAACCAAATATACAAGGAAATATCATTGCATGCCCACTAGGGTGTTCAATATTAAAAAAGAAAGAAAGAAAAATGACAAGTGTTGCTGAGGATATAGAGAAACTTGAACCCTTTTGCACTTTTAGTGGGAATGCAAAACTGTGCAGCTACTGTGGAAAATAGGATGGGTATACCTCAAAAATAAAAAAAAAAAAATACAGTCATGACATGATCCAGAAATCTGCTTCTAGGTATACATATCTAGATGCATTGAAAAAAGAATGTCCATTCATGTTTATTACAGCATTGTTCAGAATAGCTAAGGTGTGGAAGAAACCCAAATACTCATCAAAAGATGAATATATAAAGCACATGTGCTGAAAATGTTGGCTAGAGACACAATAGAATATTACTGGGTCTTAAAGAGGAAAATCCAGTTTCATGCTACAACATGCATGAATCTTGAGGGTGTTGTTCTAAGTGCATTAAAAGCCCGTCATAAAAAGACATACTGCCTGAATCCACCTATATGAGGTATGTAAATTAGTCCTATCCATAAAAACAGACAGTACAATTGTGATTGTGTGGGGCTGGTGGGAGAGGGAAATGGAGAGTTCATTGTCCAATGGGTATAGAGTTTCAGTTTTGCAAGATGAAAAAGTTCTAGAGATCCATTACACAACACTGAGTGTACTTACTGCTATGGAATTATACACTTCCAATGGGTAATATGATAAATTTTATGGTTTAAAACCACAGTTAATAATTAAAAATGCAAATATTGCGGCTATGTCGTTGGTCATGATTCTTGGCACATTGGGTCATGATTTCGGGAACCAAGAATCAATTTTGTCAACGACAATAAAAATTTCCTAAACGTGTTCAGGCAATAAAGTTGTCTAAACAGCTGAGTGAATTTCAACAAAATGTTAGCATTCAGTTAATACTGATAAACTCCCAGGAACCCATCCAGGGTAGGAAATTCGTTAACTGGTATCAGAGTCAGTAGCATTTATGTCCAACTATGTGCTACAGGCTCAGAACTTAAACATGAAGATGTGTTGCTGTGTCTAAAAGTCTAACGGCCCCTTGAACAATGAAAGAAATAGAACATTTAGAGTAAACATCTGATTTTTCATGTATATGGTACCATCCTTTTAAAAATATCTTAGCATACGGTAAAAATACTAAATAATAAGACTGAAGATGTCACATTTCATGTATTTTGAGGTACCTTTTGAGTCATGCCTACAAAAATTCCACACATGGCTTTGGAAAAAGCTTTCATTATTTAATTACAGTGGGAGTCAGGCCTGTGGGGCATGGAATTGAAGTCTTCAGGGCATTTTTGAAGTATGGAATTCTTTCTGAAGAGCTGGATTGCTAGTTTCTACCTGAAATTTGTGATTCTGGGCCCTGTAGCACTTGTGTTTAAAGGCTTCCAATAATGTAATTTTTTTTGCAATTTTATTGAAAGTACGATAAAGAGGGGTGCCTGGGTGGCTCAGTCGGTTAAGCGGCCGACTTCGGCTCAGGTCATGATCTCACGGTCCGTGAGTTCGAGCCCCGCGTCGGGCTCTGTGCTGACAGCTCAGAGCCTGGAGCCTGCTTCAGATTATGTGTCTCCCTCTCTCTCTGCCCCTCCCCCATTCATGCTCTGTCTCTCTCTGTCTCAAAAATAAATAAACATTAAAAAAAAAAGAAAGTACAATAAAGACACCAATTGAAAGTTTTACTGTTTCTTTTTTATATATCTTATGCAAATATATAAACAATTTTCAGAAGAATAGTTATTATGTACTTGTGTAGCATGACCAGGAAGGAAAAACATATTCTCATGTCAATTATGAGAGGGGCTATTAGTATGGATCATTTGGTTTAATTTGGGTTTCTCTGTAAGTGCAACAGAGACCAGTGTTCAAATGAAAGTGGGTTGTTTGGGAGCGCCTGAATGTCTCAGTCAGTGAAGCATCCAACTTTGGCTCAGGTCATGATCCTGTGGTTCCTGGGTTTGAGCCCATGTTGAGTGTATGGAGGCTGCTTGGGATTCTCGCTCTCTCCTCTCTCTCTGCCCTTCCCTCACTTGTGCTTTCTCTGTCTCGTAAAATAAATAAATAAACTTAAAAAAAAGTGGGCTGTTGGAAGTCTACAGCTAGGTAATTGGGAACATGAGACCTGGCGGAAGGTAACTGATAAAACAGTGTAGCCTATTGGATAAATACTGAGAGTCAAATCTAGCATTTAAATTTTTCTACTGTCTCATTTTTTAAGTATAGGACAAAAACCATGAAAAATGTTTAATAATATGTTTTTTTCTTTTTTTAAAAAAATTTTTTAAATGTTTACTTATTTTTGAGAGACAGACAGTGCACGGGTCAGGGAGAAGCAGAGAGAGAGGGAGACACAGAATCCGAAGCAGGCTCCAGGCCTGAGCTGTCAGCACAGAGCCCGACTCGGGGCTCAAACTCACAAACCCTGAGATGACCTGAGCTGAAGTCGGACGCTTAACCCGACTGAGCCACCCAGGCAGTAATACATTTTTTCTTAACCCAGTATCCCATTTCACATGTGATCAATATAAAATTATTAATGAGGTATATTATGTCCACTTTTCAAATACTAAGTCTTTCTAGTCGGTGTGCCTCTGAAACACAAAGCACAGGTCGGTTCAGATGCTTCGCGTTTCAAGTGCTCCATGCACTTGTGGTTCGGGGCTACCTTGTTGGAGTTCACAGCAATGAACTAGGTGATGTTCAGATGGTTGATTCCATGCATGACGGCTGCATTAGACTTCTGGGGCAATGCTGGGAACTCATATTAGAATTATCCTATGAGAGAGGGAGGGGGCTGTGCTATCCTTCGTCCTATCCTCTTTTTAAGTACTATTCCTGTTTGAAGGTACCGCATTTGCCTTTGGCAAACATTTCATTGTTTAATTGCCATTGGAGTGAAATAGCACTTCTGGGCCTCTAATTGAGGTCTGTAGGGCAATTTTAGACACTTTTGTCTTATTCTTTCTGCAGAAATGGCTTGTTTTTCCTTTTTCTTCCTTTTTTTTTTTTTTTTTGAGAGAGAGAGAGCGCGTGTGAGCTGGGGAGGGGACAGATGGAGAGAGGGAGAGGGAGGGAGGGAAGCAGGGAGGGAGAGAGAGAGAAAGAATCCTAAGCAGTCTCCATGCTCAGTGAGGAGCTCATTGCCACAAGCTTGGGATCATGACCTGAGCCTAAACCAAGAGTGGAATGCTCATGTGACTGAGACACCCGGTGCCCGTTTTCTTATTTTGAAGCTGATGTTTCCATATAGAAGTATATATTTGTACATTCTTAATTCTGAGGACTAGAGTACCCACTTTTCTGTAGAGGCTACAGATAATGGAGACTTAGTGCAGTTCTATTAGAAGTATAATAAATATGCCCACTGAAAGTGGTTTTTGACTCTTTTTCATGACAGAGTCATGAATTGTACAGTTTTATATACTTTGTTTTTTTTGTATACAAAACTTTTGTATAGTTTGTTTTTTACTGGATTAGACCAAGTGACACAATTTCTTTAAATACATAAGATAACAGTATAAAACATTAAAAAATAAGACTGAGCCTGTGATAGTTCCTGTATTTTAAAACAACTATTGATTCACACATACAGTTCTCAGGGGGCCTACTTTTATGGCAGCTCAATTTTTATTTATTCTTCATTTGTTTTAATGTTTATTTTTGACAGAGCATGAGCAGGAGAAGGGCAGAGAGAGAGGGAGATACAGAATGTGTAGCAGGGCTCCAGGCTCTGAGCTGTCACCACAGAGCCCGACATGGGGCTCGAACTCACGAACCGTGAGACCAAGACCTGAGATCATGACCTTAGCCAAAGCCAGAGGCCCAACCAACTGAGCCACCCCGGCACCCCATTTATTTACTTACTATTTAGTTAGTTGATATGCCTGGGATTGATCAGCTTTTTTTTTTTTTTCTAATGATGTGCATGCAATTCTTTTATGCATGGGTCTAGTTTTTCTCATCGGTGTTTTTTTCTTTTTTAAGTTTCTTTGAGAGAGTGAGTGGGGGGTCGGGACAGAGAGAGAGGGAGACAGAATCCCAAGAAGGCTCTGTGCTGTGCTGATGACCATCTAACATCATGTAATAAGGAGTATCTTACTGCTACAGATGGCATTTGATGGAGAAAAATACGCGTCACCACTGTGACTAAGGAGTCACCTTAGAGTGATTTTCCCAATTAGAAGAGTTTTCTCATTGACTGTCTCCCATGTAGTGAGTAGGGAGTCACATTCCATCCACTTAGGAATCCAAGACAAAAAAGAAACGGGGTCCCATAATGGGGCCAATTGTATCCAGTTATTTGGCTCATTTCTCCTTTCCATTAAAGTAGGTCTTTGGGAAGCTTTTCACAGTGGGCTTCTAGTCTCCAGGGAGATCTGTACATGAGAATGCATATACACTGAAACGTATGTGAATCATCCGTAGTGTCCTACGTCAGTGATAATGGACCTTCTCTCAAGGTGCAAGTTCCAACCTGCACACCACAGATGATGGGGTGCTTTGGAGGGTAAGCACAGCACCTGGCTGTATGCCTGAATAAGAAGAACTGGAGCTGCCATCATAGGTGACAGTTTACAAAGTGTTATTGCCATGCATATGGGTTAGCGTACGTATCCGTTTTTCTCTAACTCTTCTACTTGCAAATATCTTTTTTTATTAAATATAATTTATTGTCAAATTGGTTTGCATACAACACCCAGCGTATGTTCATCCCAACAAGTGCCCTCCTCAATGCCCATCACCCACTTTCCCCTCTCCCACAAATATCTTGCCCATCATCCTATTCTATGATACAGAGTGTAGCTCTATGTGCAGGTCAGAGGCTATATCCCTGACTGAGTCCTCACACAGACCCTCTGAGTTAGCATCTGAGATAAAGAATCTCTTCCTTGCATCCTATGGTAACTACAGTAAGTCTCCTTGTTGAGAAATCTAAGTTCCATTGAAAATAAGTATCTTGTCCAAGTTCACGTTCCTTATAAGGAAGTTACACTTCCATCCAAGGGTTCAGGAGTTAAACTTGGATTTCTGTCTCTTGACTTGGTCATTCCGATACTACTAGGCTATGCCAGTACAACATGACATACAGTTAATAAATCATCATCCTAGTTAGAACCAAATTCTGCCAGAAAACCCAAACATGCCTGACGAAGCCTGACGTGGGAACATGGACTCTGAAAGCAGAACATCCATCAAAGTGATGAGGCAGGAGGATGTTGAGCTGGTATGAGGTTGCCCATCGGCATGGAAGTGTTCATTTCCAGCATCCTTCGAGGATTGAGTCTGAACCTGCTATCATTGTAGCTTCTGGTTCACAGAACCTAGAAGAACTGTAAGAGTGAACACAAAACTTACCCGTGGATGCACCGTGAAATGTCTCACCTTGGCGCAAGCATGGTGGACCCTGCCAATTTGCTCTCGTGACCTAAAATAGAGCAGCTGTGTGAGCAAGCCAGTGCTTTAGACTATCTAGAGACAGGGTATTTTCCAGTATCTACCTACTAGCACAGTAAAGCTGTGGTTCTGTTCAGCACCATAGTCAGCACCATAAGCAGATATCAACTGTCATCCAAGCCACCGTCTGTGAGTTTCATTCCAAAGAGGTGCTAAGCCTTCTTTACAAGGGCCGTCTTGGTGATCCACACTACTATACTGTCATTGTCCAGGCCAGAAGAGAGCTAACATCTTGCCAGGAATCAACCTTTTCAATTGCTGCCGCACATAGGGAATGATGGGCAGCAGAGGCAATGTGTCCTATCAGCCATTTAGTTGATCGCAGCAGTTTATTGTAGCATTTTCATTTGGCAGTCTAAGGCACTGCTGAGACGGTCTCAAAAGGCTAATCTTTGCAAAGCTGCTGTACATAGTGATTCACATCATGGACCACCCAGGTCAACAGGTTAAATATTGGGCACAAGAAGTCACACTTCCAGATGTCTTAATTTAATTCTGAACACCAAGTGACCTCCCATTTTGCAGAAATGGCAATTTTCATGGGGACGGTTGAGTACAGATTAAATAACTGTATTGCCCAGCTGTACAGCACTACTTATAGGAGATAAAGATTCAATATCCTGGCACTGGGATAAAGTGTGTCAGGTGAAATGGTAAGAAGGGTTTTGTCTCCATGCCCAAAGACAGAGATGTTAGAAAGATGGTTTGCGAAGGAATTCGCCGCGCCTCTGTTCTGTGATTAAGATACATGGCAAGGCAGGAGGTCATAAGAAGCAGGGAGGTGGGAAGTGGCCAGGCCAACAGTGGCCAGTTGAATATGCTTCTGCCTACTGATTGGGGGGAGGGAGCGCTCAGGAATGGGGTTGCTGTGTTGTGAGTCTACGCACCTTCCAAATTGTTGGTGATGCCAAATGAATGTTGGCCTTCCCTCAGTGTTTACACTTCCATCCGAGGGTCTGGGAGTTTTAATTCTCCTGTATCCTTGAGGCCCTTTTCTTCATTGGTAATAGAGGGATAGTTGTATGTCATAGGTTGTTGTTGACAGATGGAAAGAAAAAAATCTATACATGCAACTATACAGAATGTGTATATATAGCTGCCATTCAATACTGTTGGGGTACTTACTGTCTTATGTGGTTTCATGGCACATTGCACACGCTTTGCAAAACACTTATTTCAATCCATGGAGATTCTTTTATTTACAAATGAAAATGTGGGTTTCTATACATCAAAGTCTCTCTCATTATTCATGATGTGCCTGGAACTTCGTGCATGCCATTTAATGCCTATCCTTTGTAATGAAAGATAAATGGTCTGAATTTCTATGAGTACATTTCAGTATCTTAGGATATTATGTGCTATAAAATTTGTCTGGTAACATATGCTTCTTTATAAGAGAAAAAAATTGCATTAATAAAAAAAACATTACAATGAACTATTCCATATCTATGGGATACATATATATGACTTCATACTATGAATATATCAAACTATAGTTATGTGTGCTCTTGTTTGAATGGTCATTCTATGTACCCCCCACCTGCAGGATCATATGCTAATGCGTGTATCCCCAGTGTGATGGTGTTTGGAAGTGGGGACGCTGGGAGTTAATTAGGGTTACGCTAACCTAACTGTAATGGGGTTAAGGCACAGGGTGGGATAAAAGCATTTGTAAAAAGAGGAAGATGAAGGCAATATCTCTTGCTCTCTCTCACCTGCCCTCTGTCTGTTTGTCAGTCTGTCTGTCTCCATCATGTCAGGAGATAGCATGAAGGCAGCCATCTCCCAGCCAGGAATGTGACCCTCACCAGAACCCGCCCATGATGGCACCGTGATGCTGCACTTGCAGCCTCTAGAACTATAAGAAATATTGGATTTTGAAATATAAGAAATATATAAGAAATATAAGAACTCTTGATTTTGAAGCCACTCAGTCAGTGTTACTTGTTACTGCAGCCCAAGCAGACTAAGACAGGTTGCTTTCAGGTTTTTTCTTCCTTCCTTCCTTCCTTCCTTCCTTCCTTCCTTCCTTCCTTCCTTCCTTCCTTCCTTCCTTTCTTCTTTCCTTCCTTCCTTCCTTCCTTCCTTCCTTCCTTCCTTCCTTCCTTCATTTTTTTTTTTTTTACGTTGGGCTGTTAGGAATAATGCAACACACTGCCTTGTCTCCTTTCGCTTTGATTTGATGTCTGTCACTCTGTACCCACCCTTGTCCAGAAGGATTTTAGTGATTCTTGGCCCCTTATACTTACATATACATTTCAAAAGATTTCACCAAGTTCCATGAAAACCCTCTTTTTTTCTTTCTCCTCAGTCCTTTTTGTACTTTGGATTCTCCTTTTGGGAGCATTTTCCCTCTTCCATAGATACTTCCCTTAGAGATTTCTTTAGTGGGCCTCTCTTTAGAGTAAATTGTGACAGTTTTCATGATCTAAAATCTATCCCTACCTTGTCCTTGAGAAGATTGTTCTGTTGGGAGTGCAATTATGGGTTGTAGTTATTTTCTGGGTGATGTGAAGGATGGTTTTCACTCTCCTCTGGCTGCCTTTGATTCTATTGAGAATTGGGCTGTCCGTGTGCAGGAAATACCTGGTTGTGTGTGCGTGTGTGTGTGTGTGTGTACACGTGTACGAGAGCCTTCTTTTAATCTCCTCTTTGACATTGGTGTTTGTGGCATATGCCATTTTCATTACTGTCTCCAAGTGTGGACTTCTTTACTTTTTCTTCTTCTTGCTTGAGATTGGTTGAACTCGGTCTGAAACACCCTGCCTGTGCTCTTTGGTGGGAATGACGGCCCCACATTCTCTGCCCTCTCCTTCGGGAAGGCCGTCATGTATATTGGAACTTCCCACTCACTCCTATAGTCCTTCCACACTTGTTTCACTGTCTGCATTCCTTTCCACGCTATCTTCACATCTCTCTTCCAGGTTGATAATTCAATTTTTACTTCTGTGTCTTTTGCTCCTTGGATGCAGCCATCCACAGATTGTATGTTGCCTGGGTTAGGAGATCAAGAGGTCACATTATGGTCCAGACAGCTGGGTTTCACATCCCTGTTCTGATACGTATCAGCTGTGTGACTTTAGAGCGATTACTTTCTACCCCATACGGCTGTGGTAAGGTTTATGTGAGTGAGTGTGTTAATGTTCTCATATCTTGCATGTTGTAAACAATACGGTATGAGAGAGCGTGAGTGGGGGAGGGACAGAGAGAGAGGGAGACACAGAACCGGAAGCAGGCTCCGAGCTGTCAGCACAGAGCCCGACCCGGGGCTAGAACCCATGAACCGTGAGATCATGACCTGAGCCGGGGTCAGACACTTAACTGACTGAGCCACCCAGCCACCCCATCATTTTCTATTTTAATACTACTTTCTCCTTACTCATGAGCGTAATCATTTTTTGTGTTGTTTAATGTCATTATTGATTACTTCTGTATTTGGTTATTCTAATATCTAAAGTATCTGATTCTGCCATTGGCTCATTTTCCTGGTTCCTGTTTATACCCTGTGGCTTCTGACTGTGACCTGTGTCTGAGGAAACTTTCTGTAGGGTAAGTCTTTGTGGACTGTAGTGTCAGTTGGCTCCTTTATGGAAGATTTCTGTGTATACTCATTGGGGTCCTGGAGGTACTAACAACCTAAAGCCACGTCAAACCAAATCTCTCAGCTTGAAGTTTTTTTAACTACATGATTGGTGTGAATTCAGGCCAGAAACCTGTAGGAATTTTTAGGGATGCCTGCCCCCAACCCACCCCATCCAGAGGTCAGTCTTAAAACTTAAGAGGTCAGTCTTAAAAATGGAAACATTTTGTTGTCCCTTGATTCAGATTTTTGTGTTGTCTTCACTCATAGTTCACCTTTTCAGCTGAAATGGATACACTGAAGGGTTCTGGCTTTGTCTTTGTCTTGTGAGTTCCTAAGATGTTTTCTCCGGTACCTGTGCAGATAGTAAAATTGAGTTTTCTTCCTTGCTGGGGTACACAGGTAACCCAACGGCAGCTACAGGCCTTAGAACTAGTTTACTTCTCTTGATTTGTGTCTCTGTTTTATTTTATTTCACTTTTCAGAATTAATGTTACTTTTCTGTGAGCTCGTGTGTGCATTTAAGAAGCACTCTTGGGGGCCCCTGGGTGGCTCACTCGGCTGACAATCTGACTTCGGGTCAGGTCATGATCTCAAGGTTCGTGAGTCTGAGTCTAGTGTTGGGCTCTGTGCTGACAGCTCAGAGTCTGGAGCCTGTTGGATGCTGTGTCTCCTTCTCTATCTGCCCCTCCTCCACGCATGATCTGTCTCTGTCTCTGTCTCTCAGAAATAAATTAACATTTAAAAAAAGCACTCCTTAGATGCTTCCTAATAAGAAAGAGTTTCAAAATATCTAGTCTACTGCATTGCTAGAATCAGAACATCTTATAATTGAGTAGAAATCCATTAAAATACTGGAGTTTTGAAAGACAGATACCATATGTTTTCACTGTTATGTGGATCCTGAGAAACTTAACAGAAACCCATGGGGGAGGGGAAGGAAAAAAAAAGGAGGTTAGAGTGGGAGAAAGCAAAAGCATAAGAGACTCTTAAAAACTGAGAACAAACTGAGGGTTGATGGGGGTGAGAGGGAGGGGAGGGTGGGTGATGGGTATTGAGGAGGGCAGCTTTTGGGATGAGCACTGGGTGTTGTATGGAAACCAATTTGACAATACACTTCATATATTGAAAAATAAATAAATAAAATAAAATACTGGAATTTTTATTGAGTTTCACATCTTTCTCTTCCAGCAGTGCTCCTCTGTGGTGCCTTTTTCTGATTTTTCTTCACAATTTTGCTCATGTTTGCCACTGGTCCCTTGAGATGGATGTCTGCTTTTCTCTACAGGTTCCCTGGGCTTCTTCAGGTGTGTTCTTCAGGTATCTTCCATGATGGATTCAGGAAATGGTGGAATAATCAGGATTTTTTTAGACAGCTTTTCACAGGCTGGATAATTTCTTCCCAGGTGCAAGTCTGCTGTCCACAGGGTGGATTATAGCATAGTTTTCATTGTTGAAGGTGCTCATAAGTGACCTAGGGATCCTGTCAAAATGCAACTGTGACTCAGTTGATATAGAGTAGGTCCTAAGATTGTGTATTTCTGGCAAGGTCCCGGTAGTGATAAAACTGGTGGACCAGAAACCACACTTGGTAGGAGATAAGGATACTGTGTCAAGTAAGAGGACTCTCAGGGAAAGGCATGGTTCCAAGCTAATGGGTTGGGGTGTCAGGACTGACCTCCGCCAGGATGCAGGATAGGCAGCATCATACAGTGAAAAGGGTAATGACTTTGAAGGTAGACAAGCCTGAACTCAGTAGGTATTACAGTCCGCAATGTACACGCTTCTCTTCTCCCTGACAAAGGTGCAAATCCTACTTCCCTATCCTTGTCAAGTTATGCAGAGCCTTGTGACTTATGTTAGCGGATAGGACGTTGACTAGATGTCTCTCTCTCCATACAGAATCATTTTCTTGCCACCCCCCAAAACTTTTATATGCTTCACTATAAAAAGCTCCCTGATGATCTGTATCCATGTCAATACAGAGGTGATCTGTGATCCAAGCAGCTGGACTAGGTAGCTTTTGGGAGGACATTTAACCCAACGATTTGACTCACCTTTCCATAAGGAAAAATGAGATGTTTGTTGGTTGAACTATTACAGTTTGAAGGTTCTTATTACCACAGCACACCGCAATGCATGCTGACTCACATACCCACTAAAACACCTAAAACTTTTTAAAAAATGTTTATTCATCTGAGAGAGACAGAGCATCAGTGGGGAAGGGGCAGAGAGAGGGAGGCACAGAATCCGAAGCAGGCTCCAGGCTCTGACCTGTCAGCACAGAGCCCGACGCGGCGCTTGAACTCACAAACTGCGAGATCATGACCTGAGCCGAAGCCGGACACTCAACCGACTGAGCCACCCAGGTGCCCCTAAAACACGTAAAACTTATAAATGTGAAGCTTCACTTAGAAGGTTGGAGATATTAGCCAGATTCGTTACCTGAGCTCAATTTTTCTTTTGTGAAGTAGAGATAGTGATGTTATTGGGTTGTTATGGAGACTAGTATATTTGCACAGGTGCATCGATATACGAAAAATATGTAACAAGATAAAAGATAGTAATTATTTTCAAGTTGCTGTTGTGTACATGGTCAGAACTTAATATACTAGTGACAGAGGCAGAATTCTAGGACATGGGTCAACAAACAACAATCTCTTAGCCAAATGTGGGCCTTTGCTTGTTGATGTAAAGAAAATGATAATGAAATGCAGAGTCTCCCATTCATTTATAAATAATCTATAAATAATCATGATAGCATGAGGGATTAGTAGTTAGATCAGAGGCCCTATTGCCCACTAAGCCAAATATATTGACTTTCTGCCCTTTTACTGAAAATCTTTGGTGACTCCTGTTCTAGACCTGTGTCCCAGGCTAACATGGGATGGCAAAGGGGCTATGTGTGAATTTCTTTCTGAATGGAGTTCTGAACTCTTCCTGGTTGAAAGAAGGTGGAATGTGTGATGTTTATCGCAGAGAATTGGGTGCACAACTGTGAGGCTAGGACACCAGAGTTTTAACAACATCAGGTCACCTACTGGGTCAAATGTGATATGACATTTATGCAAAATGGGATTTTATATGAACAGTGTCCTGTGATGTGTGAAACACCATACACAGGTTTAATATCTCCGTCTTTAGTGAGATGCTCCTTCCTGATGAAGCAAAATTCAAAAATGACAGCCACCCTTATCTCTCCAGATGACAGATTTCTTTATAATAGTTATTGTAAAAGTCACTATTCTATTGTTTTCCTACTCTAAAAGACAAGGGCTCTTTAAAAGAGCCACTAGCAGGCTGTAACAGTCAGATTCACAGCAAAGATATCTTGAAAGAGCTCTAACAAAAATGCGGCACAATTTTAGCATTGTGGAAGCAAGGAGTAATAATCGAAAACCAGAAAATTAATGGCAGGGGACATGCCTTTGGGCATCTCTCTCACAGGGGTGGCCGGACTTCCTGCTGAGTCAGCTGAGTCCTTCCTGTTGTCACAGCTTGTGGCCAAAGAAATAATGATATGTAATGCCAAATCTAATGGAGGATAAAATACAGATGCAAGGGGGGAAATGGCAAAAGTGGGTACATTCCTCCCAGCTTTGTAGATTTGGTCTGTGTCCACAAAGCGAATTGTGGCAATTACCCAATTGATGTGAGCAATGCAAGCCAACTTAGGGGGATATGATTTTCATTACTTTCTGTCCCCCTTTGCTGCCCTGTCCCCCCCTTTTGTGGGGAAGTGGTGGACAACCACAAGTCGAAGAGTGTGTGCAGTTCTGATGGGTCTGTGAACGTAAATGGCCTTCCCATCCCTTATCAAGGAATGCGCAACAGTGGAGACTTGACCAGTCATGGGCACACCAATACACAAACTCCTGTTTAGATTAAACAATGAGAGTGGATTGCTATTCACCGAGGCAGCAGTATGGATGGACATATGAGAGAGGTTATTATCTCCTGCTACAGAGATTCCCTGTAGCTGCCCTATGCCTTTCTCATTTTCGCCCTGAATTTCTGGTCATTCCTTGAATTTCATGGACCATGCCCAAGTCTTTTCAAACATTTTTCTTTTCCTCTCAAGATAGTTCTGAGCAGTTTTATTGTGTACAACCAATGATCCCTGACTTACACATACAGGTACTACATTTTTCCCTTTTTTTCTTGATTCAACAATTCTGTGGTCTCTGGGGCCAAAGTTTGTAGATACACAGTCACTATTATAGGCTGACTTGTATTTACCCAGACTCATATGGTGAAGTCCTAACCCACTGAACCTCAGCACATGACTGTATTTGGAGACAGAATATTTATCGAGGTAACTAAGGTAAAATGAGTTTGCTAGCATGAGGCTCTAATCCAGTAGGACTGGTGTGTTTATAAGAAGATGAGGTTACAACTTGGAAGTGCAGAGGGAAGATGATATGAAGGGGAAAAGACAACATCTACTAGCCAAGGAGATGGTTCTCAGGAGAAAACAACCCTGTCAACACGTTCATATCAGAATTTTAGTCTCCTCATCCCTGAGAAAATAGCTTTCTGTTGTGTAAACCACTCAGACGATGGCATTTTGTGATGACCCTAGAATTGCCTTTATTTAGTATAGAAGTAGTTTTATTCCTAAGATAGGAACTGCATTACAAGAAGTATTGCCAACAATCATGCTGCTGCCATGCTTACTGAATGGTCCTACCCCCACTCTTGATTATTTGTGTAGTTCAAGCTTACTTTGGAAATGAGTGTCTCAATGTGCATGAGGGTTCAGAGCTGTTAGGAATTCTATGCTGAAATAAAAGTAATTCTCAGTGTGAATTCTTCAGGAATTTCTTGTTTGTTTCCCCTAACTTTTAGACTGCAAATTCTCTGGAAAATGCTGTCTTATCCAGACCTCACTGGAAAACAGAGCCTGAAGAAAGGATTGTATTTAGATGTTTTCTTTTGACAGTGTATCCCAGAAGGAGGGGTAAGGGAAATAAGGATGAGAACATCTTGTGTCTTATTATAGATAACAAGAGAAGTTAAATAGATGTACTTGCACAGTCTGGTATGCAGACTACCGATGATAGGCAGAATGGAGAAGCCAGGGAAAGATTGCACCGTAGAGAGAAAATGGGGAGGACTTTATCTGTAGAGTTTCTGTCTGTCTTCTGTCTTTCACTGGTGAACATTTACCCCACGGTATAGAATTTACTTTATCATCCAGTCAGGAAGAGGAGGACTCTGAGAGACCTGTACTTGGTTACACTCTCATCTAGAGTTCTTCAAATGTTGCCATGACTGAAATAAGACAAGAAGTTGATGGTCCAAGAACCTGTGACTGAGGTCACAAGAACCTGGAGAGACACACAAGATCTAGAGGTAAAGAGCAGAACTCAAAGTTTTGAACATCATTTATATTTGAATAGTGAATGTAATCGATTAAAGAAGTAGGCAGTACAGTTTCTACAAAACAATTTTTATTTTGATTTATTTAATATTATTTTTTTTATTAGTGAGAGTATGCATGAGTTGGGGAGTGGGGCAGAGGGAGGGAGGGGGAGAGAGAGAGAGAGAGAGAGAGAGAGAGAGAGAGAGAGAGAATCAATCTTAAGCAGGCTCCATGCCCAGCATGGATCCGGATCCTGACAGATCTCAATCTCATAACCCCAGGATCATGATCTGAGGCAAAAACCAACAGTCAGATGCCAACAGAGTTTGGAGGATGCATAGCTATCTTTTCTGCAAAACCAACATCACACTGATATTCTTTGTGCCGTACTGTGCATAATACAACTTATAGAACAAAGACGTTGTTGGGTGGAAATACAATGGCATCCTTGTGTAATAAGATACTTTCATATTTATAGAACTCTGTGCAGTTTATACCACCTTCTATAGAACAGTATTGACGCCACTGGAGAAGGTTTAGGGGAGACTCCTACAGAATTTTAAAGGGATAGATTATATGCAGATAATCAAAGGAACTGGACTTGATTAGCCCAGATTAAACAATGACTGAATAAGAGAGATTTTCATCTCATGCTAACTTGAGCACCAAAATTTAACTTTTTATTTCCCAAATCCAATGAAAATGGTTGAAGCACGCCCAATGAAAGAGTATTTCTGGAAAGTGACAATTGGTCTTTCTCACATAAAAATTACCGGACAAGGAGGGCGCCTGGAGAGCTCAGTCGGTTGAGTGTCCGACTCTTGATTTCAGCTCTGGTTATGATCCCAGGGTCATGGGATTGAGCCCCGTGTCCACCTCTGTGCTGAGCGTGGAGCCTGCTTGAGATTCTCTCTCCGTCTCCCTCTGCCCCTCTCCCCCACTCACACTTTCTCTAAAAGAAAACAAAAATTAAGTATAAAATACAGGAGAAGGAGGAGCAGAAGTTCTGTCAAACTGCAGTTCACATGTGAATGGAAGCTTCACTCTAGACACACTCTTGTATTGCCTAGTGCAAGAGATATTGGCTGGAATCCAGAGGAGGCTGAGAGTACACAACATAGGTGAGGAAGAATGCCCATCTGATGGCATTTCGTGAGGGGAGTAAGGGAACAGACTCCACAAAGCATGATTCTTGCTCTAAGTTGAATGCCCAGTGTATTATGTTAAGAGGCTGGCAACGTCTTTGAAATGAGGTGTTGCCATTCTGGCTCCGTGCAGAGCTATCATGTTCAGTTACATAACGATGCTCCCCGTTCCCTCCAACTACCAATAAACACACAAAACAAGCAAAAATGTTCATCCACAGAGAGGCTACCTCAGTCTATAGCAACCCCTCCTTGCTCTCCATGGGCCATGCCTTTGGCCCTAGAGAAAAGTGAAATTGTAGAAAACCTGACTTATCTCTCTACTCCCGGATATGAGAACTGAACTGCTCCACCTGGTTGGCAATTAAGGTGTGTCAATGCCTGTCAACACTCCAAACCAGGGGGAAAAAAAAAGATAAAACATAAACCCCCTTCCATTGTGATATACAAACATCATGGTGACTATGCAGACATTTTGATATCCACAAGACCTATTCTCAAGGGCAATGTCATTAGGGTTTGAGGGATTATGAAACGAGGAATCCTGAGAAGACTGCAACAATAGATCAAGGACTTGAGAGATTAAATGGAAATGGTGTCTGAATATTTAAAATTACAATTAGAGCAGGAAGTGTAGGTTGGATATTTAAAAAGGTGAATTGGAAGGTGAAATCTAGAAATTACCCTATAATTCAGGTTCTTAAAGAGGTGAAATTGGTGAGTGTTATAGAGAGCATCCAGAAACTCAACATGACACGAAAATTTAAAAAAAGAGATGCAGTAATGAATAATAGAACCAAGGTCTACTGAGTAAGGGACCTTTAGTTTTTACAGTGAGGTGAGAAAAATGAAAAACATGGAATCCACGTATCTCACTGATTTTCATTTTTAATATTTACATTAATGAAAAGAATCCTGGAAGCTTTTTGGCAGGGTAAAAATATCAATAGAAGATGGTAAAGAGGAGGGAAACTTAGCAGACGTCTTTTGACAGTAAATTCCAGAACACAAGATAGCAATAGATAGAATTGTGAGAATAAATGGTTATGACATTAGATTTTTCAACTCATTTTAAGATATTCATTTATAAGGTAATAAAAACATGTTCTTAAACTTTAACAGCCACATTTTTAGTTGTGAAAGCTGCTTCAGGAAATTCAGTAACTTCCCTATGTATATTCATGATAGATCAAACCACTGATTAATCAAGGCACTTTCTTGACTCTGGTAATAAGATTATGGAGATAAAGAACATATAGATCCATAGGCATTAAAACACAGAAAAATGATGACAAGGCAATGGTGGCTTAATATTTTCGGAAGCTAAAAAGTGTAGATAAATCATAATTTACTAAATACAGATCTTTTCTTACGATGGGGCCGTGTCCTGATAAAACCTGTAATAAATGGAAAATATCCTAAGTCGAAAATTCATTTAATGTACCTCACCTGCTGAACACCATAGCTTAGCCCAGCCTACCTTATATGTGCTCAGAACTCTTGTATTAGCCTCCAATTGAGCAAAATCGTCTTATCGCAAAGCCTTTTTTATAATAAAATGTCAAATATCTAATAGAACTTATCGCGTATAGCAGTATAGCACAGAAAGCAACAAATAGAATGGCTGTATGGGTACAGAATGCTTGTTGGTGTTTTCAGTTGCTGACACTCCTGATTTTATGGCTACTGGGAGCTGTGTCCTTGCCCAATATCACAAGAGAGCTGTGACCCTGCCCACTATCAAGAGAACTGTGACCCTGCCCAATACCATAAGATCCAAATTCTAAAATCCACATACAGTTTCTACTTAATGCATTTCGACTTTTTCTTTTTAATAGTTTATTTATTTTCTTTTGAGAGAGAGAGTGCGAGCATGAGTGGGGGAGGGGCAGAGAGAGAGGGTGAGAGAAAGAATCACAAGCAGGCTCCACACTGTCAGCATAGAGCCCGATGTGGGGCTCGACCTCACAAACCATGAGATCACGACCTGAGCTGAAGTCAGCCACTTAACAGACTGAGCCACCCAGGCACCCCTCGATTTTTTTAATTCTTTTTCTCTTCGTGTTTCTTTTTGTATACTTGTTATTCCTAGATCATCAAGTTCACTAATTTTTTTGCAATATGTAATCTGAATTGGTTTATTATCTCAGACACGGTAGTTGTCCCCTCCTTAAATTCAATTTTTTTTTTCGAATTTGGGTTGATTTTAATCATCAGAGTAAATACCTCACTGAACATATTGAAAACCGCTATATTTACTGTTTCAATGTCTGTTTGTATTCTTTGTTATGGTTATCTGCTATTGATTGATTTTTCCCCCAACAATTCCCTCCTTTGCTTCTCTCTAGTAATTTTCTTCTGTCTTTTTTTAAAGTTTATTTATTTATTTAGAGAGCAGGGAGGGGCAGAGAGAGAGGGAGAGAATCCCAAGCAGGTTCTCCACTGTCAGCACAGAGCCCAACATGGGGCTCGAGCCCACAAACCGCCAGAACATGACCTGAGCTGAAATCAAGAGTCAGACCCTCAACTGACTGAGCCACCCAGGTTCCCCAGTCTTCTTCTGTTCTATCTTATGCAGAAATATGAACAAAATACCAAACTGTGATTTGAAAGCTATCATCTTCATTATCCATGCAATTTTGTTTCAGTTATCAGTGTTGAAATAATTATCCCCATAATTTAAGTAATTTCTAGAAAACATATAATGCTGAAATATACATTTGACCTTTTAGGAAATATCTATCCCTGTACCCAGTACACATACCGCACCGCACAAAGCATTTAGAATTTAATTCCTGCAGCATCATTTCTTTGAGAAGGAACTATTTACTTGGGTATGAAATACTGGCCCCTTCCACTCATTCACAACTTCCTCTTACGGATAAGTCATTAACTTTTGCATGTGGCATCTTCAGAGGTTTATTTTATTCACAGAACATCACTAAAATCAAGAGTGATACACGAAACTGAAATAATTATAACTCAGGACACTGAACTCTAAAAGTAAATTTATTTTTGATCTTTTAATAAAGAACATGTGAACATTGCAGTCGCTAATTATTAGACGTTACAAGACAGGGTGGTATATTTTTAAATTACCAAAGGTGGTATATCCGTGCTACTTTTTATATTCCCTTATATTCTGTCAAAGGAAAAGTGCATTTGGAAACTGTCTTTTCAGTTTGGCAATGATCAATTTCACTGTATTTTGATAATCTCAGTGAATATGTTCTTGTTCTTCCAACGACAGGATTATACTTTATGTCACTGTGTGTACATGTGGAAAGAAGTTGTTCTCCCTGAGTTTCATTCATTCTCTTCTGTCCTCCTGCATTCTACAACATTTTCTTTCTCTGGGATCCTTCAGCAATCGTGAGGGGTGTTTTATGGAAGAGAGTATCAGGCCCCGGCTTTTCATATCCTGAAAGTAACTACTCGTTCTTTTCTTCAGAGCTCTGGGTATGCCCCATGTGCTGTTGACCTTTTGTGGCTTACTTGTTCTTCAAGTCGTTTATTATGCCTTAGGAACTCCAGCCATCCTTCCTTGTCAGTATCTAATTCTGGGATCATTTTCTCCAAGCCCATACGCTATATTCTTCTGTCTCTCCTCCTGTGTCCTGACAATTTAGATTTATACACTACTGTGCATGCATTTCACCTGGCTTTGAACTTGCAATGCATTTTCTTTTTTATCTGTATTTCTCCCCGGGAAACTCGGCCATCAAGTCCCCTGTTATTTTCTCTTGGACACTTTTAACTTCCACTCTTAGAAAAATGACTTCGTTTTTTTCATGTTTTATATATTGTTCTTAACACTAAGTGATGCCCCCAACCATCCTAATGACCACCTCTGCATACTCCCTACCAATAACCCCACTCAGATCTGCCTCTGTGGCATTATGTTAACCATGCTTCTCTTAGGGGATTTCTCCAGTGTCCTGTTTTCAACCCTAATTAAGACTGAGTTGCTGTTTTCTCCTTTTCAGTCTTATCTCTGTAGACCAATTTTCAGTTCCAAGTGCTCCATATGGAGATACATAGCTGCACTTTGGTGGTAGAAATGTAAAATGTAATGTATGAAGCCCTTAGAATCTGGATGTCAGGATCCAAGACAGGTTCCTATGTGAAGCCAAGCAGGCTTCTTCTGTCTCAATGCTTTCTTTGCTCGTAAATTCTCCGGAAATTTGGACTAGAGATTACATTATCTTTCCCTGACTGCTTGTCTGAAGTGAGGATAAAAATAGGTCTCATTACATGCAGGAAAGTAAGCTGTTATTACTACCAGATGGCTCCCCATGATTTGCTCTCAATTCACACCAATTTTCTGCCAATTCGTGCTCGGCCCTCAACGACCACCCCGTCTTCATGTCCTTTATGTGCCATTGCTAGTCTGTAGATGGGCTCCCTACAAACTCCTTTGTTAATCCTGAACGGTGAACTAAACATCAACCCTGTTTTTCAAAACTTTTCTTCTAGTGCCATTTTGTAAACACTAATTTGGAACTGTATTGTATCCTTCCTCACCCGTTTTAATGTTGGCCTCTCACAATGTTTAAATGCCAAATGATGGCAAAGGAATTAATTATCATCTATATTTACATAGAGCTATTGTGTGTCTACATCTACAAGCTATTTTTATGGAGACATGGGACCAGCAGGTTCAGCTTTCGTTGATGAAAAAGATGTACATTAAATACTGAAATTTGTAAAAAGCAATCTTCGTGGTCTGATCAAAAAGTCAAATTGGACCTACGTTCTATCAAAAAGTGTGATTCCATTTTTCAATTTCCATAAATGTGTTGATATTGTGAGGGAACACTCTCAGTCTTGAACACTGGTTGAGCCATGAGCCACTTTGTCCTCAGGGTGAAGGAAAACACTGCCACGAGGAAGGGAGACTGAGAGAGAGATGATGCAGTGCATCGGGAGTGATGATCAGGTTACTGATGCCATTTTTATATTCTGCATGGCACTTTGGGAGGTGCATGGGAGGTACTGGCTGTCCCAGATCTTTCTTCTGGAAGACAGAACTGAATTTCCGCTGCTTCAATCTGGATGTCCCAATGACAAGTCAAGCTGACTCACCCCCTGAGTAAAAGTTCCTAGCATCCTTCTTGTCATCCTGACATCAAAAAGGATAGCTCAAACATTACCTTGACTAGGTGATCGAGTCAAGTTCAACGTAAAGATCATGGTCATTACCAGTGAGAAGTTAGGTTGATGGCTTGTACCCATTGGTATGATGTGAATAGAAAGGTCCTTCACTTCTGTGGTGTTTAATCCTCCTGTAATTATGAGTGAAAAAATCATACAAACTCACAATAAGGAACATTCTACAAAATGCCTGACGAGTACTTCTCAAAACTCTCAAAGTGATGAAAGAGAAGGGAAATTTGACAAACTATAACAGGCCATGGGAGACTAAGGAGACAGGCAAACTTAATACAGTGCCAGATCCTGGAATGGAAAAATACCATGAGTGAAATCCAAATAATGCCTTCCATTTAGTTAGCATTACTATGCAATGGCAGTGGTTTTTGTTGTGATACATGTAACAGAGTTATGTAAGATGCTAACATTAGCAGAAATGGGTGAGAGGTATGTTCTGGAATTTTCTGCAATATCTTTCCAACATTCCTGTAAATGTACTTTTGTTCTGAAATAAAAAGTTCATTTAAAAAAGTAAAAGGTAAACCTTGACTCTTAGGCTTTTCCGTATATTTTGCAGATGGTATAGTAGCATCACTTCTGTCCTGGAAATGTTTCTCTTGCTCCAGTGTCAAGCCTTAACCAGTTGAATTGTCATGCACCCCTTGGGACATTTGTTTTCAAGCTTTAGTGCCACTCAAAGCTTCATGAGTCCAGAGACATTGGCTTCTAGGGTTGTTTTTTTTTTTTAGTTTATTTATTTATTGGAGAGAGAGAGAGAGTAAGCATGAGCAGGGGAGGGGCAGAGAGAGGGAGAGAGAGGATCCCAAGCGGTCTCCATTCTGTCAGTAGGGATCCTGATGTGGGGGCTCAATCCCACCAACTGTCAGATCATGACCTGAGCTGAAATCAAGGGTCGGATACTTACTCAACTGAGCCACTCTGGCATCCCTGGCTTTTAGTTTTAATTTCATATCTGCCTCAAAGGATATGCTCTTTTTATTTTTATTTTTTCATTATCATCTGATGTCCATAGTTTACATTATAGTTCACTCGTGACATTGTGTATTCTGTGAATTTGGGCAAATATATAGTGACATGTATCCACCATTACAATATCATACAGAGTAATTTAAATGCCCTAAAAATTCTGTGTCCCAACTATTTTATTTGTCCTCTTGCCCCCCAACCTCCTGATAACGAATAATCTTTTTATAGTCTCCATAGGCTTACTTTCTCCAGAATATCATACAATTGGAATCAAGCAACTGTAGCCTTTACAGATGGGTTTCTTTTACTTAGTCATATGCATTTAAGGTTCGTCCATGTCTTTTCATGGTTTGATAGCTCCTTTCTTTTTAGTGCTGATAATATCTCAGTGTGTGGATGTGCTGTAGCTTATGTATCCATTCACCTACTGGAGGACATCTTGGTGGCTTCCAAGTCTTGGCAGTTATGAATAAAGCTGTTATAAACATCCATGTGCAGGTTTTTGTGTGGATGTTAGTTTTCAGTTCCTTTGGTTAAGTACCAGGGAGTGTGATTGCTGGATCTTATGGTAGGAGTATGTTTTCATCTTGTAAGAAATGGCCAAATGGTCTTCCAAAGGGTCTCCACCATTTTGCATCCTGTTTGCCGTTTAATATACTTTTATATGCAGGACCTTGAATGGCATCTGGCACTCAGAGGATACTAATAAATATTTGTTCAATACTGAAGTACCTGGACTCTGTATTTAAAGTGTGGATTTCCCAGCCAAATCTGTAGAGACTCTAATTCAGTAGGTCTGGAATGGGTCCCGGGAATCTGCCTGCGTAATCAGTATCCAGGGAATGCTAACGGGCATGGTCTGAAACCCATGCTTTGAGAAACACTGCTTTATGAGCTCATTCTGGCAAACTTCCCTGTCCTGCCTAGTGGCTTTGCCCACTTCTGAAAAACGGTAGTTCCTAGTTTACCCTGTGACTATGTCACTGTGTTCTGAGATTGCTACTAGATTGTTTTTTGTTTTTTTTGTTTTTTTTTTTAAAAACAGCCTGCTGTGATGGCAGGTGGAACTGTGGTTCATTTCAAAAAATCTTTCGTTGAATGAAAATCGATGAGCATGTATGTAAATTCTGAGTGTAGAATAGGGGGTAACATGCAAGACAGCAAGACTGGAAGGAGTATATATTTTTTCATACAGAATATAGACACATGAATCTTATCCAAGTATTCGACTATGCTCTCCTGCAACAAATTCAAAACTTTGCACAGATAAAGGCCAAATGAATAGTAAATACTAAAATAAGGCATTCTCTTACTTGAATACATTTCAGTGATCAAAATCAGAAACTTAACATCGATCCAATACTATTCTTTATCTGGAGACCTATTCAGATGCTGCCGGTTATAAGACTGTCGTGCATTATCCTCCAGTTGCTCTTTCTGTTTAGTGTTTTTTTTTAATGTTATATTATTTTTGTGAGAGTGTGAGCAAGAGAGGGGGACAGAGGATCCAACGTGGGCTCTACGCTGACAGCAGCGAGCCCTGAACTGTGAGATCGTGACTTGAGCCAAAGTCGGACACTCAACTGACTGAGCCACCCGGGCCCCCCCTAGCATTTTTTGGTTTTGTTTTTTAATCCAGAGTAACTCCCGTATTTTTGCTGGTATATCACAACTTGACACTTTTGAAGAGTGCAAGCCAACTGTTTCACCAAAGGTCTTCGATTTGCACTTGTCTCGATGTCTCCTTATGATTACATTCAGGTTAGGCTTAAGAAAAAAAATCGAAATTCACAGGCAATGTACTTATCCCTTGGCCTCAAGGTAGGTAGCGTAAGGGAAGATGGATCGCTAAAATGTGTTTGAACACTTTTGAGATGAAATTCTGGTTTTCTGTGACTATATTTTCTTTATCTGATTGTCGGGTATCTTTCTTCGTTTTTTCTGTATTCCAAACTGAGAGGATAGAGTGTGACACATCACTGAAAGGTACCTTTTCTTCACTCATGTTCCACTCTTTTTCCATGCCACTAGTTTCTTGGGAAAACTATGTCATTTCTAGTAGAATTATCTGTATTCTAGACTTTGACGAATGCTTATTCCTGTTGTCTTTCTAAAAAAATTTTTTTAATGTTCATTTTAGACAGAGAAAGAGACACCCATGGAGACTGAGTGGGGAAGGGGCAGAGAGAGAGGGTGACAGAGAATCCGAAGCTGGCTTCAGGCTCTGAGCTGCCAGTGCAGAGCCCAACACAGGGCTCAAACTCACGAGCTGTGAGATCATGACCTGAGCCCAAGTCAGACGCTCAACCAGTTGAGCCACCCAGGGGCCCCTCTGTTGTCTTTCAAAATGGAGCTCCTCTCAACAAAGTAAATATACATGAGTAAGCGATATACCAAAACCTGGGCCAAATTTTACAGCAGTTGCTTAACCACTCGTCATTTAAGCTTATGGCAAAAATTAACAGTATGAAAGTCACTGATCTAGAGGAGGTGACTGCCAACTGCACTCTATAAGCCTAACCTTGCCCTTTAGTTGTCAGATGCCTGGGTATAATGCCCTCAGTGCATTTTAGGATCCACTAAGGTTTGTAATGCACATTTGAAAAATAGTATTCTGGGAGCACCTGAGTGGCGCACTTGTTAAACATCTGACTGCCTCAGGTCATGATCTCATGGTTCATGCGTTTGAGCCCCACATTGGGCTCTGTGCTGTGGGCACGGAGCCAGCTTTGGACCCTGGGTCTCCCTCTCTCTCTGTCTCTCCCCCACTTTCTCTCTCTCTCAATAAATAAATAAATAAATAAATAAGCTTATTAAGAAAAACACTACACTGGATTTGTATATTAAGGGGAGCCCTTACATGCTGGATATATGTCTGAGAAATCTCCATCTCTACCCATCACAGTGTTGCTCATTTGCACAAACCATGATTTTCACCCCTAGTGAGTGCTCAGAGGTGGAAGATGGTTTCCCATGAATAGAGGTTGCTCTAGATTTGAGGTTGTGATGGCCTGACCACATGTTGTGTTCCATTCATGAGGCTAGAACATTCTTCATGTGGGTAAATCTGGATGCACTTA
Source organism: Acinonyx jubatus (assembly GCF_027475565.1). NCBI lineage: Eukaryota > Metazoa > Chordata > Mammalia > Carnivora > Felidae > Acinonyx > Acinonyx jubatus. Next base: position 4,869,747 of record NC_069389.1, read on the forward strand.
TCTGGAGACCACCCCTTCTGAGCCTGGAGCTCCTCATCAGGTGTGAAGTAATATCAAGCAATATTATTGTCCGTACTAGAATCCCTTTCTCCTATACATTTCTAAACTTGGACCTGTAGGAATAGATTAAAGTGTTTTTTTTACATTTATTTATTTTTTGAGACACAGAGAGAGACAGAGCACAAGTGGGGGAGGGGCAGAGAGCAAAGGAGACAGAATCCAAAGCAGGCTCTAGGCGGGAGCTGTCAGCACAGAGCCTGACATGGGGCTCGAACTCAGGAACTGTGAGATCATGACCTGAGCCGAAGTCGGTGCTCAACTGACTGAGCCACTCAGGTGGCCCTCAGACCCTTAGAATAGCAGCTGCCCCAGATTGCTGGGACAACACGTGCCTGATAATTTTGCCTTCACCACGTTCCCTACCACAAGTCCTGATGCATCAATATTTCTCAAATGGGGTCCCATACTACCCCGTTGGGGAGTTTGCTACTGAATATGTTTCTATCTTGGGCCTATGGGAGGAAGAGCATGCCAACTTTTGGTCCTCAGGAAAGCACTGTATTTCCTTGTAAACCTCTAAGGGATTGCATTCTGACTCTCAGCTGTCACATTAGATGAGCTGCTTTTATGACAGTAATGGCGGCCCCAAGTTCATGGTGAAATAACACACCTCCCACAAAAGGACAGAGAAGGTGGACTCCATAATAGCTATTCTTAGATGTGCCAGCTCACAAAGGGAGACAGGAAATCATAGAGAGATTATGAAGATTGCTTTATGGCGGTGGCCCTATAATTACCCTGGTAGAACAGTCCCTTCCCACCTTTTGGTTCTAACTGAAACATCCAAGTACTTGAACTGAACACTCATTGCTGAACTCCATCTTCCATCAAAGCCGATTGAAAATGCCATTTTGTTGCTCTCTTTTGCAAAAAAGCCCTGCCTGTCAAGATACCTCTAATGCCTTTGCACTTCTTGTGCTAGGAATCACTTCAGATGAAAAGCTGCAATTATATCCATACGAGTGTAGAATGGGGGTAAGGGTAAAGAGGTGTGTGCATAAAAATACCTGCTTTCAATGTTCCTTTGGGATAATCATCGTATGTATCTTGGAGGTCATGGTGAACAAACAGGGGTTCGGAAGGAGGCAACTTAATATTTATCTGGCGGTCAAACTCAAAAAATTCTGGAAATGCAGCTTTAGTAAGAAGCAATTCTGTAAATATATACCTCTTCTCTCTTTAAATTCCAATGACTAATTCCGTTCATTTTCAGTTTTGGTCACTTTACATCTAGATCTGACTGGTTTTTTTTCTAGGTAGAAAGCTACTGTGGAAAAAAGAAAAGAAAAGAAATAATTGCTTTGAAGTAGTTATTTGATTTTTAATATTTTCTAACACTGTGCTATGCACTATGTTGAAAATCATTTGGGAACAGAACACGCACGTCCACACACATATATTCCCTTATTATTTATTTAAAACACTATCTAGCATTAATGGAAAAGATAAGGTATAAGGGGAAAGAAGATAAAAACTCGTTTTCAATCATAGGAAAGCTTTAATTCAATTCACTTCTTAAAGTATTTTGAGGGGCGCCTGGGTGGCTCAGTCAGTTAAGCGTCCGACTTCGGCCCAGGTCATGATCTCGCCGTTTGTGAGTTCAAGCCCCACGCCGGGCTCTGTGCTGACTGCTCAGAGCCTGGAGCCTGTTTCAGATTCTGTGTCTCCCTCTCTCTCTGACCCTCCCCCGTTCATGCTCTGTCTCTCTCTGTCTCAAAAAAAAAAAAAAAACGTTAAAAAAAAGTATTTTGAGCGGATGTCATACTCTGTGTCAATATATTGCAATAAAATTCTGTTTCACTGACAGTATAATTCATTTATGCTATGAAACCTCTGATGTTTCCTTAATTGATTAATCCTGTATTCATTTGAAATGTACATGAGTTACTTTTATTTATATTTGAAGTGCCACTGACCGAGTTTGGATTCTCATGTCTGTAAGTGGAGATCTATCATTTCATTACAGCCACAAAAATTTATTGGTTTGCGGCAATGATTGCGCAGAGGGCTAAATGACTTTAGACTTTACACTATCTGTAGCTGGGGTTGATTAATGATGGTCACAGACTTGTGCAGTCATCTTCATCAAGAGATGGAGTCTATGTTCCAACCCCATGATAAGGACTGCCGCCATGGTTGGCTGTCACCAATAAAATGCAACGGAGTGTTATTGTTTCAAGCTTGCGCTTCTAGAATTCCACTAGGCTTTGCACTTGGGCTCTCTCTGAACACTGCTGCTGTGTGAACAATCCCGTGCTAGCCTCCCAGAAGAAGTGAGATCCGATTGGCAGACACACAGCCATCTTAGCTGTCCCAGCTGAGGCCCAGAAAGATGACTGATCCTAGAGATGCCACTAACCGTCAACTTGAGCCATCTAGCTGAGCCCTGCCCAATCATCAACCCACAGTTACATGAGAAAATAGACAATTGGTGTCTTAACCCATGAAATCTTGAGTATATGACTATGCAGCAATGGGTAATTGAGACACCATCCTCTACCAAACATAATCAGAAAATTAATCGCAAAATGTGTCTAGGTAAAGGCTGACAAAAGATAATGACATTAAACTCAAACCTCAGTTGATGTAGAAATTACATTTATGTCCTATTATTTTCTCTGTTCTTTTTAGAGGAAGATACATTATAAAATTCTTTGTTTTAAAATCTGATAAACACATTGGTTAGATAAACCATTGTTTTCATGATGCCAAATTTCAAGAGGGTTTTGTCTCATCAACAGTTTATATATAGCAGCTATGTTAGAGAAAATACAAAAATTGTTTGTATCTGTCTCATTCTTAAAAAGGCACGAATGAATACTTAGAGGGTGTCTAATGTGAAAGGGATGAGTATTTCTGGGGACATATCTTGATAAATGATCTGACTTTGAAAATCTATTGAACATTTAAGATTAATATGGCATGTAAACTACTTTTCCCAACCTGTCTCAAATTCCAGTTGTGTTTTATATTAGAAGTTACAGTCTGAATTCAACATTGCACAGTGTGGCCATGGATGCCTTTAATGGTGATTGTTCTGGAGGGTGATGGGAGCTCATGTTGTAATACTGAAAGAACGATCATTATCTCCATGGCTGTCGGGAAGGAAAGTCCTTCTTGATGTTTTTCTTCAACATCCAATTTTTATCAAGATTTATCTCCTGAAATTGTAGCTGTTCAACGGTGCATGCAGTTATTCATCTGAGACTTCGTATTCCTGTGATTTGGAGCAGGAAGATGGTATTTTTGCTTAGCAAATGCTGTGTACCTGTTGGACGTTTCAAATATATAAGCAGAATGTCATAGTATGTAGGCATTTCTGACTTGGAGCTTCATGGTCTAACCAGGCAACTGCCAGGATGAATTGGATGTGAAGGGTACCCCAAGTAGCACACAGCGCTTGTTGAATGAAACCGTGAAAAATGTTTCCTGTGAACAAAACTTTCTAGTGTCTACATAGCTGTTGTCCACCTTTCTACTAATAATTTTCCACCAAATTCCAGTGTTTCTTCAGGTATAGAGATTCCCTTCATACTCTCACATTCCTTACCTCCTCCCGTGGGCCCACTCTTCTTGATGTGACTCTGTCACGCCTGCCAGCATTGGTTCTGGGGAGCTCCACACACCTTGAGCTCACATTTGTTACCGGCTTTTGGCAGTGGGTGTCCATTTTGTGACACAGCAGAGGTTGGGAAGGTGTTTGTGCTTTTCTGTTTCTGCTTTCTGCTCTCCCCCATCTTGCGGGCACTCCTGGGCTAGCTAGAGCTGGATGGGGCCACTATCTCAGCAGACAGCCGGGCAACTGCCGGGCACGTGAGTGAAGTCAGCAGAGCGTTAAAGAACTGTCCAGCTGAGCCCAATCTAATTGCCTAACCCACAACCTCATGAGCGAAATTACCACATTGTATTTTAAGCCCCTGAAGGGAGGGATGTTTGGTGTGTGGCATTATGGTGGCACTACATCACCAATCGTTTCTCGGATTTGCCCGTTTGAATGGCAACACAATGATATCACCCCAATAGAATGCAGAAGAGAATGGGTGTTCCTTTTCCCCTTGCACGTGGGCGTGGAATCCATCCATCATTGTGTTGATTCAATCAACTCATTATAAGTTAGTCATGTAACGTTCTCTGCCCCATCTTCTATTAACCTGCTAACAATGATAATAACTGTGTTAATATCAGAGGGATGGAGTTCAACTGTGTTTCAGACCACATGACATTAAAGCTGCTTCACCAAGATGACAGGTGGGTTCGAGGCTTATCACTTTTTAGGCATGCTTGTATTAGTTCATCCGGGTTCCCTGTGATTGAAATCAACTGATAAAGCAGGAAAGTCTTTTAAAAATCTCCAAGTATTCTTAATAACACCAGGCTATAGGCTGAATATTCAAAACCAATATGGAACCTGTGTTGTCACTTACATTGTTTCCAGAAGGATGAAACGACATAAGGGACTTTGTGCTATCACATGGCAGTAAGGCATACATAACTTTGGAGCAAAGGAGCCCTGTGTACATGTGCCACCAGAATAGTTTATCATTGTTGGAAATGTGGATATAATCCTTAAAACCTCTGAGCATCAGCTTTCTCTTTAAAACACAGAGTTATTAATGTTACTTCCATTAGAATGTTGCTTTGAGAATTAAATCCAATGATACATTCAGAATGCTTAGCAGAACACCTGAAGACAGTTAACTGTTCCGTAAGTTATTATTATTTTATTATTATTTGGTTTGTTTGTTTATTTATTTATATATTTCTAAATTCCAGTTAACATATAGTTTAGTATTGCTTTCAGGAGTAGAATTCAGTGATTCATCACATACATACAACACCCAGTGCTCATCATAAGTGTCCTCCTTAATGACCATCACCCATTTAGCCCATCCCCCACCCACCTCCCTTCCAGCAACCCTCAGTGTGTTCTCTGTATTTAAGAGTCTCTTATGGTTTGCCTCCCTCTCTGTTTTTATCTAACTTTATTTTTCCTTCCTTTACCCTATGTTCATCTGTTTTGTTGCTTACATTCCACATATGGGTGGAATCATAGGATATCTGTCTTTTCTTTCGCTGACTTATTTTGTTTAGCATAATACAGTGTAGTTCCATCCATGTTGTTGCAAATAGCAAGATTTCTTCTTGATTGCTGACTAATATTCCATTGTGTGTGTGTGTGTGTGTGTGTGTGTGTGTGTGTGTGTGTACACACACCCTACATTTTCTTTATCCATTCATCAGTCAATGGACATGTGGGTTCTTTCCATAATTGAGCTATTGTTGGTAATGCTGCTGTAAACATTGTGGCGCATGTGACCCTTCGAATCAGCATTTTTATGTCCTTTAGATAAATACCTAGTAGTGCAATTAATGGGTTATAGGGTAGTCTATTTTCAATTTTTTTTCCAGAGTGGTTATACCAGTTTGCATTCAAATCACCAGTGCAAGAGGGTTCCCCTTTCTTTGCATCCTTACCAACACCTGTTGTTGCCTGAGTTGTTAATTTTAGCCATTCTGACAGGTGCGAGGTGGTATGTCATTATTGTTTTGATTTGTATTTCCCTGATGATGAGCGACGTTGAGCATCCTTTCCTGTGTCTGTTGCCATGTGGATGTCTTCTTTGGAAAAGTGTCTATTCATGTCTTTTTCCCATTTCTTCATTGGACTATTTGCTTTTTCGGGTGTTGAGTTTGATAAGTTCCTTATATATTTTGGATGCTAACCCGAATATCTTCTCCAATTCTGTAGGTTGCCTTTTAGTTTTGCCGATTGTTTCTTTCGCTGTGCTGAGGCTTTTTATCTTGATGAAGTCCCAGTAGTTCATTTTTGCTTTTGTTTCTCTTGCCTCTAGAGGTATATGTAGTAAGAAGTTGCTGCGGCCGAGGTCAAAGAGCTTGCTGCCTGTTTTCTCCTTTAGGATTTTGATGGTTTCCTGTTATTAAGACTGCTTGCTGCTCATATAAGCCTGAAAACTTGGGAGCAGGAGTTTATTGAGAAGAACAGTGGTGTAGAATTCTGATGAGTTATGCAGAAGAGTCATGAATCACAATGTTTGTGACACAGAGTTGCCTCTTTTTGAAAATGGTGCAGATGATTTGTTTTTAATCCTAACAGACCCATGCCCAAAGGATAAGAAGAAGCACGGTGACGACTGAGGTGTGTCTTGTTTATAATAGGATGTGAAAATTTGGGGGAAAGCTATCATCCCGAGCAGTATTCAGTGAGGCTACTTAATCATACGAATTACAATGTGCCAGGCAATGTTCCTGATGCTACCAAGACCTTGGTGAATTTTGGAGTCACATGAAGCCTTTACCAACTTTTGGTATATTTTAAGAACAGTTCCAATGATAGAAATAATTATACATTAGGAGAATAGTTGTCAATACAGACAAGTGAAAAGAAAAAAAAAGAGAGATCTCTCTTTTCAGAGCATAGATGTTTTGATGGATTATCTCCCAATCTTTCTGGATGTTTAAAGGAGAACCACAAACTAAATTAAAAATTATTTCAAAGGAACTAGTTTTGTTGTTTTTTTGATTTTGTTTTTAAGAAAACAAGGTATTACTTCCTTGTCTCTGACAAAGGAAGCTGAGCGATGAACCCTGAGATTCCAAAGACAACATTCCAATACAATATCAAAGTTCTTGTTTGTACCCTTAGAATTGCTGTAATAGACCTTGACATTTCTGAATCCTTGTTCTGCTGAAAAGTGCGAGGAAATGGGAGTAGGTGTCTCACATAAACGAGATTATATTAAACTGCCCTATATTGGTAGGTTGGAAATATGCTGATGAAATTAAATTAACAGTATCTTTTTTAATGTTTATTTATTTTTGAGAGAGAGAAAGAGAGAGAGAGAGAGAGAGAGAGAGAGAGAGAGAGAGAGAGAGAGAGGGGCAGAGCATGACCAGGAGACGGGCAGAGAGAGAGGGAGACACAGAATCCGAAGCAGGCTCCAGGCTCTGAGCTGTCAGCACAGAGTCTGACACGGGGCTCAAACTCACAAGCCGTGAGATCATGACCTGAGCCGAAGTCGGACGCTCAACTGACTGAGCCACAGAGGCGCCCCAACAGGATCTTGAATAAAAATGAAAAGTACATTTTCTGGCCTATAAAAAAAAAACCCAATTCAGAAATTTGCCTTGGTTTTAAGTTTATGGGCACTCTGACTTATAGAAGGGATATTCAAAAATGATCTCATAATGCTTCCTATCAGCACAATTCATGAATCCTTGTGGCAGAAACGTACTTGATTTCCTGATGCCAGTTTTAATTAGTCACGTAAGGGCATCCTGGAAGCTTCATAGTAACAGCCAGAGTCTTTGTAGGTCATGGATCCAAAAGGAAGTCGAACACAGTGCAGACTGACCCTAGCTAGCAGGCTGTTGGAAAGGTCCATGGGTGATTTCTGTTTAAAGATTTACATTTGGCTCCGTGTCCTGGATTGAAGCAGGTGTCCTGATTGAAGTGAATTCCTGGGATCCCATAAAAAACATCTTTCCCTGCACTCTTATAACCCGGGTCATGCCAGACACTCTCGGGGCTCTTACCTGATTTATAACCACCCAATGGCTCAACGAGCCAGCTGTGAATGTGCACAAGTGCTTAAGTGGATCTGGACTTGGCCATACACAGCCCAGGACAAGGAAAGCTTCAAGTAGATAAAGGAAGTTACTAGCTAACCGCTTCCATGACTCAAAACCTAAGCCATATTAAGAGAAGCCTATTTATCTTCACCACCAGTGCCCTGCAGAGACCACGGAATGATGGAAGAGGATGCACACATATGCCAGAGATGTGAATTTCTTGCAATGCATGTGCCCGAGACATGAATTTCCCTTTCGATTCTCTGTAGGGTTTGTTTCCAAAGACACAACAGAAAACAACAGAGTGATACATCAGTGCCTGGCAGATCCATAACTCTCAACACAGAGGAATGACTGGTAGTCGGCCAGATGACGGAGGGATTCCTTTTCAAATTATTGCGTTAGCTCAGATCTACAAACAGTTATTAAAAATGCAGAGGAGGAGGTCCCAAATCACCAGCTTTCAACATTAAGAACCAGAGAACTCATCATCATCCATTTGCTTTCCTAGAAAATATCTCCTTTTGCCATCTATTAATGAAGCACTTACTTGAGTCACTCTGTCTCTGTTATCAGCATGTCATGATTTTGGCATTTCCTAATTGGTGCCCACCCGTTAAATGGAAATTTTACCTTTTTTGACTTCAATCAGTCAAATGACTGATTTCCTCTACAAATATATACAAACACTCAAACTATGAGTTGAAAGCAGTGCCTTAGGGGGTTTCTCACACACCATTCCAGTATGTCACTAAGGAGCCCCATGCTTTATTTCCAGAGTATGCTCTTTGCTCAGTGCAGATAGATGAGTGTAAAAGAAATTTAGCTTACTTCCCTGTCCACAAATTGCATTGGCTCCCTGCCCCCCCCACCCCCACTGGCTTCTCTATTTTCTTCTTTTTGTTGTTGTTTTGTTCACCCTAAAGGAAAAGATTCTATTTATTTATTGATTGATTGATTGATTGATTGATTGACAGAGTGAGCAGGGGAGGGGCAGAGAGAGAGGGAGTCAGGATCTGAACCAGGCTCTGCACTCAGAGTGGAGAGCCTGATACAGGGTCGAACTCCTGAACCTTGAGCCAAAGGAGGACACTTGACTGACTGAGCCACTCAGGTGCCCCTAAAAGAAAGATTATAGTGTGAAAGGCAAGTCTGGGTCTGGGCTCTGAAAACATATGTGGAAGAAGTTAGCACATGTGGTCTTGGTGGCATTAGCATCATAGGGCACCACTGACCAGGCATCACCCAGGCACTGGAGTTCTGGTGTTTTCCATTCCTTTCCTTGCCCCACAAATTAAACTTATTAATGATTAAATGGAAACATCTATCCATCAGGTGAGGTGATGAGGAACTGTCACTTAGGAAGCGTTGGAACATGTAAAGATTCATCTAGAAAAGGCAGTGTCCTGCTGTTGAAATAATTGAACACCACAGGGTGGAAGAAATCAATGTAGGCATCAGATTCCAGAGGGCAGACGTAGATCTCAGAGGCATAAGTTACCAGGAGGTCGAGTTACCAAAAATGTAAAAAATATTCTAGGGAATAGAATTCTAAATATGCCTCTGTTTCATAATGAACATTCATTAATATCATTATGATATATATTCCAGCAGTTTTCCAAACAATATTGATATTTGCTCATAATAGTTTAAAAAAATTTTTTTAATGTTTATTTTTGAGACAGAGAGACAAAGCATGAATGGGGGAGGGTCAGAGAGAGGGAGACACAGAATCTGAAGCAGGCTCCAGGCTCCGAGCTGTCAGCACAGAGCCCGATGTGGGGCTCGAACTCACAGACCATGAGATCATGACCTGAGGCAAGGTCAGACGCTCAACCGACTGAGCCACCCAGGCACCCCAACTCATAATAGTAGTTTTAATGCCTTTCATGCTGTCCGCCACTTAAGACATGTTCAATAAGTACTATTATCCTTATCCCTTCTGTTGTTATTCTTATTATTAATTCAGAGTTTTCTTGGATATTAATAAAGACTTTGCAGACACAGATCATCTATCACCTGCTCACTTCATTATCGTCGGTACTAAGCTTATTCCTGACACGGTAGACACTGAATTAATGCTGGTTCAGTAATAAAAACAAAATAATGAAAGCAACATACTCTTTTTTGTCTGATGGTTAAGTAAATATAAAAAGACACTGGAAAGTATATAGAGAAAGCAGAATATAATTATATTAGGAACCACTGTGAAACAGTCACTAATATTGAGCAATATATTTAGTCCCGACAGAGTTTTCTGTAAATCGGAGCAGGCTTGTTGCAGGCTTGCACTGTGTATTGAATAATGGAGAGATTCACAAAGATGTCAACTGGGTCCCTCAGGAGGGTCCTGCATATTTCTGTTTTGATATGTAAGACACCAGGAAACACCCGAATGATTTTTAGAACAGTGTTAGTGCTATGGATGTGTCATTTTAATCTAATAGTATATGCCAATCTTTTTTTTCCTTTAATAAAAATTGGTGTCATATAGAAATATTTCCTCAATTAACTAGATACCTTAGAGCAATGACTATTTGATAAACAAATATATGGATATGGATATTAGTTTATAGTCTCCTTTGGATATGGATGTGCTAGTTTATACACTAAACTAACCTGGGTGTGAGTAAGCTGGCCTACAGACTTGACTGGATATGAACGAGCTAGTGTATAGGCTCCATTAGGTATTGGTAAGCTAATATCTATACATTTTAGTGGATATTGATAAGTTAGTCTATGAACTCCAATGGGTATGAAAAAACTAGTCTATAGACTTCACTAGGTATAAATAAAGTAGTCTGTAGACTCCATTGAATATGGGGAAGCTAGGCTATAGACTTAACTAGGTATAAGCAAATGAGTCTATAGACTCGATTGGGTATGGGCAAGCTTGTCTAGAGACTTCAGTGGATACACATAAGCTAGTCTACAGACTCCATTAGAAATGGGTAAGCCCGACTTCACTGGGTGGTGTAAGTAAGGTAGCCTGTGGACTTCTTTTATAAAAATAGATCCATTTAGATGGCAGGGGTGGGAAATGCACAAGTGAACATGACGAAGTGTCAGGATGAGCTAATATTCCTAGGAACAAACACTTGGATTTAAAAAATCAGCAGTGTTTGTGCACTGGGCACAAGCTTGCTTCTGTTTGCCATGTGTTGCGATAATCACCAGGTACAGAATTAAGCAAAAGAGAACAACATTATAACTGGTGCTTTCTCATGGTTAAGGACTCAGAACCGCAAGCTACTGCCTGAAGCAAGTAATAATCACAGAAAGGACGGGGCGCCTGGGTGGCTCACTTGGTAAAGCATCAGACTTCGGCTCAGTTCATGATCTTGTGGTTCATGAGTTCTAGCCCTGCCTCGGACTCTGTGTTCACAGCTCAGAGCCTGGAGCCTGCTTCAGATTTTGTCTTCCTTTCTCTTTGCCCTTCCCCCACTTGTGCTGTCAAAAATAAAAACATTTAAAAAAATTAAAAAATATTTAATCACAGAGAAGACAGTTATGTTACTAAAGTGTAATGTGAAGTCTTTTGGCTGATGGAGAAATTTTTCTCAATGGGTGATTGGTTAGAGAATCCTTCTTTGAACTAAGAATGATTAGTTGTGTTGAGGGTTTAGGAAGACCTAAGCAATATAGGACAATCAAATTGTTTAGTTTTTAAAATATCGGTAATAATTTGACCAATACATTTTTTTAATGTTTATTTTTGAGAAAGGGAGACAGAGCACAAGCTGGGGACGGGGAGACAGACAGGGAGACACAGAACCCGAAGCAGGCTCCAGGCTCTGAGATGTCCACACAGAGCCCCATGCGGGGCTTGAAGTCAAGAACAGCAAGATCATGACCAGAGCCAAAGTTAGATGTTTAACTGACTGAGCCACCCAGGTGTTCCATATATATTTTTGATAAGCTTATATTTTTCATTTCTTTACATTTTATTGCGTTGAGAACCTCAAAATTGGAACTCTTTTTTGTTTTTAAAGTGAACTTATTTATTTTGAGAGACAGAGAGTACAAGATGGGGTAGGGTAGAGAAAGAGAAAGAGAATCCCAAGCAGGCTCCACAGTGTTAGTGCAGAGCCCGACATGGAGCTCTAACTCAGAACCATGAGATCATGACCTTAGCCAAAATCAAGAGTTGCATGCTTAACCTACTGAGCCACCCACTCACCTCTGATCAATATGTTTCTAATTTTGATAATTATAACTAGATAGCACATAATGAATTCAGTCATTTAAAAGTCACATATTTTGAACTTTTTCTTACATAGGCCATAAACAAATTGTAATAGGTTGAGATTAGTCTTTCATGGTAACATGTCAGTGATACTACTTAGCTCACCGATTATTTTCATTTCTCCGTTTCTGTTTTCTCTGACAAACTGCCTAAAAGAATATTAGACGTCATAAATGTGAAGAAACTGTTTAAGCATTGTCAGGGTCTAAGGAAAAGTCAGGAAAATCTGACCATTTATTTCCTATGTCACAAATGCTTCCTAGTAATTGTGTTTCTTGGCTAAGTCTGGTTGAAACAACAAGTTATTTATACGCCTGTTGTAGATGAGTGTCATCATGCCATGTTAGACCCCCCAGTTTGTATGTTTTGAGACTTGCTAATTGTGTAAGCAACCAGGCTGCAGAGTCCTTATGGATAGGCTATAGGGATAATTCAGACGGTCATGAGTTTGTAATGCAGCTGAACAAAGACTTTGCTTTATATAATACTACGCCCTGGACTCATTAGTAAACAAATTATTTTTCTGTTACCTGTTGCAAAAAGATGGAAGTTGTTTAAAATACAGTATACCTATTATATGCTGAAATTAAAGAGTCTTTTATGGCATTAAAAATATCCCACGGATGGAGAGAGTCCAAATCACTGGACTCAATTCACAGCTTCACTGAGCCCTGACAGATCAATTTAATATGTGAACATCATTAACGTCAACATTTCTCGTGCAATTTAAGGCTCCCACCATATAATACAGGGGCAAAGTCAGGGTTTGGACTTGGACAGATAGTTTTAAAGAAAGCTATGAAGATTTAGGAATATGAGAAATTACAGTGGTTAGTAGAGTAATATGAAATATTCTAGAAGATTCTCCGTTTTTAAGATACCACACACTAAATATGGAGTGAAATTTACTACAAATCAGGTGGACAGGTTTAGATAATTGTTTCAGAGCTCACATTTGAGATTCACTCTATCTATACTTTATATCTAATATGTATGCAGTACCTGTATAGACACAGCTCGTTTCGTCCCCAATCACCATTCTTTTTCACCATCTCATTTCTTGTCAGGAACAGAGGCTGTCACAGCAACATGGAAATCTGTTAGAGATGGACTGATCTTGCTTTTTAGGCACTTAGCCCTAAAATAACATTCCTTTTGTCTTTTACATATGCCAGAAGAAGAAAATCTATAGCTATTTAGAACCATATGTACTTTCTCAAATACAAAGACAAAAGGCATTCATTTTATGCAAATAAATATAACCATTTCTATCAAGTTTTAATAATAATAATAATATAATATTATATTATTAATATATATTATTATATATAAATATATAATATATTATTATATATTATATTATTATAATTATATATATTATATAATATATATTTATATATATAATTATATATAATAATATGTATATTATTATATATAATAATATAATATATATAATATAAATAATAATAATCATTTTTAATATCCAATATTTTCTACTGCAAAGGATAGGTTTTTAAATCATATCACAGGTCTTTGGTCTTGTAATAAAAAATCATAAAAAGATTACATCCACAAAGGATATGACATTAGGCACTTTAATTGGGTCTGTTAAAAAAAAAAATAATAACGTTAGGGACGCCTGGGTGGCTCAGTCAGTTGGGCGTCCCACTTGGGCTCAGGTCAGGATTTCAACAGCTTGTGAGTGTCAAACTCTGGGCTGACAGCTCAGAGCCTAGAGCCGGTTTCGGATTCTTTGTGTTCCTCTCTGTCTGCCCCTGCCCCACTCATGCTCTGTTTCTCTTTCTCCCTCAAAAATAAATAAGCATTAAAAACATTTTTAAATAGTAATAATAATGTTAGAAATTTCAAATAGTTTTGACTTCATCTTACTCGCATTTTAAATGGAAATAAGATTGTATTTAGAAAAGGAGATCAAGTGTAAAAACCATGCAACTCACCTCTAGGAAATGTGGAATGATGATTAAGGTATGGATGACTTACATTTGGGAACATGACTTCTCCCAGACTTCATTTCGCCTGGATTTTCTCATTGTTGCATAGTTGTGATATCATTCTTTAGACATTCTTGCACACAAGAGAATTTGAGATCCCTATCACAGAATAATGATTATTCCGTATTTAAAGGTCCATATTTCAGAACATTTTTCTTGTGGAACCCTTTTTAGTAGATTGTGCACATTTAATCATGTAGTTAATGAGATTTTTTTTTCCCCTTCTGGAATGATGAGACAAATTTTGAGAATTTTTCCCCATGGTGCTTCCCTTTGCCTTTCTTAATAAATGAGATGTCAATAATGAGCGATAGCATTGTTATTAATATGGGTGTGCTGAAGGGAAACCTTTTTGATTTCAGCCAGTCTTAGGGGGAAATTACAGTTCAAGAAGTTCTCAATGAATAAGCAAGAGTCATTGAGCAAAGCCATCCCACACCGATGTCGCATAATCTCCTAGTCAGTAGTATGAGTTTATGTCTGAATTTTTTTCTGTACATGTTCTGTCATCAGTGGGATCAGAAGGTAACTCGGGGCCGCAGAGGGAAATTGTGGATTTCAGGCATGGGAAGTACCCTTGAGATTGGGACTTTTATTTGTTCATCTTTACACTGCCCCACATTTCCAGGTGATACCAATGCCGTTTCTAGCCAAGAATTATAATGACACCACCTTGGTTTTCGTAAAGGTGGGATCTAATTAAAAGGAGATTCATTAAATTGAGAAACTTAGAATTGTTTTCTTTAGTACATGTTCCCTCATAAGTGAAATAATGCTCCATACATGATAGAACCTCTGCTATATATATGTATGTATATACTACATGCATGTATAAAATAGCACATATATTACACATATGTATGTTTTGTATGTGCATACAGATATTTGTATCTAGATCATGTATATTATATACACAATAATATGTATCGTGTTTGAACATGTATATGATATGATTATATATCACAGACTCTGGGTCTGGAGTTCTCTCTTGTCCAGCAAGAGAGCGGACCCAGGATTGAAATGAGATAGGGGCCAATGTCAGGGAAGAGGCAAGAGTTCTGAATAAGGTTCCTCGCTCCGTTTTTATTAGGATAAGAAGGCTTACAAGCATGATGAGCATGCACAAAGAGACAATGAAACTGTGAACGTTAACTCATGGGCCTTGGGAAAATGGGGTTTTTTAAGATATGTAGTGTTAGGGTTTTGGGTTGCTAGGTGGAAGGTTGTTTACAGCAGACATGAGGCACCAAGTCTGTTTACCTAAACTAGCCTAGGGAACAAGAAAGACAGAGCATCCTACCTCAGGGTCAACAAGGCACCTTTCTTTTGCTAATTAGCTCCACTTAGGGCAACTTCTGCCCTGCTTTACCTATTTACCTATTTGGGTCCTTCCTTCCTGTGAAAGCAGCTTTCTGCTATTGTACTAAGTTGGTCTTAGTTAGGGACACCTGGCTGGGTGTTTCTGTCCTGAATACCTAATCTTGTTCATCCTGAGATGTCTTATTCCTATACCTTTGTAGTATACTGGGTGCCTTTGTTTACCTAATCTTGTTTACCTCATCTTTTTACCCAGACTTGTGTGTGAGCATCCTGTGCTTTCTAATTCTTTATGCCTTGTTAACCAATTGGTGCAAGCTCAGGGAATTCCTAAGCTTATTCCCCACAATTATATATACTGATATGTATATGCGCGATATTGAATTCTACCTACACCAATATTTTAAATTTCCTTTGGTATAATGCTTGTTATACCTATTTCTGTTTAGGCTTTTTATTTTATTTTTCTTCTTTCTATTTCTCTTGCTCTCTTTGGCCATTAATTCCAGTATTTTAAGATGTGAGAAGATGTTTGAAATGATAGGATGTTTAAACCTAATCATGTAAAAAGATTCTAACAGTGCTATGGAACTTACTTTTCATAGAATATTGTGAATTTGGATTTGATTACTTGATCAAGCTCAGTTAAGCCAAGCCATTGTTTCTTTAGAAATGGAAACCTGTTTCCAGATCCATTTCACTCTCTGGACTTAATGGATGAGAATGTGAACTGTTCACTTTATGCTGTACCTGCTTTCACAGCATAAACACAGAAGATACAATATAAAATTAAACACCAGATCTGAGGGTGTCGAAAATTCACAAGGTACCCTTCTTAAATAGCCAGCCATATGGATTCATTGGCAGTTTACATGAAAAGTATGTAGGTTCCCTATAAAGAGTGTTACTTTTCTGTTTTTGTTTTGCTTTGTTTTGTTGTTTTTACACAGGCAATGCATCTTAACATATAGGAGAAGAGTTCTCATGCTATGGGAAGCTTGCGTTTGCAAGATTTTGAAGTAACTGTTACTTTTGTGCAACGCGTGTGATTAAATTCAGCCTTTTCCTTGATTAGATCACCAACAGTTTTCTTTATTCTCTGTAGCTTTTCTAAGAGTAGGGATAAGGGACATCATAAACCTACTGAAATCCTGTTTCAACTGGATGGCTAAAAGTGAGCTTAGGGATTGCGTTGTTAAATCTTTTTTTTTTTTCTTTGAAACACACATAGTAATTCGGGCCGTGTTCTTCCCTAGAAACCTTGAAGTAAGGAGTTCTGAAGCTTGAGGCTGGTGGTGACCCCAACCACTGCCTGTTGTGGTGGGTCAGGAGGTCAGGTGTCTCAAAGAAGAAACTGGTCTTTCAAGTGTGGTACCCTGTCAGATATTGAGCATTACTTAATAATTACTGAGGCCTCAGGGCGCCCGGGTGGGTCAGTCGGTTGAGCGTCCGACTTTGGCTCAGGTCATGATCTCACAGTTTGTGGGTTCAAGCCCCGCATCGGTCTCTGTGCTCACCTCTTGCTCAGAGCCTGGAGCCTGCTTCAGATTCAATGTCTCCTTCTCTCTCTGCCCCTCCCCGCTCACGCTTTGTCTCATTCTGTTTCTCAGAAATAAATAAATGTAAAAAAATTTTTTAAATTTTAAAAAATAATTACTGAGGCCTCAGCAATCAGGGGAAGAATGCTTTAAATCATATATACTATACTTAACGAATTTGTATTGTTGTGTAGGGACTATAGGTCCTGGTCTAAACTTCGGAATACTGATGCCAATGTGGAAGGAAAGGAATACTCTCAGATGAAAAAGTGACGTGTGCATTTGAGAAATTCACCTGCTCTTTTTTCTCCTTCCCATTCCCCAAGTGCTAATAAAAATTGAGGTAAGTTTTTAGAATAGATTTTTCCCTCTTGCTACTGTTATCATCTTTCATAGCAGTGGTATTTCAAATTCTTTTTGAGATTTTTATTACACCTATGGGGGATATGAAGGGAAAAAATAACAATGTGATTTTGTCTGTTTGTTTTCTGAAAACATCAACAGGTTGCTCGTGAAAAGGATTCTTAGTTGTAATAACATTTTACTATGGTACATTATTAGTGGATGATGGCATGAGGTGTTCATTTCTGTCACAGTCAGGAAAACCAATCCCTTGCTGTGGTCTCAATTTAACTTAAACCTTATGATTTCATGTTTTGAACAAACACCTACTTAATTTCTGGCACTCACTTCCTCCCACTGACAGCGGATGCCTGGTGGCCGTGATTCTTAACTCATACAGTGATGGCCAGAGGAAGGCATTAAGTCAAACCTTGACTTCAGGATAGTGAAAATCACTTAAAGTGTAGCAACACTTACCCATATTAGTGAAAATAAGTTATATCACAGCATCACGTAGTTTAGTTTTTTCACAATACTGGTTCTTTCTTTTGCCTTTGGTGTATATGCATGAATCCTTCCTTTGAGAAATGCACAGGTTTTGACTTTTTACTAAACTTAATGAAAGAGGAATTGAAACACGGAGTGACCTACAGATAGCTGCGATGCTCCTGAATCGTGGGTGCTCTTTGAGTATTTCTTCTCCGTATACATGTGGGGAAGTTGGCAGCAAAGTCACATTCTGCACAAATGCTTCTTTTGGAACATGCAGTTGTGCTGATGGGAGAAACGTAACAGATGCTGATTCTGACGAGCACAGAAGACTTGCATCTCCTGTGAGGACATCCATGCAAAGTCGGAACGTCAGCCTGCTGCATTAACGTGTTGTTTATATTCCCCTCCAACAAATGGTATATGACAACTTCCTTCACATCCATTCAGTGTCAGGTTTGTGTTGTGACCTTCTGAATGTCAGGGTCAGCCTCACAGCTTCAGGTGAAATAATACCTACAGAAAATGTCTTGTGTGCACATAAAGCCTGTGTCTACACTGAGGGAAGGGGCTGGCATCCTCCCTGGGATCTCTCCATTTGCTCCTTTTCAGTCCTCCCTGTACCTACTTCCTTGTGGCTGGCCAAGGCCAACACCAGCCATCACTGATTCGTAGGGCTGACAAGGCTTGTGTTCTTGGGTCTTTACCACTCGATTTTACTTCCTGCCTGTTCTTGCCGCATGTGATGTTGCCCTGTATTTGCAAGGCAAGTGACCTCAGATTCAGTCTTAAGGCTGCAGAATTTTCCAGTGCACACAGCTCTGTTGCCATGTCCGGACAATAGCCACGTCCCGAGAACAGCCACGCCCTCAGAATAATGATGAATCCCAGTCCCCACCTCCTGCCATGCATCTTCTCTTGTTGGGACTGCAGCTGAAAACCAGTATTTGGATCTATGGACTCTTGAGAATGTACCAATGCTGACCTGGAATTGAGCCCACATGCTAATGACTCCTTGTCCTTGTACACCTACATTACTCAAACATCCTGGCTCATCTTTAGCCTGATCAGTCTAAAGAAAGCAGTTTAACACATGACAGTGAACTCTACAGAGCTTGAAAATTCAAAGTTTAAAGGACTTATGTCTCATGTTTCAATAGAGGACATCTGTTTAGCCTTACACAATTAATTGTCGATCAATCAAGGCTTGAAAGTCCTTTGAAACACGTGAGAAGCAATCAATTATATTTATTAAAAGGATCCTTTTAAGAGGCGCATGGGTGGCTCAGTCAGTTAAGCGTCTGAGTTTGGCTCAGGTCTTGATCTCATGGTTGGTGGGTTTGAGCCCCGCGTCGGGCTCTGTGCTGACAGCTGGGAGCCTGGAGCCTGCTTCTGATTCCGTGTCTCCCTCTGCCCCTCCCCTGCTCATGCTCGGTCTCTCTCTGTCTGCCAACAATCAATAAATGTAAAAATAAATAACTAAATAAAAATAAAAGGATCCTTTTAAGATAAAAGTCACTAAAATAGTGTCCAGAATATACACACACGTATTTTATTAATGTGACATATTGTGTAGTATTAAATAATAAATAAATATTTGGTAATTATGAATAGAAAAAAACCTCTAAAGTTACAGAGGTCCAAAATGTGTGCCTATGAGTAGCACCTGTATTATTAGTGTCAGAAAAGCACACAGTATAAAAATATGCACCGGGGTGATTTGATTTACAGAGTTCGTCACTGTCCATTTCCAGAATGCATTGTCACATTTCTCACTGCTGAGAAGTCCCACTACCACATGGCAGGATGGCAGGATCAGTGCTCATCATTAGCAAGGGGTGGCCAAAGCCCAGGAGCCAATATATGTTTGGGGAACCCTTGTTTCCTCCAGAACCCTTCCCCTCCTTTCCTGAATCTCATGAGGCTATGATTCTGTGTCTGGCATTGTGTGTGACTCACTCCGATTCTCCACACATCTTTTCCTGCCCGTTCAATGCTGGTGACATTCCTCAACATTGCACACACTGGTAAAGTGATGTTAATACAGTGGGTCTTTCCCACACCCAGCAGGACATCCTGGTTAGCTCCCTATCGTTAGAAAAGTCCCCACTGCAAAGCTCTACCCCAGAGGGAATGCAGTCAGAGGGCTGAGGAGAATCACAAATCCAAATGTGGGCACAAGGACAGTGTCGCATTTGGGAATTGGCTGTGGTTTAACTCATCCAATTGTCTCGGTGACCTCCTCCATCCATATTGGCTGTTACCTCTTATTTAGTCAATCTGCACTATCGGTACATTGGCTGAAACGCTCCGGAGAGCATTCCAGGTTTCTGCTCAAAATGTGCTTCCGAATGAGTCTGGGCAGCCCTCTCCTGGAAGAGACAGAAGACCCTCCATTTTGGCTTCAGACCCTGATTCCAATCTTGGCTGTGTGGTCCTCCCGCAAAGAACATTCATGTCTCACTTTCTTTCTCTACAGATTCTGCCTTATTTCAGTGTGTTCCTGTGAAATGTGCAGTGAATGTAAAAAGGTTTCCAACACAGAATACCTGCAGGGCTCAGTCGATTAAGCATCCAACTCTTGATTTCGGCTCAGGTCATGATCTCATGGTTTTGGGATCGAGCCCTGCGTCAAGCTCCATGCTGACAGCGTGGAGCCTGCTTGGGATTCTCTCTCTCCCTCTCTCTGTCTCTCTGCCTTTCCCCCAACTTGTACACGTGCTTACGTACTCTCTCACTCTCCAATTAAATAAGTAAGCATTAATTATTTTTTATCACACATTGGCATGGATCCAGGCATGTTCCTCCAGCTGCTGAGTAGTGAGGAGGTAGCTGCAGAAATTGTGGCTAATGAAAATCTGAAGGTGAACTGAATAGTGGAAGGTAAATATGTGCTCACCTAGTCAATGGAACAAAGGTATTCTAGACTAATGGGTCCTTCTCCTACATCGAATCTGTCACCCTTCAACTACAACCTAGACCTTCAGAACATTCTCTTAAAACGTGAATCATGCATTCACTTTTATTGATCACCTCCACTGAGAAAGGCATCGTGCTATTCATCAGGAGTATCGCTTTTAGGGCACCCACATTGCTCAGTCCAACTCTTCGTTTTGGTTCAGGTCATGGTCTTGCAGTTCATGAGTTCAAGCCTCACATCAGGGTCTGCACTGACAACATGGAATCTGCTTAGGATTCTCTCTCTCTCTCTCTCTCTCTCTCTCTCTCTCTCTCCCCCCCCCTTCTCCCTCTCCCTCTCCCCCTCCCTCTCCCTCTCTCTTTCTCTTTCTCTCTCAAAGTAAATAAATAAAAACCTTGAAAAACTTTTTAAAAAGTTTTCACAGCATCTCAGTAAATATTAATGACTCACAAATCCCCATCATAGACTTCGGGAATTTACCGATACCCTAAACTTTTTTTTATATAAGAAAACATGAAACACAGTATATAATTTCTTTCATTTTTCTTCAATGCTTTTTCACTGAAGATTTACATGGTACTTATATGCCTAAATATTTACTGTACGTTTTAGTAACATTTAAACTCTGAATTCTCTTTTCGTAAGTTTCTTTAGGCACATTGGTTTCTATTTTATAGGAAACCCTTATCTTTACGTCACAAATAGGAAGGTATATAATTTTCAAATGTTACAAGGATGGTTCTAAATTTCAGGTAACCTCTTCCCGAAATTGCAACCACTCATTTAGTCTTTAATGAAAACGGAAAAACCAAAAACAATTGCATTAATGTGTCACTGTGTAGGGGCACGTGGCAAACTCAGACAGTTGAGCGTCCAACTGTTAATTTGGGCTCTGGTCATGATCTCGCAGTTCTGAGATCAAGCCCCCATAGGGCTCCGCACTGAGCGTGCAACCTATTGAAGATTCTCTTTCTGCCCCTCTCCCCCACTCTCTTTAAAATAAATATAAAAGTAAAATTTTATTTTTATTTCTTTTAATGTTTACTTATTTATTTTGAGAGAGACAGACTGAGCAGGGGAGCAGCAGATGGAGAGGGAGAGGGAAGATCCCCAGCAGGCTCCACAGCTGCCAGTGCAGAGCCCAATGTGGGGATCAAACTCACGTACTGTGAGATCATCACCTGAGCCCAAACCAAGAGTTGGTGGCTTAACTTTAAGCCTTTGGCACCCAGACACCCCTAAAACTAAAAATTTAAAGGTATCATTGTATCAGAATCTGGTGACTAAGAAATCCCTCAAAAAGCAGTGAGCCAAGATTACTGGGAGACTTGGAACACTAGCAAGGCTTAACTGCATAGAATTTAACAAGTGGCCACAAATTGTATTTTCCTACAAGGAGCTAGGAACTGCAGATAGCATTTGGTGATGCACCGAAATGGCATCGCCTAGTGCAACTGTTGCGCAGAAACTCCAGGTCACCTCCTCTGTCTCTATTAATTTGGATAAGCTCCCACTAGCAAAGCATGACCCCGCCCTCCAGTTATACAGGCATCCAGTAAGCAATACTGGTCTCCATCCTTCCATAATCTGTCGGCAGCTGCCGTGACCAACCGGCAGCCGGTGGTTCCAAATGAGTGTGCCAGGGACAGCCCTCCATCCCAGTTGTTAATCTTCACCAGAGGAGGTAATCCAACCTTGGTGTTTCTTCCCAAGTATTTTGCAAAAGCCAATCTGTGACTTTAAAATCAGCCACCATCTGACCTGAGAACGCTTCCTGAGACTCAAAGACATCAGTATCATACGTTGTTAATACTGCCTTTTCCAGAGCTTATGGAGCATATGTTGACCCAAGTAAAAGTGGATCTTTTGCATCCTGAGGCCCATGCACAAAATCTCTCAAATATGCCTTCGGTTTATAACATCTGGCCAGAGATTTTTTCCTCTGCCATCATCAGCGTCTCTGAAGCACCACCAGTCAGGAAAGAAGAATTTGTAGCTGAATGCCCTGATCTTTGAGAACTGTATCTTTTCCCGGTAGTCTGAAGGGGACAATATCAGCTAGGAGTCCTTCATCCCGTACCTTCTTGGCCAGGCTGTGCAAGTACAGCACGTCCTCACCCTGGTCCAGTCAGGAAACTGCAGAAGCAGTGGCCAGCCCATCTGCAGAGTGGTCCATGGTCTCACCAGTGCAGAACTCCACCAGTGCGGGGAGCTTGGATGGTAGGAAATTCAAACTGACCCAGAATCTTGGCCTTATTGAGACCAACCATCATTTTCCTTACTTTCCTTGAGTGGTGAACAGGGATGTCAGGCAGTAACTTCATGACCACATCACACTGCCCAGAAGCAATCAATCCAATACCTGTAGTTATGGTTGGTTGGCAGAGATGAAAGGCATGGTGACCGTGGGAGCAGGAGTCTTGTCTGAGAAGCCAGCTCAGAGCCCAGCCTCTCCAGCCACACTGCCGGTTTTCACTTCCCATGTAACTGTCCCCAAGATGACCCTATCAGCAGCTTCCTTTGGGGCATTGGTCTGATGCTTCAAAGCCAAAAGTGCTGCTCTATCCAAACCATGTGGCATCAGGTCCTTCACTGATGTGTCTAATTGCAAAAGTGGAATGTTAGCACCAGCCACCACCGCGATGCTCCTCGTGTTAGGTTTGGCTAAGGGGTTCTTTAATTTGGTCTTGGTGACTGGGGCACCCCTTGCTTGGAGGAACAGCTTCGAGGTCTTATGGAAAATCTGAGGCCCCATTCTAGTGCACTGGCAACATTTTTAAATGTGGCAAGACTAGACTATAACTTGTTTCTTAGCAGAAGAAAACAATAGAAGTACTTGAAGGTCTGAATCTGTTTTTGTTATTTTTTAAATGTTTATTTTTGAGACAGAGAGAGATAGAGTGTGAGCAGGGGAGGGGCAGAGAGAGGCAGAGACAGAATCTGAAGCAGGCTCCAGGCTCCCAGCTGTCAGTGCAGAGTGTCATCGTGCTTGAGCTCATGGACCGCGAGATCATGACTGGAGCCGAAGTCAGACACTCAACCAACGGAGCCAATAGGGCACCCCTGAATCTGTTTTATAGACAGACTATTTCTAGAAGTATTTAAATATGCTCG
This sequence comes from Acinonyx jubatus, assembly GCF_027475565.1. Classification (NCBI taxonomy): domain Eukaryota; kingdom Metazoa; phylum Chordata; class Mammalia; order Carnivora; family Felidae; genus Acinonyx; species Acinonyx jubatus. Next base: position 4,893,375 of record NC_069389.1, read on the forward strand.
TCTGGAGTCTCAGTCTTTGTACTGACCTAACGCTTTTCAATATGTACCAATCAGTGCTGACTATTGGTTGATCAGTTCAACAGTTGGGAATGATAGACTGTTCACAATACCCTCTATTCTTGACTTTTATTTCTTTTCTTTGTCTTTCTCTTTTTCATATAGTAAGGTGGCAGAATAGAACAGCTGGATTTTTGTGTATGTAGAATAATCTTGAACTATTTGATAGGTCACAAATCCTCCCCCCAAGATCTGCGTTCATAATTCCATCCTGTAAGGTATGTGTGCATACGCTCACGCACACACACATACAAATATATACACAGACTCATCAAAAGCTGATGGCCAGGGGCACCTGGGTGGCTCAGTCGGTTTGGCATCCAACTTCGGCTCAGGTCATGTTCTCACGGTTTGTGGTTCGAGCCCCGCATCGGACTCTGTGCTGACAGCTCAGAGCCTGGAGCCTGCTTCCGATTCCGTGTCTCCCTCTCTCTGGCCCTCCCCCACTCACACTCTGTCTCTCTCTCTCAAAAATAAATAAACATTAAAAAAAATGTTTTAAGTGGATAGAAAATAAATGATGGTTATTGGCTTCTTCATATACATTTTTACTCAGGTGGAATTATGAGTAAACAGTTTGAATCAGCACTGAAGGCTGTTTCATTAATGCCATTTTTTTTGAAATTCTATAAAACTTCCTGATAATTATTATTTTCCAGTCTTTGGATTCTTCGCTTCTGGAGTTCTGCTGACAAATTTGCTTTCTCTTCATTTGTTTGATACATATATCTGGTTTCTGTGCTGCAGTAAAAATGCCAACTGAGATTTTTCTTCTTGTTTTTTCCCTTCTGTGAAGAATTTTTGCAGAGCTCCAAAGGAAATACAGAAAATACAAGATAAGCTACTGCATGAAATAAAATTCATAAAACGCCCTTCCCAAGTGGTTCTCTGAGAAGCATGCGCCTCTAGTTTCTGAAGACTGCCAAGTTTATCTCTTTGATTCAATGGTACGAGCCACCCTCCAACTTCGTCCTGCGGATGTAGGATAGTTTACTTTTCAAGTCGGTCATAAAACACTCTGTTTATAAAGTACTTAGCTACAGTGCACCATGCAAAGAATAACGTGATAAAACACACAGAAGCTCTTTCTTAAGGAATTTGATTTTTGAAAGCATCACAGCACAGTGAATCATTCTCAAAAATCTGCCCTGCAAGATTCATGGTTTCAATTAACGAACGATTTCAAGGGCCAACACTCCAAAATTCGCCAACTCAGGCCGACATCTGCTCTTCCGTCCTACTGTCTTTGACAATAGAGCTAAACACAGAATCCATTTCCCAGTTTCAAAAAGGCAAGTATTCACACCAGTTGCTTGGTTAACATGCTTCATCATACATTAGCCAGTCATCCATCAGTGAAGTCGTTCAGAATTAATTTTGTGACAATAAATAGCACATGTAGCAGACATGATCTGGAGTAGGCGTTCCCCAAAGGTTTCACAACGTTGCAACCATTGACATTGGGGCTGGGCAGTGCTTTCTCAGGGGACTTGTCCTGTGCTGTGCAACGTATTACACAGAATCTCTGGCCTCTACCTTTTCCATACAGGTAACCAACCAACCCTCGTCTGCGTTGTGATAACTGAAAATGTCTCTAGACACCGGGGAGGGAAAATTTGCCCATGTTGAGAAGAGCTGGAATTCTCAATTTCAAGATTTTTAAAGCGCTATGTTAAACCACCCTGGGGGATTCCAATATGCAGCCAACTTGGAGAATCAGAGGCCTATTCCTTCGTGGCTCAAAGTCTTGTCTCCAAACAGGCATAATCCCGTGACAGCTTGTTAGGCATGCAGAGTGATGGGCCTACAGGATCAGAATGTGCATTTTTCCCAAACCCCCCAGGCCCTATCCATGAATATCAGGTCTTCAAAGCACGTTCCTCTCTTGTCTGAGAATTCTCCATAACTCCCAAGTCCCGCCCATTGGGCAGTCCCTGCTTTGGTCAGCAGGTCAGGTGGGAGAAGATACGTGGCTCGAGTGTCGGAATTGGGGCAGAATCCATTCCTAGCGGAGAGTAAATCAGATTTCCCCTAGAGAGTTTATGTAACTGGAAAAGACTCAAGAGTTTGTGTGGGTTCTTGTTGGAAGACAGGAAGGAAAGGAGCTGAACAGAGCGGTGTGAGGAAAATGGCCGATCATGGAGGAGTGCCTCCTGTTTTTGTTCTGCAGAGCTTTCTCCTCTTTCTTTCTTTCTTTCTTTTCTTCTCAGCCCTGCTTTACAGATTTTCCTTTGCCACCAGCTGTTGCTTAACAGCGCATCCGCAGATTTTGAGTTCGCCTGCGAGGGCTATGCTCCTCATGACCAGTTATACCCAGCCAAAAAATGATTCTACTTTAATCAACGTGGAGTGGGGTGGGGGATAAAATAATGATAGTAACACTATGCCATTAAGTTGATAATGAAAATTCTATAGTCACACATTGTTGCTTCAAAATTTCTGAATGGCCATGTGATGAAAACATTTAAAATGGGCATAAAAATGGATAAGTACTTTACTGTCTAATACTGTTTTAAAATAAACACATATTTGTTTAAATATTTTAAATGAACACATATTTGGAAATAACCCAAAAGAATGAAAAAGGAGAGTTAGAAACAACTCCGTGCTAGTGAATAAATGAGTAAAAAATGTTTTGTAAACTGACAGAAAGATCATACAACCATGAAAACATGTGGCTGTAAAATGTGTGGCTGTACAAGGAGGGAAATGTGAATGAAATACAGAGAAGAAGCTTTGTTGTTTAAAAAAGAGATTGTGCACATTTTTAGATTTTTGTTTTCATAAAGTTAGTCAACCCACGAGAATGTGCATGTGTTTCTAGGATACAGGAGACCTTAGATAGAGTGTGATTGTCTGTAAGGCTTAGATGGCACAAATTCAGGTATCATCTTGTTTTAAGTAGTTTTCAATCTACAGTAAAGATATAATGGTTTCAATGTAATTGTTTCAAGCATACCCAGGTGCAAGAAATAGGAAACAAGTTCTTTGTCTATAGTATTGGATGTGTTTCCAGAAACAAGTACTTTGTTTATAGCATCAGATGTGTATGTGAGCCACGTTTAACCTATTGCTTATTTATGTTCTCATGAGCACACGTTTGGATGTGGATAACTTGGGTGTGCCTGCCTTCAGAAGCTTGATGCAGTTAATGTGACTTTTTGAACTCGGCAGGCTCTCTAAGCCTCTACCTCTTGAGGCATGAAATTAGATGGCTAGAACAGTGGGGCACAAAGGTTTTATTAAAGGGACGTTAACACACAAGACTTAGTGGAGTGCCTGGCAAATTATTCTCACTTAATGGATAGCAGGTGTCATCCTCATTGTTTCCAATTATGTCATCAACAAGTTCATACGTGAGAAGATAATTGTGTGGTCAGTGCCTTCTTTTTTACAGATTTTAAGCGTTAGTGTTTTATTATGATTCATAAGCATTAATATTTTACTATTTATTAACATATTAAGGCATACTTAATTAAACTTCAATTTATAAAGATGGTTTAATGAAATTGATGGAAGAATACCCACTGATCTTTGAATTACTGTTTGAAAATCTGGCTTGGTTAGATACACACAAAGATCAAATTCTTTTGTTAGAAGCCTTAATGGAAAAGTACAAAGTTTTTCTCTAAATTTTTTTTTCTGTTATTACATTTAGATGACCTAACCTATTGGAATTACTCAGAACTCTAGCAAACCAAATTGTCCACAACTTCTGTATGCTGTTTTTTATTCCCTTAGAAATGTGTTCCCGGTGGGGTGCCTGCGTAGCTCAGTTTGTTGAGCGACCAACTGAATTTCGGCTCAGGTCAGCATCTCAGGGTCATGTGATCAAGCCCTGCGATGGGCTCCTCTTTGAGCGCAGGCCTGGTTGGGTCTCCCTCTCTCCCTCTTTCCCTCTCCCCCGCTCATGGTCTCTCTAACCAAAGAAAAAATAATGTCTTCCTGGGGAGATACCAGCACCACAGTGGTTTTCAGTGTCTACTTCCTGTTATAAACCATTCATTTTCCTCCAGCTCAGGATTGCTGTCCTGTAACCTAACCCACAGCACATGTACACACCCATATTAGCACATTTGCTTCACCCCTAAAGACATTGGGGCAGGTGGAAGTGATGAAAACAGGGTAAGTGCTCCGGCTCCTTGATGTGTTGTGAATAATAATCTTTCCTTCACCTCTGACCCAAGATCTCACGTATTCTGCCAACATCCATGAAATGGTGGCAGAGACCTCATTGAGTTGCAAAGAGGGAAAAATCTAAAATCCTTCAGATCTTGATGTGCGTAGGAGTCCGCATCCTTAGATACTAAGTTTGAGATGCTTGTATGGCACTTAGGAGTAAACATTCTTAGTATTTAAAAGTTTCACTTGTCACAATATTGTCTCTGTTCTCTTTGCAGAGATTTTATTTTAAGTATCATTTATTAATTTTGAGAGAGAGAGAGAGAGCATGTGTGAGCACAAATGGGCAAGGGGCAGAGGAAGGGAGGGAGAGAGAATCCCAAGCAGGCACCACACTCAAGAGGCGCCCTACACGGGGCTTGATCATGGCTATGACCATGAGATAATAATGAGCACAAATCAAGAGTTAGTTGCTCAACTGACTGAGCCACCCAGGCACCCCTCTTTGCATAGATTTTCAAATCCACCTAATCTATGTTTTTTTTTACACTATTTCTATTTTTAAATGATTTTTGAAAGATTTTATTTTTGAGTGATCTCTACACCCAACAGGGGGCCTGAACTCACAACCCAGAGATCAAGAGTCACACAACGTTTTGCCAACCAGGCACCCCTACACTGCTTGCATTTTTAATTCTAATCACCCAAGATCAGATCCTTGGTTCTTTGTAATAAAAATTTTGAGTGTAGTTACATATATACATACAAACCAATTTTTATATTTTCTTTTTGCAAATCATAGGGATTTCTTTTATTTTCTTCTCAATACTAATTAAAACAGTTCTTTTTTAAATTTTTTAATGTTTCAGAATGCTGAAGCAGGCTTCAGGCTTGTTGCTGTCAGCACAGAGTCTGAGTCGGGGCTTGAGCCCACGAACTGTGAGATCATGACCTGAGCCGAAGTCGGACACTTAACTGAGCCATCCAGCCGCCCCCTAATTAAAACTGTTCTTAATGTTAGCAGTTGCACATTAGCCTAAACGATGGGCATTTTAAAAAAAAATCCCAACGCCTCCCTAGAACAGTGTGACAAAATCTCTTATTAAATCTCTTAATGCAGTTTGTAATGTGTTTCCCATTTTTATTTTATTTATTTATGTTTATTGATTTTGAGAGAGAGAAAGAGCATGTACACATGAGTAGGGGAAGGAGATAGAGGATGTGGAGAGTGAGAATCCCAACTGCGAGATGTGGGTCTCCATCCCACAAACCACGAGATCATAGCCTGAGCCAAAATGAAAACTCAGATGCTTAACCAACTGAGCTACCCAGGTGCCCCAACGTGTATCCAAATTTTAAAACCATTGGACTAAAGTTGCAAACGGAGCTGTCCTTGCCATGCCTTGCTTGTGTGCTTCTCAAACTTTAAGGTATGTAAAAATCATGTGGTGATCTTGTTAGGTTTCAGACTGTCATTGTTTGGAGGGGGAGCTGTTAATCTGCACCTACAGTAGGTCCACAGTTGAAGTCATTGTTCCTGCTTCAAGTTGAAACTTTGAGAAGCAATATCGTAATGGTAATTCCTGCCAAAGAAAGCTAAAGCAAAATAGAAAGAAGAAAAGAAAAGAAAAGAAACAGAAAAGAAAGAAAGACAGAGAGAAAGAGAGAGAGAAAGAAAGAAAGAAAACATGACCCAATAATCAAACATTTCACCTACTGAGATGTAGAACATGCTTTTTATTTATTTTATTTTTTTTACTAAAATTATTTTTAATCTTTATTTCTGAGAGAGAAAGAGAGACAGAGTGAGAGCAGGGGAGGAACAGAGAGAGAGGGAGACACAGAACCCAAAACAGGCTCCAGGCTCTGAGCTGTCAGCACAGAGACCGACGTGGGGCTCGAATGCACAAACCGTGAGATCATGACCTGGGCTGAAGTCGGACGCCTAACCAACTGAGCCACCCAGGCTCCCCACATGCTTTTTAAATGACCTTTTTTTGGTAAGAGCACTGAGCAAAAATCGGAATCTAAGAAAAAGAGAGAAATGGTTATGCCAGGGTGTCAGCAGACTGTCAGTGTCTATCCAATGCACTGAGTTTTGCTACCTAAATCAGCCTCTGGTACAGAAAAAGCTCACAGAAGTGTAAAGTTGTAACCAACTGAAGGCCGCCTGCCTTGCCTTGACATTTATGTAGCTGAAAGGGGCCATTACTTTAGGAAGTGCTCTCTCTGAGGCGTGATCTTCATTAGAACCACAGTGTCACTTCAGTCATATTTCTTGAGTACACTGTCCTGGACAGACAAACATTGAAGTGAATTGTACTGTGACACCCTTACCATGTGGGCCATGACAGGTGGTCTTAATGTGGTTTTAAAAGAAACCACTGGGACAGTGGTTCTAATTGAAACACTGGGACAGTACCAGCTTTAGAAATACCTTCTCTGTTCATGTTAACCCTAAACAGCGAGTCAAGTTCAAAAGGCAAAGAGAAATGCAAATGACGTGTTGTAGCTCAAATCATACACACACACACACACACACACACACACACACAAAACAGAGATGACTATACAAGTATAACATCAGGTATGGGTATGTCCAAAACACAGAATGTGAATAAGAAAATAAGCATGTTAACCCATGCACACACATACATGTATCTTCATTGATGGGATGTAACTCAAACTTGGAATATAGCAGTCACAGCAGATGTATTGTTCAAATGATGGATACACATACTGTATGTTGGTGTCTGTCTGTACCTTTAGAAGGCCTGAAACTTACATGAGCCTGCAAACGGGACATGGAAAGTGCAGTGGAACCCTTTAGGATTGAAACAGTTGGACAGCTGTATGACCTGGTGTGATAGGAGCTTATGTCAAGGGTCAGTGTCCACGGAGCTCCTATGGAGAATTAGTTTTCGTTTCCTTTCCTTTCTTTTTCTTTTCCTTTCCTTTTCTTCCCTTTCCTTTCCAGCTTACTTAATTATTTATTTGTTTACTGAATTAATCTCTACACCCAACATGGGGCTGGAACGGATGACCCCAAGATGAAGAATCTCATGGTCTTTTGACTGAGCCAGCCAGGTGACCCTGGAAAATGTTTTCTAAACAAAAACAACAAAACTGCACCACAAATGATAAGCAATAGAAGGCCACTTTCGGTGACAAATAGAGCATAAGAGTCTTACTTGCTGAGATTTTGACCGAAGAAATGGCAGTGAAATGATATTTATTGTTATGGACACGTAAACGTGCATGAGTGTATATGTATGTATATGTAAGAATATGTATTCACCGGGTATACACGCATACCAGGTGTTTTTACATGTGCAATTTTTGAATTTTTACAAGACCCCGTGAGGCACTTACTATATGGAGCTGAGGCAGTACACAGTCTGAGAGCTTAAATAATTTATAGGGTGTCAGGCAGGTAGTAAGTTACAAGGCTGGAAATCAACCCCGTAAGTTGTTTTTTAATGTATTAAGTGAATTTACTGGTAGTGTCCACTACTAATCAGACCAAGAATAGGTTCCTACACCCTGGATGGCTATATGCTATTAACTAATGCATGAAAGAAACCTATTATTTAAAAAAGAAACAAAGAAATTAATAGTCTCTCATGTTTATACTAAACAGGCAGTACTATCTTTTTTTTTGAGGCAAATGCTTTCTAAAATTTATTTATTTTTTATCATTTACATCCATGTTAGCACATGGTGCAACAATGATTTCAGGAGTAGATTCCTTAAGCCCCTTACCCATTTAACCCATCCCCCCTGCCACACCCCCTCCAGTATCCCTCTGTTCTCCATATTGAAGAGTTTCTTATGTTTTATCCCCCTCCTTGTTTTTATATTATTTTTGCTTCTCTTCCCATGTTTATGTGTTTTGTATCTTAAATGCCTCATATGAGTGAATTCATATGATATTTGTTTTTCTCTAATTTTGCTTAACATAATACCCTCCAGTTCCATCCACGTAGTTGCAAATGGCAAGATTTCATTCTTTTTGATTGCCGAGTAATACTCCATTGTATGTATATACCACATCTTCTTTATCCATTCATCCGTCGATGAACATTTGGGCTCTTTCCATACTTTGGCTATTGTTGATAGTGCTGCTATAAACATGGGGGTGCCTGTGTCCCTTCGAAGCAGCACACTTTTATCCCTTGGATAATTGCCTAGTAGTGCAATTGCTGGGTTGTAGGGTAGTTCTATTTTTAGTTTTTTGAGGAACCTCCATACTGTTTTCCAGAGTGGCTGCACCAGTTTGCATTGCCACCAACAATGCAAAAGAGATCCTCTTTCTCCGCATCCTCGCCAACACCTGTTGTTGCCTGAGTTGTTAATGTTAGCCGTTCTGACAGGTGTGAGGTGGTATCTCATTGTGGTTTTGATTTGTATTTCCCTGATGATGAGTGATGTTGAATATTTTTTCATGTGTTGGTTGGCCATCTGGATATCTTCTTTGGAGAAGTGTCTCTTCATGTCTTTCGCCCATTTCTTCACTGGATTATTTGTTTTTTGGGTCTTGAGTTTGATAAGTTCTCTATAGATTTTGGATACTAACCCTTTATCTGATATGTCATTTGCAAATATCTTCTCCCATTCTGTCAGTTGCCTTTTAGTTTTGCTGATTGTTTCCTTTGCTGTGCAGAAGCTTTTTCTTTTGATGAGGTCCCAGTAGTTCATTTTTGCTTTTGTTTCCTTTGCCTCTGGAGACGTGTCGAGTAAGAAGTTGCCACGGGCAAGATCAAAGAGGTTTTTGCCTGCTTTCTCCTTGAGGATTTTGATGGCTTCCTGTCTTCCATTTAGGTCTTTCATCCATTTTGAGTTTATTTTTGTGTACAGTGCAGGAAAGTGGTCCAGGTTCATTCTTCTGCATGTCACTGTCTAGTTTTCCCAGCACCACTTGCTGAAGAGACTCTCTTTATTCCACTGGATATTCTTTCTTGCTTTGTCAAAGATTAGTTGGCCATACATTTGTGGGTCCATTTCTGGATTCTCTATTCTGTTCCATTGAACTGAGTGTCTGTTTTTGTGCCAGTGTCATACTGTCTTGATGATTACAGCTTTGTAATACATCTTAAAGTCCAGGATTGTGATGCCTCCTGCTTTGGTTTTCTTTTTCAAGATTGCTTTGGCTATTTAGTGTCTTTTCTGGTTCCATACAAATTTTAGGATTGTTTGTTCTAGCTCTGTGAAGAATGCTGGTGTTATTTTGATAGGGATATGTAGATTGCTTTGGGTAGTATTGACATTTTAACAATATTTGTTCCTCCTATCCAGGAGCATGGAATCTTTTCCCATTTTTTTGTGTCTTCTTCAATTCCTTGCATAAGTTTTCTATAGATTTCAGTGTATAGATTTGTCACCTCTTTGGTTAGATTTTTTTCCTAGGTACTTTATGGGTTTTAGTGCAATTGTAAATGGGATCAATCCTTGATTTCTCTTTCTGTTGCTTCATTATTGGTGTATAGGAATGCAATCAATTTCTATGCATTGATTTTATATCCTGCAACTTTGCTGAATTCATGGATCAGTTCTAGCAGTTTTTTAGTAGAATCTTTGGGTTTTCCATATAGAATATCATGTCATCTGTGAAGAGTGAAAGTTTGACTTCCTCCCGGCCAATTTGGATGCCTTTTATTTCTTTGTGTTGTCTCATTGCTGAGGCTAAGACTTCCAATACTATGTTGAATAACAGTGGCGAGAGCAGACATCCCTGTCTTTTTCCTGACCTTAGGGGAGAAAGCTCTGAGTTTTTACCCATTGGGGATTGTATTAGCATTGGGTCTTTTCATATATGCTCTCTGTATTCTCCCTCCGCCCCCCCCCCCCGCCCCCCACTGCATCTCTGTCTTGTCTCTGCAAGCAAAAACCACTCCCTGCCTTCCTCGGCTTCTGTCTCCCCCACTTCACCTCTCCACGCCGCGTACCTGCTCAATTCTTTTCTTCAGGTTGTACAGATTGTTGTCTTAATCCTCCAATCAGTTTTCTAGGTGTGCAGGATGGTGTAGTGTTGATCTGGCTGCATTTCAGAGGCAAGAGATGCAAAAAAATGCCCATGCCTCTCCACCATCTTGGCCCCTCTCTGCGCAATAGTGTCCTTAAAAAGAAGTTGCTTCTACCTAAGACAGTATTTGTGGTGAGGATTTGTGTCTGACCCTACAGGCGATGCTGATAGTTAGGTATGAGGGTCCTCACTTTGTCCATGAGGAAACTGGGCCCGCAAGAGGTTAATCTGTCACCTGGTAAAACACCTAGCAAATGACAGAGTCCCTGCCCTGCCTCTTCCTTGTTCTGTGGTGTGGGCTCCATGATACCTGTGCACCTTTTCCTGCAGAGAGCATGTCCATTTCCATCCCTGTTGGCCCTGCCCCGGCCCCCTGGGTGTATGTAGTTGCTTCCCTGTCTCCATTCCCCATCGCCAGCTGTACCTGGATGCCCACATGTGTCTCTCTGTGGGCAGGTCCCACTTCTCTTTCCCTTCTGTTGCCCTACACATTTTGCAAGAAAGCAGTTGCTTTGGTGCCCTGCATTCACCCAAAGACAATGGGGGATCCAGAGCCTCATTTCAAATCCGAGTGAGATGGCTGGGCTCCACATCGTCTTTTATGTCTGCCAACACGGTCCTGCTCAGAGGAGTTATCTCTAATTAGGAAGATACGATGCCCATGGCAGGTTGTAGCGTTTAAACCGCTCAGATACTATTATGTGGACAGTTCATCTGGCCGGCAGCCACAGACCTCACTGTGCCGAGCCCTGCTCACAGCCCTGTGAAGGATCCCCTACTTTCCACCAGGCAACTTCCTCTTTCATTTTATCAGATTATACTATTGGACTTAGTTGGACAGTGGGCTGTAATTCTTCTTGTGATCCCTCTGTGCATCCAGACAAAACATTCTTGCCCAGCAGTCCCAGAATTGAAGTTTTGCAGTGGGTCAGAATAGAGGACTCCCAGGGGCCTGAAAATGGATAAATGATCCGTTCCCAAGCTTGGTCCTGCATGAAATACTTTGACCTCCACTCAGGTATAATGCAGGCCTGTTTGAATGTCATCGTAGGAAGGGTTTTATCTGCAGGTGTGAGGAACAGCATGGAGTATCATTTTAGTACCCTGGCTGGTACATATTGCTTGGGGGTGGCTCCATCGTTAAATATTAAAGAAAAGAGTGAAGAAGGCATGAGATGAAATTGTCTGGAAACCCAGTGAATATTCTTCTACTCAGTGATGTTCTTTGCTAAGTAAAATGTGACTAACTAGCACAATATTTTTGTTTTCATTAATTTGGTTCTCAGAGGACTTGAATAAGAATTGTCAATAGCAATCTCTGGCCAAATCTGGCTTCTTCAGTGGTGTCTTGAAAACTTCTGCCCCTGTCTCATCCTTCTCGGGCTGCTATAACAGACACCATGGACTCGGTGGCTTAATAAGCAAGAGAAATTCATTTCTTGTGGTTGTGGAGGCCGCAAGCCCAAGATCAAGGCACAGGTAGATTCAGTGTCTTGTGAGAACCCATTTCCTAGTTCATAGATGGCCGTCTTCTTGCTATGTCCTCACATTGCCAAAGGGGTGGGAGATCTCTCTGGGGTCTATTTTATAAGGGAACTAATTCCATTTTGAGGGCTCTACCCTTATGACCTAAACTCCTGCCAGAGGCCCCACCTCCAAATACCAACCCAGTAGGGAAAACCATTTAGAGGTGGGTTTTGGCTGGTCACAAACATTCATGCCATAGCACTTCTTAAGTCTGGGCTGGCTTCTTGGCACCTTCTTGAAGGGAGATATGAGATAGACACAGGTAATGAATTGAGAAGCCTACAGTGTGTAGTGATTAGAAACCTCATTTTCCCCAACTGAAAATGTCCTGGAATGCTAGAGCCTGTCTCCCTGGTGTCTACTGGGGCCATGACAGTGCTCTCAAAGAAAGCCAATTGTCACAATGGCTTGTGGTCTCTCGTGGTTTGGGAAGGATACAGAGATACTGCCTGAGAGTTGTGACTTCATAGGTTGGAGGAGTGGGGTGTGGCTCACCTGAACTTTTGTGTGACAGGTAGGGAATGTAGAAGTTTATGTAAGTGTAATGAGGAGGTACAGAGGTGCTGAGAAGGGCACAGGGTCAACAGAGGCTGCAGAGAGGGATTGAAGGCTTCCCTGTACAGGCTTAGGGACCAGGGGTGCATGGCACACCTTCCCAGCAGGATAGATGACACAGATATGACCAAGTCCAGGATCCAGACCACACGGGTTTCTGTGTGAGCACTCAGGGAAGCAATGTGTATCCAGTCTTCCTTCTCCTGAGCACCATGAAGTCATGGTGGTTTGCCAATGGACACAGATGTCATCTTGGAGATAAGCGTTTCTTAGTGGGGCCATGGTAGACTGAGCCCTTATCCAGAAGACCAAGCCATGTAAGAACATGAATGGAAGGAACTGTCCTGCTCAGATTTGATGGGTTGACAGTGTGTGATCATCTCCCTCTCTTAATGAAGTGGGGAGGATTAGATCTACTTTTCAATAAATCAAGATGTCATAACATTTGTCTGCACATCTGAGTATAAAATGAAAACATTTTCAAGTGGGTAAGAGACAATGGAATGTAGGTAGATGCTTAATCTCATTCTCTGTTAATTAAGCAACTAGGTAAAATACGAATTAACAAGTTGCTTTTTCAATAAAGCCCACATGGTAACCTTGGCATTTAGGTCATTTTTGGTGAAAGGTTGAAGAGAAGTCAAAGTTTAGTTATATATTGTGTTTCTAGGGGCAGAAGAAGGGCGTCCCTAAAGACATGTACAGGAATAATTCTTTCTAGACTGGAGAGTGAGTTCTAAGGCTTGCCTTGGCTAAGTTTACCAACGCACCCATGTTCTTGCAGCTGGCTCCGGGCAGTATAGCTCCCATGCGGTCTTTATGACAGAAACACCGCAGTGTGGACCATGAGAGTGAACACTTAGGGTTGTATTATTAAAAACATATTTTTTGCTAGAGAGTTTTCAAAAATGAAATGTCTTGCTCCTATGGGTCTTAGGAGAGATCTGGCTAGTTTACAATATCACAATTACAGAACCTGGGAAACAGTCATTTATCTGTGCGTATCAGTGGGCCTTGCACACAGATCTCTTTCCTATGGTGTCTTTTAAAAATGGCATAGCTTGTATACAAAAATGTTCTTTTGAGATTCTTCCGCACATATTTAACTGAAACCTAGGATGATCTCAGAGCTGTTTTTTATTCCCCTAATGGTTTAATTGCTATGGGAACCTGTTCCATTCTCCACATCATAGTTACAAACAGAAGCCCTTTATTTTCCCAGATCCATGCTGGGGGAATATTCCATTTTGACCACATCCCAATTAGAGGGGGAGTCATAAGGGCCATGTGCAATTTTAAGTTTTAATAATTGTATATGAACAGAGGATTGATGCAGATACCTTAGTCTGATTGTTCATTCATCAAAACCCAATTCTTTGGAGGAACTCAGGGTCAAGTTCACAAACTCAATTTACAAAATTGCTCAGCAGTATCCAGGGAGCATTTTCACTAAGTTAGAAACTTGTAAGCCTGAAAACTTGGAAAATTTGGAAGAATGAGTAAGGCATTTGCTCTTAATGGAACATGCTTTTATGTATAGAATGAGATTGTTTCAATCATATGCACACATGAGCTTTTTAAAGCTGAAGGGAACCCAATAAATATCACAGGCAGAACAACCTATCTAATAGAATGTTGGGTATTTCTTGATGGATTAGGTCCAAAATATATTTTCCCTACCCCGAGAAACATTACAGTATATTTTCTCATAAAATCCTGTAACAGGTTTATTTTTCATGTCCTTCATCTATCAGTAATGAGGTTTGTTTAAGATATAAAATGAGGGGCGTCTGGGTGGCTCAGTCAGATAAGCATTCGACTTCAGCTCGGGTCACGATTCATGGTTGGTGAGTTTGAGCCCTGCTTCGGGCTCTGTCTTGACAGCTCAGAGCCTGGAGCCTGCTTTAGATTCTGTGTCTCTGACTCTCTCTCTCTCTGTGCCTCCCCTACTCGCCTTCTGTCTCTCTCTGTGTTTCTCAGAAATAAACATTTTTTTAAAAACCACAGAGATATAGTTCACAAATAAGTCATGGCTTTCACTATGCAAATATAGCTCTTAAAAAAAAAGACATGAGAGGAAAAGTCCAGGCGTGTGTGGGTAGTGGTTCAATCAATTAAACATCCAACTCTTCATACCGCTGAGGTCATAATCTTGTGATTGTGGCATCGAGCCCCAGGTCAGCCTCTGTGCTGAGCGGACCCTGCTTGGGATTCGCTCTCCTTCTCTCTCTAACCCTGTCCCATGTGCACTCTCTCTCAATAAGTAAATAAAACTAAAAAAAAAAATAAAGACATGAAAAGTAGTCCATGTCCTTTAGCTTTTCTATTGATCACCAATTATCCCGTCATATTAATTGATGAGTCCCCAAGTTAGTGCATTGCTACCTCTATTAATATCCTTTTTCCATACATGTATCGGTGTGTTTCAGGATGAGTCTATTCATTCTTTCCAATGATTAATTGTCCATTGTGAAACAACAATTGTACCTGACCAAAGAATTTACCTAAGTCTACTGTAAGGTGTTTCTCTATAAATTTCTAGCATGTTTAACTTTACAAGGTACCAGACATTGGATGATAAACCATAATTTTTGAAAATATTTATTCTAAGTCATTTCTGATAACTTTAAATGCAATAAACTTATATTGATCTTATCGTAGCCCAACCTGGTAAATTCTACCATTTGTTCAATAATTGATATGCTGATTATTTGGGGGTTTCCACGTAGCGATCATTTCATCTCCAAGCCATTCATTTGTTTTCTTTCCAATCCTTATCCTTTCAATTTATGCATGCATTTATTTTGTTATAGTATGTGTCCTTCCGTGCATAGTACAACAGGAATGATTTCTGTCTTGCATTTGCTATGAACTATACGTTTGTAGTAGTTGATTAGATAAGATGGTTACTTCTTTTCCTGTTTTAGTAATGGTCACTATCATGAATGAGTGTTGAATTCAAAGTTCACTAAATGTTCTCTAGGGAAACTCTGACTTTTTTTCTTAAAAAATATCATATGTATAGCTTGTAACCAATAATAAGGTAGGTGTGTAATATTGTGAGTTCATTTCAGTCCTTGTGAAGACTAAAAATTAACCTGCTTTTAAGAAGATACTGTTGAAAGGATATATATATAAGGATTAATTTGGCCACTAATCCTTAGAAATTATGGTGTAATTCATACTTTATCTGGACAAATTATTGATAGTTTCTTACTGAATTATGACACATAATGTGTCCATGTTACAGTTCATAATACTGAAATGGATTGAGTTAGTGGTAGCATTAAAATAACACCATGCATAATAATTTATTTATCGGTTTTCTTGAATGACATTGATAAGTATCAGTTGGTAGAGGTACAAAATTTCAAGAACGTCATGTCTTGTATAAATTTGCTACAGTATAGGGGCGCCTGGGTGGCTCAGTCGGTTAAGCATTCAACTTGGGCTCAGGTCATGATCTCACGGTTTGTGGGTTCAAGCCCCACATCAGTCTCGTGCTAACAGCTCAGATCCTGGAGCCTGCTTCGGATTCTTTGTCTCCTTCCATCTTTGCCCCTTTCCCACTCACACTCTGTCTATCTCTCTAAAAATTAAATAAACATTTAAAAAATAAATAAATTTGGTATACTATAATGTTAATGCAGTGTTCATACAAATTACATGCCTTTCATGAAAGCACCTGTTCCATAATAAAATTAGTGAGTGTCCCTAGATGTTGTTGTGGAGGGAGATACTGGACACTGCACAGACCTGAACCATGTCACTGGACCGAATCAGGTGGCTTTGTCCATGTGGAGTCAGGGGACAAATAAGGTTGACTTCAAGTCTGCGGTTCAGACATAGCTTCTGGTTGAGCCTGCTACATGCTTTCCAGTTGAGGCCACTAGTGTGTACTTGTTCTCCCAAATTTCCTGTCCTGCTGCAATGTGCTTTGGTGGCTAGTGTCATATGGATATCATCCTCTTCCTGTGAGAAGCCCCCCAAGGTGACTTTTAGAAAAGAATGCACACAAATTCAGATCAGATGGGCAAGCATCACTTCCCAGCATGTCTGCTGTTTCATAGTGAAATGAAGACTTCTGATCTTCAGGGTAAGAATGTGATCTCCAAGCAGGGTTTTGGTCATCACGTACTGAAATCCTCTGTAATTGAATGGTCGGGAGGTCTCATCAGGGCCCCCATTTAAATCATATATTTATTGGATATTTTAATCTCTCTGTGTTTTGTTCAACTCACAAGTCGCCAAGTCTTCTCCGGAATGACATGAGAACTTTCAATGAGGGCTCATTTGGACAAAGTCATTGTCTCTGCTGATTAGCAATGAGAACTCTGTGTTCACTTAGAATAGGCAATTATTTGTTTGCAAGAATTGAGGTCATATTCTTTCCCATTTGTTGCATCTTGTTAGAAGGAATTCAAGTTTGCTATTCGGACAGGTGTCCTACGCCCAGCCTTGTCATGACATTTTGCCTCTGGAAAGATATTACCATTGTGCATACTTAAGGACAAAATATGGGTGACTCTTCCTTTGGGACAGAAAGAGGTCCATCTATTTTGTGCAAAAAGAGGCCAAAATACAGATTCCATCAACTCCTTTAACTTTGCTGACATAGTGTCCTTGTTTACCAACAAAATAACGTATTCAAGAGAACTCCTGAGTTGAAATGAAATTCTCAGGGATTTCCTGAGGTTCTGATTTTAAAATCTTCCAAAGAACAGTGTTGGCTTGAGGTCCTCAGTGTGTTCCTTTAGGTCATGCAAGTGAAAACCTCACCTCCCAATGACGATGGATGCTTACCACTCCGTACTCCTCATTTCCACAGCCTTTCTCTATACCTTATTTTCGTATCATGAATTTGCATGCTGGAAGTCCTGCATGGAAAATAGCAGCACCCTGGGATGGAGACCCTCCTTCATGATACAAACATTTTCTAGAGTAAATCAGGCCTCAGGGTTTAAAACATTATATGTGAGTAATCTCCCTCCAACATGTTTCCAAGGAGAAACAGATGCCATCTGGGTCCTGGGAGCTTTAAACACGAAGAATCCAGATTTAGTTTAAATAGGTACCACCCTCTGCTTTGGCCATGATCCCAAGCTTTGGGACTCTTTCTCTGTATACAATTTCTTACTAATCAAAGACCTATTTCATGAAGCTTACCAGTAGTATTTTTTCTAATAACAAGTGGTGGTAGAAAGACACTTAAGAAATTACTCTCAGGCCTGAGAGAGAGAGAGACTGAGGAAAAGTTTCTTCTCATTTTTAGCCAGTGTGCCTGGAGCTCAGGGTCAAGTTTGTATATAATTATAGATTCCCCAACTTATTTTTTTAATGTATGTATTCACTTTTATTTTAACTTCTTGGCTTTTGCCTTCTTAGTCAGTTCTTAGTGGTTTGGGATTTTCTCTATCCAAATCATTTATTATTGAGCATTTTCAAATATTTGTACTATAAAATATTAAAGAGATCACTTTATAGTTTTACAGTAAAATAAGATCACTTTACAGTTTTTTAAACTTAATCTAACCTTCATGTATTCGAAAGCGCTAGGCCAGACATCGACAGCAGCAAATGTTTTCTGTTTGGGACCAGAAAGTAAGTACTTTTGGCTCTGGGGGCCTTGTGATCCCCATTGTAATTACTCGGTTTTGCTGTTGTAGAGTGGAATTAGCTACAGGCAACACTTATCCAAACAGGCAAGGCTATGTTCAATAAAACTTGATGTGTAGACACTAAATGTTGAATTTCATATAATTTTCACATACCATGAGATATTGCCCTTCTTTTAATTTGTTCCCTGATGATTTAAAAATGCAAAACCCGTTCTTAGTTTGTGGGCTAAATGAAAACAGGCAGGGCGCAATGAGTCACAGTTGCCCAAGCCCATTCTGAGTCAATCCCAGTATCCAACTTGATGAAGTGCCCATTTTGGATCATACCTAGTACGAACGTTGAACAGGTGCTTATTCTGGATGTACTCAGTACCTATCATGAAGTGGTTCCCCTTCTCGATTGTAGATAGTGCCTCCTTTGAAGAGATGTCCATTCTGGATTGTACTGAGTATCTACTTGGATTGGGTGTCTAACTTGAAGCGATGCCCATTCTGGATCGTACCCAGAACCTACCCTGAAGAGGTGCCTATTCTGTACTGAAGCCAGCACGTACCTTGAAGAGTTGCCCATTCTGGATCATAATCAGTATTGAACTTGACAGGTTACCCATTCTGGATCATACTCAGTACTTTGCCCTATCTGGATCGTACCCTGTACCTACTTTGAAGAGATGCCCCTTCTGGTTCACACCCAATACCTAACTTGAAAGGGGGTTGCCCATTCTCGATCATACCTAATACCTAACTTGAAAGGGTACCCTGACAATCCTGCATTCAGCACTCCGAGTTTCTCACACATCTGGACAAAGCATCAAGAAACACTATATTGTCTCATGTATTTACATTGAGAGGACATTTTTGTTTGTGTCCTTGAGGGAAAGTACATGGGAGTTATTTACTCATATTAAAGAACAAGTTTTGAGAAGATAAACCACATATGAAATGATGCAGGCATATACCTTATATTGATTTTGGATAACTAAACGTATTCAGTAACACCAAAGAGCAGACAGGTGATTTATTAGGATGATGATTTTTTTTTTCATAAAACAAACCATTCGGGTTTACTTAATGATAATCTCATTCTGCCTTAAAAAAAAAAAGTATGACCATTTTCATGAATACATTGCCGTTGCATATTTTTTGGGAAAATGTTCAACTGTCTTGTGATATATGTGGATTTCCAACAAACCCAAAGTGATAAAGTTTAGCATTCACTTTTTAAAATCTTTTTTAATGTTTATTTATTTTTGAGAGATGGAGAGACAGAGATAGACCGTGAGCAGGAGAGGGGCTCAAAGAGAGAGGGAGACACACAATCTGAAGCAGGCTCCGGGCTCTGAGCTGTCAGCACAGAGCCCATCACGGGGCTTAAACCCATGAACCATGAGATCATGACCCGAGCCAAAGTCGGACGCTTAGCCATCTGAGCCACCCAGGCGCCCCTACTTAACATTCACAGGACATTCACTCTTCCATGTCTAGAAATCTGCTGTCTTCTAGCACTGCTGTGGAATGCTTCTCAAACATCACCAAGACTTCCTGATGACAATTTCAACAAAATCTTCTCATTTCTCATCACAAATAATGGAATAATATTGGCAGGCCCATGATGGATCACTTCAAGCTCCGGATATTGTCCCCCCAAGTCCTGATGGGGAAGGCTGGTATAACTTTTTCAAACAATTGCCTCTGACCATGAAATTTTGTTTAAACATTGCCCTCCAGTCCCTCTTATCTACTTAATGAGCATGCATTGATTACCCATTGTATGCTAGACTTTGTGCCTGGCTCTACGGGAGCAAGTGTTTCTGCTCCACTCTTACACATGAATAATTAAGGTGGAAATACGTTCTTCATTTACTTGAATTTCATGTTTAAAAAGTACTGGGCGAGCTACCAAGTCCAGTTTGCTATTATACTACACTTGAGTAAATCCATACTAATCTAGATCTGCCATGTTCGAATACCAAAGTGAGCACTTGGATTTAACGTTTATTTATTTTTGAGACAGAGCATGAACGGGGGAGGGGCAGAGAGAGAGGGAGACACAGAATTGGAAGCAGGCTCCAGGCTCTGAGCCATCAGCCCAGAGCCCAACGCGGGGCTCGAACTCACGGACCGCGAGATCGTGACCTGAGCTGAAGTCGGACGCCCAACCGACTGAGCCACCCAGGCGCCCCAGCACTTGGATTTAAATGTCAAGGTTTGGGGCGCCTGGGTGGCTCAGTCGGTTGAGTGTCCGATTTCAGCTCGGGTCATGGCCTCACGGTTCGTGGGTTCGAGTCCCACATCAGGCTCTGAGCTCATAGCTCAGAGCCTGGAGCCTGCTTCAGATTCTGTGTTTTCCTCTCTCTCTGCCCCTACTCCGCTCGCACTCTGTCTCTCGCTGCCTCTCAAAAATAAAACTAATAAAAAAAAATAAATGTCAAGGTTTCTGAAACTCTCCAAATGATATGTTCAACATTGCGTAAGCAAAACGCATTTTAAAGTTATATTTTGCCATACAGCACCAAATCGTGAAATACCTTAACTGCACACACTGTCAATTAACTTACCACTTAGCGTAAGAATATATGATGAAATCAATGAAAGCTGATTATTTCAACATGCACTTTTCAAGGTGACTGTAAGTCTGGCATTTAGACCCAGGTAACAGACATTTAAATACCCAAACATGACTACCGCATACATTTAATCTTGAAAATTAACTCACACAAGATAGCTTCCCATGCTGATTGCATCATCTGTAAATGACTGTAATCCAACTGCATAAATATTGATGAACTTCTCAAGTTTGGAATTGCTATTGCTGAACTTTACTACGTTCCTTGGCGCTTCTAAAATGGAAATTCTCTCGATCTCGGGAAAGTTCCATTATCAACGTGCCCAAAACAGGTCACATGCAATGATGTAGGTGATAAGAAAGAGCAGATGTGTGAATTGAATCATGTTATATGCATTTAGCTCTGTCTGTCTCTTAAGTATGCCTGAAAAGTCTGTCTTTTGACAGGCCCTGCAGACATAACCAGGGACCATTATTTCCTGTGAAGACCCCCTCAGCAATCAGAGTTAACTTTTGGTTATATTAAAGTAGCAATCTACTTACTTAACTACCTATTTCAGAAGTCCTCCCACAGAAGTTCACCCTGAGTGAGGGGTGATTTTGCCAAAAATTCAGGGAGTCCGAAGTCCTTGGACCATCATCAGTATGACACCTAAAACAAAACAAATAAGATGTTATTTTCATAGGCAGAAAAGCTAATGTGAAGAAGGTAGCTTTCCTTTCCCTTGATCTTAGACGCACAGGTCTGGGGACTGTGAAGGGTTTTGGTTGGAAGTGTGCCTTTCATTTAGAGATATATTCCAAAGCTATGGACCTATCACTTAGGCACTACCCAAAGCTGTTTGTGTTTTTATTTGTTTCTTTTGGCTCTAGAATTGGGAAAGTGCCAAATAGGTATGGGCTTCCGTTCTGCAGATTTGAGACAATTTCCATGTATTGACATTTATCTGGAAAGAGTTGCACAGGGACAGGGAAAGTGTAACAGAATACTTTTTTTTTTACTATGACAGAAGGGTTCAGGGATTTTTAATATTGTTTTCAGGTGGGTTTACATGCTTCACACTCCCGTCTCTTCCCTTTCAGACTTAACGCTGTTCTGCCTTGTCGGCAGACTTAATGTAAGTTAAACATTACAATCTCAGGTTGAGTGAAGATGGGTAAGTGGACATACATGGGTCAGTGGGTTCCCAAGGTGGCACCTGTGCCCACCCAGCCATCCAACCCAGACTCCCTGGTAAGAGGCAATTTTGAGGGACACGAAAAGCTGTTACCCACTGAAAGATGTAACAGAAGAAAGTCACACCAGTTTAAGTAAAATGCTTAATCCCAGGGGAAGGAATGTCCAACCTGATGCTCCGTGGCTACCAATAGGAGCCATGTGTCCAAGAATGTCCAGGTTGGGGAAGATACCATTTGACTGTGTAAGATCTCCTAACAGTTGTGGACAAAGTCTTGGATGGGCTTCTTGGATGGGATATTGATAATATTGGACCTTCTGCTGGTCTATGTGAGCTCTAACTGTACAATGGGACATCAGTGTGGAATTTAACATGCTGGATTCACTCAGCCCATATTCACACTGTCCCCAAAGATCACCCTAGTGGGTATTCTCTGATGCCAGGTAGGAGCAACCTGGACACGCTGGGCTGGTACTTTGCTAATGATCCTCAACCAGCAACAGTTGGAGTTGATATAAAATGTCCCAGCTTCTTGGCCCCTTCCTTGGACAACTTTGATACATTTTCTCCTAGAGGATCGAGTCCCTGCTTTCCACAGGGGTACTCACTTGTTAACACAGTCTTCATTGGCTTTTCTCTTTCCTGTCTCACCAACCCACACCTTCCTTAAGAAGAACCACCTCTCAAATAAATGATGTGAGTCCTCATCCTTACCTGGGAGGGTGGATTTGTTTTGGGGGGAGTCACAAGACAGTGCCTGTGATGGAGAAGCAGGACCGTCAATGCACTGAACCGGTCGGTGAACACATCCACCAAGGGCTAGTACTACTGTCCTGTAACTTGAATTAACACTCAGCTGAAAGATGCGTTTGATGGAGCCTACATAATAAGGAGAATGTCGACCCTGCATTTTATGAGATTTAGTTCCAGACCCTGCATTATCATTTGCCACCCTCTCACACACAGACACTCACACATTATCCACTGCTTTGCTCCATCAAGGAGCGGTGGTGTTATCTAGCATCAGGTTGCAGGTCTCTGTTGGTGGAATAGTAGGTTGCACATTTCTGGTTGAAATACTAATCGTATCATTTTCTGACTCTGTGGACCAAGCAAGTGAGATCAGTAATTTTCTATCTGGGCTTCAAAGATAAGACTTTGGACGGCAGTTCCTGAAAATGGACTGTGCTTATTTAGGTCATCCAGAAAACACTCAAAATCCTCTGTGATACTGCCTCCCTGGCCCAATTTAGCTCTTGGCAGACTTTAGGGGAATGGGCCCAACAGCTCTTCGTGTGTAGGAGTCAGCTTCGTGCACTAAGGGAAGGGTTGCTCATTGTTGTAACTCTGAACTGGAGGTCTGGACGGCCCAAGGGTAGGATTTCCCTTGGATCCTAAGCCAAAGTTCTCGGTAAAACGAGATGTAAAAATGTAAAACAAGTCAATAGCAACAATAATGGTAAAGAAATAATAATAATATCTTGGACATTGGGAAAAGCTGCCTCTCAGACTCCATTTCATGTAGAGCATAGCAGGAGGCTTGTCTGAATATAACACGACCCCAGAAGTACACTGGTAAAACCACTTTCTGGGTGTAGGTAATTAGGGAAGACACTGCACGTAGCAGTCAAGGCCATCAGGAAACAGATGACATACACAAATTGGGTCACTGTGCTACACGTCTGAGTTTTAACATCACGCTGAACTTTCCTTAATTAGAAAAAGATTTACATTATATTTTAATTGTCTGTTTGCTTGTAGCTTTCACTTGTAAAGTCCCTAGTACACTGGAGCTAATCAATGCATAGATGTTTTTCAATGAAAGAATACATTGTGGGTGTGTGTGTGTGTGTGTGTGTGTGTGTGTGTGTGTGTGTTGTTCCACTTGATAACTTTTCACTAATCCCTGAGTACTCCATTGTATATATGCTTTCTTTTACTTGGTCCAAGTGATATAACAGAAAAGAGTTTTCCCGCATTTGCCTAATAGCTCAACAATAGCAACAGCAATAACAAAACACTCAAAATGGTGAATGTGTGCTATGTGCCTTTTTTGGGGGGGGGGCAGTATGTAAAGAAGCATTACCATATACAGACTTGGATGCAAAGAACACAGTGTGGCAACTGATGGGTTTATTTCAACAATTCCCATACTGCCTCATCTGCCTGATTTACTCTACTGTAATCTAAGTAAATGCTATAAGGAATAACACACGGTTTCCCAACCAATGCTCGATTCAAGAGTTGAAGCTGAACTTTGACTCAATAAAGTGAAATTAACAGGCAATGACTGTAAAGACTGGCGATTGAAAATAATTAAATATGGATACCCAGTGCTGCTGTAGACACAAGTTAGATGATAATACATGGAAAAACTTGGATATTTCCTCTTAAGCATTTACATATCCATCATTACTAATGTGTAACTGACATTTTGTAGTTTTCTTTCACTTTTCCATATAGAATCTCCCACGTTTACAATTCCGTACACCTTGCCTGGGTGCTTTAATTTCCACAGTTTGTTGGAATGAATTATAAATGTCTGTCTAGTAAACTTCTGTGACAATCCTGGTGATACAATATGTTGCTGTTGGTGTTTCAAGCTGGTAAGAACAAACCCAGGGTCTTCCTATGAATACAAAGTTTTGGAATAGGGTGGATCTGAGTTGGAAGTCCTTCAAATGATTATAATTACCCAGGGCACTTCATTAAAACAACGTTCTTGTCTAGGGGAAGTCCCAGGATATAGCACTCAAAACACAAAGTGATAAACAGTAGTGACCTTCATTATCTTCCTAGTGTATGTATTTGGCCAAAAAATACTTGACCTACAACCAGTCTTTTCTATTAGTTCTCATTCTTTGGATGTCATGCAATTGCCTAATTCCCAAATCTCAAGTGTTATTATAAAAATTGTTTGTTTCTTCTGGTAATTGTTTTTCCATCCTAACGCCTTTTTATAGCAATCAATTTTCTATAAAAGAAATGGTAACCTCAGTGATTTTTAAAATGAAGGCTTGGATCTCTCTTAATGCCTTTTATGACCAAGAATCTTTGGTTAATGCTTAATAACTTTTACTGTCAAGACATCCTTTTTAATCTCACACCTAACCTTCCCTTGTTGGCACTTAAATCCATTTATTCCTGCTCTATGAAGATTAGGAAGAGTTGGCCAGAGTTCTCTCCATAATGACTCTTCATTTGCTTGATGACAGTTACTGAGTCAGCCTTCTGAGTAAATGTCTCCAACCTTCTTTGCCTTCCCTCAATGCCACTTTCACTGTTGCTCACATAAGTTGTCCTAGATGCAGTGATGTTACCAAAGCAGGGGGTGAGCTGCCTGTGAATATCTCATTGTATAGCTTCCTCCCCCTTCTCTGGAAATGGTACCTGAGAGAGGTTGGCCCCAGTGGTTATGCCCAAGTTGCATGAGCATTGCTCTTTTGGGTAGCTGATTGTTTCAAGGTTGAGTTGATTCAAGGTGGAGTCAAGGTTGATTGATTCAAGATTGACTGATTCAAGGTTGGTTGACTCAAGGTTGATTGATTTAAGACTAATTCAAGGTTGGCTGACTCAAGGTTGATTGATTTAAGACTGATTCAAGTTGGATAGTTGACTGATCTGTGGCCAATTCACATTGGACCTTCATCAGGTTGATCGAGAGACTAAAATTTGGGATTCAGATTCAGGGGCTGGCACTTCTGCACCCTGCGTTGTGTTTGTGGCTATTCTCTTGGAGATGCATGATCTTCATCAGGTGAGGTCTCCGGAGTTGCCCTTGTCCCTGGGCTTCAGGTGGTTTTCCAACCCTTTCTGTCAGTGAGAAACCTAATCATAATTCAAATTCCCAATTAGGGCTTCAGGTAGCAAAAAATAATGTCTGCTTCTTTTTTTTTTTTTAACGTTTATATTTTTGAGTCAGAGAGTGAGCGAAGGAAGGGAAGAGAGAGAGGAAGATACAGGATCTGAAGCAGGCTCCAGGCTCTGAGCTGTCAGCACAGAGCCTGATGTGGGACTCAAACCCACAAACCGTGAGATCATGACCGGAGCTGAAGTTGGACACTTAACTGACTGAGCCACCCAGGCGCCCCAAAGTCAAAAGTATTCTAATACACGTTTCAATGACTCCCCTCTGAAAGAAAAAAAGCTGCCCAGGTTCTTGTGGAGAGATTAGGTGACCACACAATACACCTGTCTGTTATTCTGGAGGAAGACGTGGGACTGTCCAGATCTACGTATAAGCATCAGAGGTGGCACAGTTGTCTAAATTACTGTTTACACCTCAGTCTCCCACCTCTGGTGAGGTCTCCAAAGGAAGGGATAAGGCTTTAGGGACTTTGGTTCTGTGACACCCTCCACTGGGATGGAGAGGCAGGTTCCCAGCACATGCTGACAGAATGAAGGTTTTAACAAGTAAAAATAAATGAGTCCTGTCCTTTGCAAAGAAAAGTGAATTGCAGGCGCTTTGCCTAAAACTCCATAACCACGAGAAGAAATAACCTAGTGTGTGCAGCATGAAGAATATTTACAATGGAGATAAAACAGCTCTTGAGAGCCGATAGTAAGGATCGAGGTATGCTTGATGCTTTTCCTGCGTGATCACATTAGTAACGAGAAGAAACATACAGCTCCAACCAAAAGATAACCCATCTGGACGTGTTTATATGGAGAGGGGAGAGGGAAAGGTTTGGTTAAGAATAACTACAGGGAGGTGGTTGTGGTATTTATACCACTATCCCCATACTGCTTATCTCTCATCCTGCTCTATTATTATTATTTTTGTGCTTATCACAGCCTAACAGGACACAATTTATATTTAGTCATCTGTTTATTTTTGTCTCTCTACATCCTGCATAATTCAAGAAGCCCAGGATCGTGTCTGTCCTGTTCCCTCTGGCATCCACAGACCCATAATCGTGTCTGGTACATGACAGGACCTGGTAGTTCTTGTTTTGTGTTGATGGACTCCACAATGAGTACAGATTCTGTGTGGGAGCTTTGTCTCCTCAGGGACTTTTGCAAGGAAGGACTTAGATTCGTGTCATGGATGAAGTTGCTGAGCTGGGGAACGGGCATTTCGGTCTCTAATTTCTTACATTCCTTTAGCTGCATCAGCAAAAGCACCTCGTTCTCTCTTAGGAGAAAGGGTTTGACCAGCTAGTGAAGGAGTAAGAGAAAAACTCCTCCAGACCTTTGCCTTATCCACCCAATCACCTTCAGGGCCATCGCAAAGATCTTCAGTAACTAGATGGATCCGTCCACGCCTCAGAATATTTCCACATCTGCTTTGGTGTATCTAATAGTTTCTTACAGAGGACTTTTGCTTGGGGGAGGGAGAGTGGTTTAGATAGATTTTTTCTTTTGCCATAGGAAATAATAACTTTAAATTTAAAAATGTAGGGGCGCCTGGGTGGCTCAGTCTCTTGGGCGTCCAACCTCCACTCAGGTCATGATCTCACGGTCTGTGGGTTCGAGCCCCGCATTGGGCTCTGTGCTGACAGCTCGGAGCCTGGAGCCTGCTTTGGATTCTGTGTCTCCCTCTCTCTCTGCCCCTCCCACACTCAAGCTCTGTCTCTCTTTCAAAAATAAATAGACATTAAAAAAAAATCACCACAAGACAGCCCCTTCATGCATATGTTGTCATTAAGTTGTAATCACATCAGTGTGAATAATAACAAAAACATTTGCTCCCTTGAACACAAGCAGGGAGTAAAGCTAGAAGGAAGGCCCACTTCCTGAGCTGTGGGAGGTGCCACTCCGAGGGGGGGCAGTGCTTCTGAAGCTCTGGGACTCTTGAAGTGAAGCTTGCTGGTCTACTACCCAGTGGTGCCTGGGACCCTAGTCCATGGTGATGGGCATTTAGATTAATGTGTGTTAGTGAGACATGCATAAAAGGATCAACAACTCATATTTGGTGACAATATTTTTTCAAATTTTTTTACAGCTTATTTTTATTTATTTTGTGTGATAGAGAGAGAACAAGCAGGGGAGGGGCAGAGAGAGAGAGAAAATCCCAAAGAAGTTCCACACAGTCAGCGCAGAGCCCTACACAGGGCTTAATACTAGGAACCATGAGATCATGGAAGACAAAAGCAATGTAGAGGCTAAGAATTTCAGCTCTGTGGTCAGAGATGTATATTCTGTCCCTGGCTGGGCCACCTTGGGGTTGTGGAGTGAGTTCTGTCCGACAGCCTTAAGCTCCAGTCTTCTCATTTTTAAAATGTTTCTTTAAAAGGCATTCATTTCTAGGATGTTGTGTATTCAATGAGATAAAGAACATTACGCCCTCAGGCGAATGGTGGACACATCCTAAATCAGGAGATGGAATCTCAAAGGCCAACAGGTGTGACTCCAGAAAGCAGAACCGAGGGAGGTTTTGGTGAACTAGAAAGTGAATCCTTTGCGAGGAAGCCACTATCCCCTCCAACTGCTGACCTTCAGGCCACAGATATCCAGATATTGCCACATCTTTAGATGACCTTCCAAGAGAAGGTATAGCACATTCAGGCTGTTAATTCAGTGTTTTAAAAATGCTCGCAAAACGATTCATGTTT
This sequence comes from Acinonyx jubatus, assembly GCF_027475565.1. Classification (NCBI taxonomy): domain Eukaryota; kingdom Metazoa; phylum Chordata; class Mammalia; order Carnivora; family Felidae; genus Acinonyx; species Acinonyx jubatus. The sequence goes on from NC_069389.1 coordinate 4,921,574, forward strand.
TACAAACCATGTGCAGGGCTAATGAACACATCTATGGGCTGTGCTCAGGACCTCTATTAAAAAGTATTTGCTCTTACGATCATTGCTATTCCGGTAGCCTATTATGATGATGAATATCATTACGATTGTTTTGCCTTTGTTTTGGGGAGCAAATCACGGTCTTGGGAGCTAAAGAAACTATAAGAGAGAAAACAGAATACATACTGTCATAGTAAGCTGAATGTAGAAAATCAGTTAATAGGCACAAATACGCACAATTAAATACCCTCCAAAATATTTTAAGAACTACGAGGACAGCAGGGGGTTTCCTTTTTATTTTAAACACAGCTGTGATGTGTATCTTCTGAAGAGCTTCAAACAAGCTTCAGTTTATGGTGGTCCCATCTGAAATGGATTTCAGACTGAATTAGGTAACGCCTCCAGGGAGCTCGATATATGTTATTAGTCATCAACATGACCATCGTCATCATTACATGCAATCAGACAGCTAACCTACTTATGTACATCAGGTCTCAAATCCTGATTTAAATATTTCACATTGCCTCAAGGTTAATGAACTTGACACCAAATATGCAAATTAAAAGTTGTCAGACATTTGAACAAATGAACAAAGATGTTAGGTCCAAGGAAGCTTGCTGCAGTGACAGAATAAAAGCTTCTGGGTGTTCATCAATAGGGCAGTTGTTAAGTGCCTTCTATAAAAAACGGCACTGTTGTTTAAAAAAGTTAATGATACTAATTATGTAGCCTTTGCAATATGGGTAACACAAGTGATTTTTATTTCCTTTTTTCCTGTTAGGAGAATTTCATCCACATGACTAGTCAGTTTTTCCATGGTGTCTTTCTCTTTCCAGGTCTACTTTTCTTTTGTTTGTTTAGGAACTCGTTATTTTAGACCCAGGCATCCAATGTGGATTCCTAGTTATATTTTCTTATAACTTGTGAATGTTTTCTTTTGTGTTGGCCATTATTTTTTTTTCAGTTTGTTTATTTATGTTGAAACAGAGAGAGCAGGGGAAGAGCAGAGAGAGAATCCCGAGCAGGCTCCGCACCGTCAGCATGGAGCATGATGCAAGGCTCAAAGCCACAAACCATGAGATTGTGACCTGAGCCAATACCGAGAATTGGTCGCCCAACTGACTGAGCCACCAGGGCGCCCCTGCCCATTAACTGGAGTAGGAACTATGGGCTCCAGATATGAGGCTCATCCTTATTCCTGTGGTTGGCATGGTCCGCCTAATTGAAACGTACTTCCTTTCTCCTTACTTTCAGCGGGTGATGTGTTGACCCCTATTTGTGGCATTCTCTGGGTAACTCAGGTGGCTGTGGAGGGCCAGGAAGACTTTCCTTTCCTACACCAGGCTCTGAATGAGTTGGAGACTGTGGGGACCCTCTCCCACTTCTCTTGCTGGTGTCTCCTGTGCTTCTGTAGGCGTGAGAAGGTCCAAGATCCACTCAGACTTGCAGGTGGCCTGAGTGGCCCCTTGGGGCTCCAGCACAGAATGGAGACTATGCAGAAGAATCTGTAAGAGAAGTCAATCTGCCGCCCTTTTATCTAAGCTCTAAGGATTGTATTGTCTTCTTTCTAATTCAGTGGCTACTGGCTTTTGCGTGGAAGCACAGAAAATAAACCCCCAGAATCCACCAGGTAGTTTCTCCCCCTGGAGACCACAGAAAAGGCCAAGTTCTAGGACGAACTCTTCATATTTTTCCAGCATGCTCCCCAGGCATGGAGGTTACTCTAGGGGCAGAGAGGAGAAAGACAGTGGTCAGTGCCTTCTTAACCTAAACCTAGGCAACTACTATCCAGTGGCTACATGGAATAAATCATAATCCAGGAAATTAACACAGCATATCCAGTATTTCTGGATCTATCACATGCTAGTAATTTTCACCACATGAACACTCCTGTTCCTCACACAACAGTTTGGAGATGCTTAGATGGATTCATATACATATGAACACTGGATCACACGACACAGGGTTTTCTACATTTTTATGATTCCAAATAGGTTTCTTAAAGAGTTGTACTGATTTAGAGGACCTGAAACATTGTCCAGTTCCTGTGGCCTTTAATCTCACCCATTAGAGCAGATGATTCTTTATAAGCCTCAATTTAAAAAGAGAGAGGGGGGGGGAAAGAAGAATTACACCTGGGGCCTTTTCCTCTCTTACTTTATAAAATCCCCTATAGTTCCTCATAAAGTTTGATGGATCCTTATGATAAAAAAGTTTAAAGTACAGAAAATGTATGAGTAACTCTCTTCAGCCAAAGACTTTCCTTTTTATCCCTCATTTGCCTCTCGATCTTTAAAGACTTTGCCTCCCATGGGCTTCTCCAGGTTCTGTTATCTCCTGGAAATTTCTAGACTCCTTAGGGTACAGTAATTCCTCCCACTACAGAATCAACAGGTCATTGATTCTGGGAAGAGGCATCTTCCCCAGTACCTTTTAGAACTGTGCAATTGCTGTAAGTCTTGAGGCTTTAGTTTTGTCAATTTTTGTTAATTTTGTGCACAATTTCATAATGAATTAGAAGAGCTATATTTTTCTATAGGAGGTTTTCAGCAACAGCTGAGTCTATATAGCTAAAAGTGCTTACATACAACCTTAAGAAATGGAATGTGGCCTCTGGGTGGCTCAGTTGGTTAGGCATCTGATTCTTTTTTTAGTTTTTTTAATGTTTATTTTTGAGAGAGAAAGAGAGAGGCAGAGAGATAGAGCCCAAGCAGGGGAGGGGGAGGGAGAGAAGGGGACACAGAATTTGAAGCAGGCTCCAGGTTCTGAGCTCTGAGCACAGAGCTTGATGCAGGGCTTGAACCCGAGATCATGACCTGAGCCAAAGTTGGAGGCTTAACCGACTGAGCCACCCAGGTGCCTCTTGAGCATCTGATTCTTGATTTCTGCTCAGGTCATGAACTCATGATTCATGACATAGAGCCCTGAGTAGGACAATACAGAGTTTGCTTGGGATTCTGTGTGTGTGTGTGTGTGTGTGTGTGTGTGTGTGTGTGTGCGCGTGTGCGCGCGCGCGCAAGTGTGTGTGTGTGCCGTTTCCATACCTGTGTACTTTCTCTGTTTGAAAATAAAAAAAATAAACTTAAAGAAAAGAAATGGAATGAATTTCTGATGATGCATTTGAGTGCTCTAATCATATTCATGGCGTTGAACAGGAAAACCTCATCTGGTGATCCAGGCTAACTGTTGAAAATGTGTTCCCTTTGGAAACATTTAGCCATCTCTGTTTCTGTTTTAAATTTGTTTGTAGTTATTTTAGTCCCCAGGCCACTGAGTTTCAGTGTAGATCTTTTTTCTGAGCGTCCTCAAAGCACAAAGCAGCATGCCCTTTCCACGTCTTACTGTTGATCCGGTGTATGTAAGATTCCTCTGTCAGAGACCCAAACTTCTGTGCTATCATGTTCTTCTGCCTGTGTCATTTCCTCTCTCGGTCACTTTTCTTGAACGCTTGTATGCCATGCATGTTTCACAGTGGCAAAACTCACCCTAACTTGTACAACAGAAACCAGATGGAGATGGAGAGATCGACACAATTAAAGGTTTGCAAAATGGTCCTCTTGGCTATCTGGCTTCCCCCTCTGTTATAACAACAATGTACGGGTCTGGCATGGCTGCTCCAAGAAATCCTAGTGCTCTTTGCCCTGCCCCTATAGGATTCCTATGGGTCTGGAATACAAATATTTGTGAACGTGCCCTGTCACATTTCCCTTCAGTTTTCATCACCCAAAAACCTCACTAGGAGATGTCGATCTTACTTGCAGAGCCCCAGATGGTTTCCCAATAATTCCCATCTTCTGAGCCAATTCTCCAAACTAGCATAAAAAGCATACTTAGGGTATTTTTAATCCTAAAGCAAGCCAAATAGACCCGTGTGGCACGACTCTGCAGCGTTAGTAAAATGATTAGTGCACCTCGATTGGGTAGGTATGCGTCGGGAGACTTTCAGAAGCATGCATTTTATTATCTGTTGCTTATACTCTAAGGGAAAGGGTAAGTAAACATTCTGCCTGAAGTGCTGTTTGCATTCTTGCCTGACAAATCCCAAGACACAGATTTGATATATACCCTCATTGAGCATAGCAGTTTCTTTCTGTTTCACAAATACTGGCAGGAAGTGAGCCTCTTGGTCTTGTCAGTCCCCCAACTGCAAGGAGGTGTTTGGAGAGGCTGAAGTCCCCAAGTTCGGTTTCAACTAGTGTTCGTGTACCACAGTTTCTCAACCTGACACTGTTCATGCAGGGGCTGAATGATTCTTTGTTGGGATAGGGAGGGGGTTGTCTTGTGCATTATAATGTGTTGACCAGCATCCAAGACTTCTCACTGGATGCTCCCACTTGCGATAAACCACAAGCTCCTCTGACTTTGCTAGTTGCCCACCAGGATGAATGGGAATAGAGTAAAATCATCCCTGATTTTCTTCTTCCCTGTCCAGAACTTTAGTATCCAATATGGTAGCCACTAACCATTGGAAGCCATTGAAATTAGTTACAATGAATTACAATTAAAATTCAGTCCCCTAACCTCATGAAACCACTGGTTACCATATATTATAGAATATTTCCTTCAATACAGCAACTAATATTGGACAGTGCTGTTCTAGGGCAAATATTCTTGGTGGGAGATCTCACATCCAAGGCAAAAACAAACTTATTTATTCTTGTATTTATGGCTTTCAAATAATTGAAGGTAACTGAAAATGTGGTCATCATTGAAAAACAAGCAAAGAAGCCAGCAAAATTTTTCAGACAAAAGTTGACGGGATATTAGAAACACTTCAAACTGTATGGTTACTAAATGAAGGGACCCTATTTGAAAACGTTAGACGTATTGTCTACTATAATACTGATTCAGTATTTTAACATTTTTATTCAACAAGAAGGGAATGTTGTGAATGAAATAGTGTTTTGATGATGAATTAATTAATGCATTCAATTTAAACAAAAAAAGAAAGAACCAAGCTCTTTCAATAAATAGGTTATTGTAGTGTATTGCCCACCTGATGCCTGATGCCCTTGGTGGGTTTGGGGAGCCTGTTAGCTATGAGGTTTTAGGGAAGACTGAGCTCTGCTATTTGCTTTCAAAGCAACAAGATCCTGGGTCTCCCTGACCTGATCAATGAGAGACCCATGACCTCTTATTAGCCATTTGGATGTTCCCACCCAGGACTTTATATCTGGGTCGGTTGACACACTGTGTCAGGCCGTTTACTCTTTTGGTCACCTACATCAGTTCTTTTAATAAATCTCCTAGTGTCTTATATTCCCCAATATCGATACCTATATTTTATGTCTAAGATTCTTGTCTAAGGGTTTTCCATAAGATGCATCTCTGGTAAGAGTTTTGCTTTTTTTTTTTTTTTTTTAATTTTACAAATTTCTTTTTTCTTTGTAAGTAAACTCTTCTCAACGTGGGGCTCTAACTCATGACCCCCAAGATCAAGAGTCTCCTGCTCTACAGACTGAGGCAGCCAGGTGCCCTGCTGGTCGAGGTTTAGAACACTTTTCCTGTAGAGCACCATGCTTTCTGGAATTCTGCCTGGAAGTCATTGCCAACACAGCCTCTCTGAATTTTGTCTGTGTCTTCTCAACTCAGCTAGATTGCCTTCCTCTGCTTTTACAGCCTCGAATGTTCGTCTGGGTATAATTGGGGCAATTGTCAGACTCGCCATATTGTTTCCTTTTATCATGGATCACATTTCTATCCTGGCCACTGTGTAATATCCAAAAGCAACCGCTGCATATATTTTTTCCAGTTTTCTCGTTGCTCTTTGTTGATTTCTTTTTGATCTAATGGATAAATCACGCCAATCCTCATATATATTGTGATGTAGAGATATAATCAATATCAGTATTGATATTTCTGAGTGCTGTCTCATTGTTTCTTATTTTATTGAAAGTAGCCACACCAATTACTCCGTAAGTCTTCACTCTGTTCATTTTCTTTTTAAAGAATTTCACAATCTATAAAAACATCTTCCTTACTTATGGGTGCACTTGTTTATTGGATTCCTTCTCCTTAAGGCACTTTATTTGCCCAGAGTATGTGCCCTACACAATGTGGTAATTATCTTGGTGAAATAACTGTATCTCACTAATTTCTGGACTAATCATTTCACAATTAAATTTGCAAATTTTACCCCATCTTTTTTAGAATACCAGCTCTTTAGGGATTTTTCTAGCTCTAATTTTGACAAGAGGATAATTTCATATTGTTTCAATACAAATAACAAAATACAGAAAGTTCACTGAATAAGGTTTATGCCTCAGAAAATATTTGTCAGATTATTGTCAGTGTAAGGATCCCACAGGTAGCCAGTGGACTATCCACAATGCTCTAGATGGGTTTTCACGGATGCATAGTACCATACGGCAGTCTTACACAGCTCACAAAGGTCACTTTTCACCATTTTATGTCTTCTGTAACATCACCAGCTGATCTTCTGTGTCATGGAAGAGATAAAGACACAGACATTCGTAACATACTACCCATAAAAGTCAATTAAAGTTTATATGTCTGACATTGTTGGCTTGCTGAATTTTTAGGCTTTACAATCGGGGTGTTATCGTTACTTTTCATCTACTCTCTTTGCTTGTTCCCTGGAATATAGTGATATTTACATTGTCCTGAGACTCATGGAGACACTTCATTTCCCAGCATGGCATCATAGAGCAGGGACTGGGCCCTTTTACTTCTTTCTGATCACAATTCTTGACATTTGTTCTTACTCTTACTCAGTGGCCACAGTCCAACATCGTAAAATAGTGGGTTATTCCGAGGGAATAGACAGAGTGGGCTGTTCATCAAGGTTTGATCCCAGACATAACTGAAGTATATCCTTAAGTGACTTTTAAAACCTACTTGAAGTTCCGGGCCACAAAACATATTTATTTTTGATGCAGTTCAAAATAAGAAAGCCTATAGAAAATGAAAAGATTACCACAGCTGTTTTTCAAATCCTAATACTTTAGATTATCCTATAAATTTTGGATTCAAGAAAAAACTGGGAAATAGGTTACGAAAATAAGTCTCACGTCTTGCATTGCCTTTGGAAATACCTGCCTAAGACAATATTATGGAGGTAATTGTTAGAGGTTTTGCATGGGCATGCTGCTGTTTTAGATATATTCCTCTTTTAAAATGCATGTCAGTCTTTCTGAAAACAGATACGGCACAGTGGAAAGACAGGTGCTTCTAAAGCTTGCGACTTTACAATTTGGGCACAGGATGGTGGCACAGGATGGTGGCAGCTAAATTTCATTTTGGCTGGTTAGACTGAAGGGGAGGAAGAGCCCTCTCTCCGCTCCTCCTGGTGATCACACTAAGTTTCAGCATGGAGGTGGCAAAGGGTTGCTCTTTCAGGATTAATGGGAAGACTACAAGTCTTGAGGACAAGAACGGATAACAAAGGAAGAGAGCCAAGTCTCAGACACCTTTGAGTAGGAGATCTTGTGGACCCGATAACCCAAGCTTATAGGCTCCAATGGAGACCGATGGCCAACCTTTCCCAGAACTCCCCTGTGCATTGACAGTAACCCTGTTGGCCTGCTCCCTTCCCAAACCTGAGAACCAACTGCTTTTTTGCATTGCCAAGGTCGGCTCTGATCCACGTTAGCATCTTCACCCCCAGTCATACTTCCTCTGGGCATGTCTTGATATCAGAACTGGCACCATGTTTGACGGGTCCCATCACTCCTTTTGTTTGAGAGGATGGAGAATATAGTTCTAAGACTGTGAAAATTGTGTGAATGAAATGGTTTCCTAACTCCATAGCTGGCAATAATTAGAGTCACTCACTGCATTTCTGGCCATCAGAGTTTGCTATATTTCCCATAATTATGTTTGTTGTTTGAAGTATCAGGGGTTCATAAAAATAAAGTTTATGGTTAGACACTGGGATCAGAAGGAAAGAGAGCTAAAACGGGGTAATCTGTGAAGATCTTTCTTAAGGATTGACAAGTACTGGAGTGGGGCTAGCGAGATAGACATTAGAGCGGTATTTCTCAGCTGGAGACAATTTTGTCTCTAGGAGACATCTGCCAATGTAGGGAGACATTAGTGGTCTTGATACTGGAGAAGGGTATTAGTGGCATCTGGTAGGTAGTGTCCATGGATGGAGCTAAACCTTCACACAATGCACAGGACAGCCCGAACACAACAATTATCCAATTGACAAAAAGCCATGTTTTGGGAAACCCTGACTTGGGCAGTTCACTGTGAAGAAAACGAAACTGTAAATTACCTTTCGTTCCTTCTAGTAGATCAGTACTTTCTAACTGCATACATTTGCAAAGGTGTGGAGCTCACAAACATGCCCTTCTAGGAAATCATGGCTTATAATTGTAGGTGCCAACTTTAGCAAAACTAGGACAGCAAAGGTGCATTTATTTAAGTATTCTTAATATTTAATCCAGATGCTTCCTACACTCACTTCTCACTTCCTATCATTTATTAATTTAAGTGACTCTTGCAATCTGTAATTTGTTCCAATCTTTCTTTCCTTTTTTTAAAAGCATTTAAATTTTTTTTAATGTTTATTTATTTTTGAAAACGAGAGACAGAGTGCGAGTGGGAGAGGAGCAGAGAGAGAGGAAGACACAGAATTGGAAGCAGGCTCCACGCTCTGAGCTGTCAGCATAGAGCCTGACACAGGGCTCGAACTCAGGAGCTGTGAGATCATGACCTGAGCCAAAGTCGGGTGCTTAACTACTGAGCCACCCAGGCAACCCTATTCCAAGCTTTCTTGAAAGGCCTTTCCACTAAGAAAAGCATATGTATACACATGTATATTTTAGGTTTATTTATTTATCTTGAGAGAGAGAGAGAGCGTATGTGCACGAATCATATGTATATTTTTAATCCTTGGCACAGTGAGGTAAAAAAATATCCCATTGATTCCCAGTTACAGGGTGAATATTTCTTATTTCCACTTGTTTTCCTCTGAATATGTGTAGCGCATGCCACGTGTTCCTTGGGGCAATCCTGGCTCCTCCCCCACTGTTCTAAATGGCATCCAAGTCTGTCTCTTCTTGAGAATGCAATGAAAGTTCAAACCTCTTCCTGCCCTGATCTCCCCAACTTTTGTTTTTCTATTGGAGGTGATTCACATGTCTTGTTTTGCACCTTGGACTGTTACCCTGTTATCCATCGAATTGCTTCTCAAATAGACTTCATGAACGTACCTTCTTCATCTTTGTTTCTGTGACCAGGTTTCTCCCGTGTGTATGTCATGGAGCTTTGAGAAAAGGAAGCCCAGACGGCAGTTGTTGGCATCTCCCATAGGAACTAGTTCAGCTTCAGAACATAGTGGGAGTGTTTATTAAGGCACACTTGTGGGCACTTGAGGATACTCTTTGGCCAAAGTTTTACTCTATGATATATATTATATGGCATAGGTGTAAATATATATGTAGATCATGTATGTACACCACATGTGTAGCATATATTCATATGTATAAGATATATGTATGCCCTGTATCTTTATATGTATCTTTATATAATATATACACACCTATTATGTGTGTATATATTATATATACATGTACCTATGATATATAAGTATATGTAATAGACATATGACATCCATAAAGCTGTCTGTGGTGTATGATATATGTGCATTTCTGATACATAGGTATTTGAAAACAGGAATCTCAATATAGCTCATGCGAGGAGGAATCCTCAAACCTGTAAACTCTCAGAAAGAGCAGAGTGGGTACTTTTCATTCCCTTGACTTGTTTTAAGGGACCCGTGAAGTTTTACCAACCCTTCTCTTTTCACTTCTGCTTCACTTTTCTCTGTGTGGATGTCTCTGCTTTTTCTTTCTTATAGTCCACACATGTCTGCCCAGATTCTACCCATGTCATGGTCCCTCTGACCAAGTCAGTGTCCTAGGTGATGTGCTGGTGGTGTCCATCTCTGTTGGCTTGGCATCGGTAGCTGAAGGAGCAGGAACTAATGCAGGCTGATGGCGTGGCAAAGCAGTGTACTGAAAACACACTGAAAGGCTTACATCATTGCCAGGAATACTGGAGAAATATGCTTAGAATGCAGGTAGGAATAACGGGAATCCTTGGGAGATAGGTCATGCAGACAGGAGCACCGATAAAGGCTGATGTGGACAGCACTGTCTTCAACACAGGGCATGGATGATGTAGCTCTACCTGCATCCAAGAAGTATGGACACATGGTCCATTGGCCCCTGGAAACTGAATGTTGTGACCACCACTTTCATGGCTAGCAGGAATGTTCTGACATTCCTAATACTGGATCACCGTTGACAAACTCAACATCCTCATGGTAGGTGTCTGGTCACATATTCAGTCAAATGCTGTCTGTCTGAGAGGCGGAGAAAATAAACACATGGGCTTTTGTTTTCTGCAGGGAGAGGTGGATTCTGATACCATAATAGCAAGCATGATAAGGGTGTCCCAGTACAAGGAAAGGGTTTTTGTGCTAAGGGATTCCATTTGTTCCACTCAGATAAGTCAGGGTAATCTCACTGTCTCCAGGCCATTTGGTTACTACCCTTAATTCCATGTGCAATTTTAATTTCCGTCTGCCACATAATGTAACATATTCACCGGTTCCGTGACTGGGATTTTTGAGGGCTATTATTCTGCCAGCGACAGTAACTTATATTATCAATGGTATTTTGGCCATATAAAATAATATTTTGTATAAAGAGACCTAGATTTGGAGTAAGAATGGTCTCGCATGTTGACTCTGGTATTAGGCATGATCCAGGTCAACAGATAACCTTCTCAATTAAATTTTCAGGTATGAGGAGCTTGGCACCTACTCCAGTGTTGTTTTCCTGATCTTTTAAGCTTGGTCTCATCTGCAAAAGGAAGGAAAATCCTATGTGGAGTTTCTGCATGATGTAAGAACCAGATCAATCTGGCTTTGAATCATGGCTGTCCCTCTTTCTAGTTAAAGTCACTAAGTTCCTTGGCTTGTCTTTTTCCATTTTCTCATCTCAGTAATGGGTACAACTTCCTAGGACAATTGGGAGAATTAAGTGAGGCAATTGAAATGGAGATGCTAAGTGCCACGCCTGGTTCACAATGAATATAACACCAGAAAATATCTAAGTGTATTTAGACCACGATTTCTGCAACATTGCACTTCAGATATTTGAGCCCAGGTAATTATGTTTGTTGGGAGTAGAGAGGGCTTCCCAGTGCATTGTGGGATGCTTGGCAACATCCCTGAGGTCTTCACGTTAGCCCAGTTGCCTCTTTCCCTTCAGCTGTGAGACCAGCTGATCTCTAGATACTGCCAAATGTCATCTGTGGGGGAGATCGCCCCTCCACTTCTGAGAATCCTTTCTCCAGACAAATGACCTAATGGATAACCATATGTTCTTTACAGTACCTAATTGTAATTATACATGTGACTCATGGAAAACCATAAGCAGTCATATATTTACATGCTGTCTTCCAGGTAGATAATAAGGAATATGTGCAACCCCATCTCCATCCATAGAGAGAGAAGAGTAAATGTCATTTTTTTTTAATTTGTTGCCGGCACAGATAAATATCTGATTTATTGAAGACCAAAGAGTCCATGCTTAACATCCCATTTAGTGTGGGATATTATTCCTTTTTTTCACTTATCTACATTCATTTTGAGGCAATTACCACAACACACTTATCAGTTTAACTTAATCAACTGTGTACATTTCTATTTTGCTAGAATGCAAATCCAAAATAACAAGTGAATGGGGAAAGCTTATCTTTTTCACTAAAACCTATTACTTGTAGTCTTAGGAAGAAGCCTCAAGCTGTGTCTGTCTAAATGCAAACCGTATGAGAAAACTAAAACATGCTCACTATTTTAATTATCAGCTTCTTGGGGAGCGGGGTGACAATGACCCCAGTTTTCCCTCTTGACCTGAAGGAATATGTAAATTAAGTGCTCTAGCAGGTGAGAAAGGATAAGCCTAGGGAGCGCCTTGATTAAATTTCACAAAAGTATATGGATTATTGATTAGGTTCACAGCATGAAACAGCCCAGAAATGTCACCCTTCAGTGGACTTAGTAGATGAGGAAATTTTGCCAACCATGAGGTAGACGTTGAAATCATCCCTTTGTTGAGTGTCCCCTTACACATTGATCATGAAAGTTTTTCCCTGTGACCCAGGGTCCAATGGATTAAAAGGCTGTGGTAAGAATGTAGATCCCACTGAACTTGATGACACAATCATCAGAGTTAAGAACTGGCCAGTTGCCTCGATGGTGTCCAGATATTGGCTGGGAGGCTGGGACACACCCCACATTAAAAGTTGGATGGTTTTTAACTACAGAAGGTTGGAGAGCTTCCAGAAAATACTAGACCATATTGGGTTTCCTTAGATGTTTGTTTGATAACCAGACCAGGGTCACAGAGCAATGCGAAATGGATGAAGCTGAATAGGGGGGTTCAAGGTTGTCCGACCGAGAATATGAAAGGTGACCCAACAGGTGGGTGATGGCACTGAGGGCACTTGGTAAATGACAGCAGAACTGATGAGGGTCTCAAGAACAAAGTCGTAATCCATTCTCTTAAGGGAATGTGATCAGGTGTCTCCTGGAAGAAGGTCATTCCTAGGAGAAAAGAGTTTGGACCCTGGAAAGGTTACCAACCATAGACATAAGCCCAGGGGGATATAAAGGCACCATCTGTGAGAACAAGACACCATGGGGGTCATCTGGGCTCAGGACCAGACTTGGATCCCAAGATTAGAGCTAGAGCAACATCTGGACTTCAGGGAAATGCTCGTTTCATCCATAAGATAGTTCTCAGCAAACTTCCAGAATTTTGTCTGCACAGCTGCCTTGGCGTCAAAGTTAAAGTCTGAACAGCAGGAACTGGACGTGCATGTAGATGTCAACCCAGAGCCTTGAAAAGCAGTCTGCTTAAAACGCAAACCTGCCAATGGTTCTGCGTTTAACAAACGCTCTGACGTTACCTTAGATGAAGGAAACGTTGCCTTCCCGCCTAATCTGTATGTGAATTTATTTTCCAAAACAGGCATAGCCTTGGGTAAGTTACTATTTTTCGTATCCTCTAAACTCGAGATAAAGCATCCTCCGCATAGGAATGTAAAAATAGAGACATCTGTATTGGTTCAGGATTTTTTTTTTTTGTCAGTTAAATTATTAGTATTATTCTCATCTCTCAAATACGAAAGTCAAAACCTGTAAATAGTCCAGAGTCACCGAACCACAAAATGCATTCCGAATGGAAATAGCCTTTATTATCTTGCCAGCAGAAAGTAAAAGTAATTAGTATATGGGTGTTTGTCAGGTTTCGTCTATAAGGGGTCTTTAGACCAGCCTCATAATAACAGTGTTGAAAATGAGAACTGAAGAGGTTAAGATGATAGTCAACAGAGGAGAACAGTGAACAATCCATCAGCTTGGAACAAAGGAAGATAATTGCACGTTGTCCCTCATGGACTTACATGGTAGGCGAACCCTTCATTTTGTCCACTGAAGATGATTTTGTGACCAACAGCCCCAAGTTTCAAACTAGCAGCTGTGGCCTTCAAAGAAGAAACATGATCCAAATCTCCAGCTTCACCTAATGGATAAATCAAAGTGAGGGCTGCCAGCAGCCAATAGGAAGAGTCAGAAGGCAATGTAGAGAGGCAGCTTCCAACCCTGGTGGCAGGAATTGTACTCACTAGCGTCGTTTCTGAAGGTCAAGGCAGCTTTAACAGAAAGGTGATTTTTATTTTTTATTTATTTTAAATGTTTATCTTTGAGAGAGAGTGCGAGCTGGGGAGGAGCAAAGAGGGAGGCGGGACAGAGGATCCCAGGACAGCTCTGTGCTGAAAGCACAGGCTTGTAGGCAAGTAGGGCTTGATCTTTTTTTTTTTTCTTTTTTGTAATTTTTAAATTTATTTTTGAGACAGAGACAGAATACGAATCAGGGAGGGGCAGAGAGAGAGAAAGAGAGAGACACACAGAATCCGAAGCAGGCTCCAGGCTCTGAGCTGTCAGCACAGAGCCCGACGTGGGGCTCAAACCCATGAACCATTAGGTCATGACCTGAGCCAAAGTGGGACCTTTAACTGACTGAGCCACCCAGGCATCCCCAGAAAGGTGATTTTTTAAAATCTGTGTACTTGCACATCAAGGCAACACTCTTCTTGGGCACTAGAAAAGCAAGGAAGTCTGAAGTCGAATGCAGAGTCGGTCAAGATCACCACACCTCAGTCAAGGTCACACGCACCTTGTAAGTACCCAGTCTGACCCAGGTTCCCAGTGATCTTGAGGGCGTGGGCCCACAGTGTCTTAGCAGCTGCTTCATGATACCTCTTGGACAAAACACAGATTGAACAGTTTGTGTTAAGTAGACTGCATAGGGGGCCTGGCTGGCTCAGTCAGTAGAGCATATAGCTCTTGATCTTGGGATTATGAATTGAAGCCCCATGTTGGGTATGGAGATTACTTACATACATACATACATACATAAAGAATACATATAGTAACATTTTACTCAACACTAAAAAAATTATATACATGAAATTTAAAAAACCATATTTTTATTTTATCCTTGAATGACCACATCCATTTACTAAGGCGTATGCCTGTGAGTCACTGCAAAACTTCACAAACATTGAATCTGCTTACACACCCCCACCCTCATTTCCTGTTCCACTTTGGTTTTTCACATATGCCCGGAATCAGATCGGTAGGAAGAGAGCATGATTTAACGTTACAACTTGGAACAACCTCCAGCAAGTTGTTTGCCGCTGTCTGATAGAATCAACTGATTCTGCCTTTCCCTCAAAAATGTGAAATATCTTATGATGCCTCTGTGCGTCCTACAGCCTCTGTTGACGCAAGTACTCGATTCTGCTGTTGCGGCACAAAAGCGCTGTAAACCCTCCGTAAAGCAGTGGGTGTAGTATATGGCTGTGTCCTAATAAAATCTTATTTGTAAATATTCCCACATTTTGTGAAAACACACGGGCAATGTAATGGATATGACACATACGCCATATTTTACCGATGCTTGTGCAAACACTTTCTATCCTATGTAGTATAGGACTGTCTCAAAGGTGGGCATGACCAGGAATCCTCATTGTTTCCTTTAATTCCTATAAAAATCCATGTGTTATGATATCTGTGTTCCGGATGAAGGACTTGGGCCTAGAGCTGGAACTTGCTAAAAGGTCAAATGGTTAGCCCTGCAAGGAAGCTGATACTTTTGTGGAAACCAATTCCTGGAAATTGGCAAAGCCCTAAGCCATTCTGTTCCACCATAATGAAATGGAGTCTGGGTCCAGGCTCCCAATCATTTGCTCTTAAACTGTGTGAAGGACATTAGCTTCCCTTGGCTATGTTGATGATTTAGAGAGAGCGAGCCCTTTTCCCCTACCCTTCCAGGCACTGTCCAGCTACACAAAGGTCATAGATGTGGAACATTCTGGAAAAGCGATGGATAGCAACATTGTAAGTTCTCACTCTCCACGATGGCATCTTCATTCCCTTTCTCTTACCCACACGGTTTTTGCACGTGGCTGTCCAGGAGCTCAACAAGTTTTGCAAACTATTTTGTCAAAGGAACATTCCATGTTGTTGTTATTCACGTCTCAATGTCTCTCCTTTCTCCACAGTGCTGAAGTTTATTGATCCCTTGTCATTTCTAAATTCTCCATGTTTTGACCCACCACAAGTTCTTCTCTAGGGCTGTTTTACTCCTGTGAGCATAGTCTAGCTTACAGGGACTAAATAAGCTGTCTTTCTTCAGTGAGACAAAACAATTTTCTATTTCTGAAAACATTCCATTTCTTTGAGCCTGTTCTTAGAATACTTTTTTTTTGTCTTAATTGCTCAGAATGCTGGAAGCATACAACTCAAAGGAAGTGCCACAGATTGCCAAGTCCATAATAAGAAAGTACAACAACAACAACAACAAAACACAACTCCAATTAACATTTTGGTTCGTAACTTAAGTAAATGATTGGGGAGATTACTACAATACATTTTTTTTATAATACTCTGTATAATATACATAAAATGAACAGAGTTCTAAGCATCAACCAGATGTAATTAGAGAGGTTTCCATCATAATTAGGTTATTTTAAAGTTTTGTTTGCAAACGCCTTCAGTTCTGTCTCACATGTATTAATAGCAATGACTGATTTCATACTCTAGCCCCATTCTTTTTGCAACTCCTGTGTAAGTATAAAGGAGTGATGTCAGTGTTTGACAGGAGTGATACAAGCATTTGGAGCTCCCCGCAAACAAAACAAAAGAAGAACAACCACAAATACAAAAAATAAGAGAGAAGATCGGAAGAAATAAAAGAGCTCTGTGGAAAACTAAAGAAAACAGGAACAAAGGAAATGTAATACTAAATAAATAGCCACTCTGAGTCTGATTCCCACTGCCCTCAGTTTATGAAAAATGTGATTTCTTCAAAACTCAGTGTCATGTGTGATAGCTAAGGGGTGATGGATGTCTTTGGACACTATCCAACCTTAGCCAACTTACCACTGCCCCTTTTGAAGACTGAACTTGTTTAAGTCTAAGGCAACTCAGAAATGAAACACCCATTTGGATTTGCATCTTTTTGTGGGGATTGAAATGTGTAGTGTGGTGAAATGTACATTGATGCTGATGGCACCCACTGTTATAGTAATTTGGACCAAAAAATCTTGAGAACAGAACTTTTCATTCACTTTTCCACCCCGAGCTCTTGGCAATAGTAGAATAGGTTAATCTAAATGATAAATCACAACACGGGTTTGGGGTTTGAGAGGAAGTTTATAAATGGCAGTCTGGGAGGTACATGTTTCGCCTTCATAAATGAACACTTATTCACCAGTCTTTTTGGAAAATGGAGGGAAGGAAACAAAGGACAGAATGTACTTCTCTCTCGTGCAGAAGAGTGATCAGTTTGATCGGTATATTCGTTCCACAAACTTGTACTCAGTGTGTGCTGCGTGTTAAGCACAATTAGGAAAAAATCTGAGACAGTAGCAAATACAAGAAAACATTATTGAGATCTTCTTATTAGGAAAATAGGGGGTTGGATTCCTGAAAACTTCTAAGCATATAGAATAAATGAGAGTATTATCTAATGAAGCTCCACTATTGAATAAAAACCCTGCATGCAGTGTTGCCTGTAAAACCACTCCCCCCGATATCCATACTCTTTGCCCTATGGCTTGGTAGGTTTTCCACTAGAGGCAAAATAGATTTCCCCTTTCCATTGCTTGTGCGCTTGGTCATGTAACTTGTCTTGGCCAATGGGGTGCAAGAGAGGCTTACAGTCTCTTTGGGTGATGAGGTATGTCCACTTCAGCTTTTGATACAATCATGAGAAGAAAGTGGCTGAGATTACCGGCCCCTCCAAAGACTGTGTGTAATAGAAGTATCCAGCCTAGACCTACTGACCACCAGATGACTCACATACATATGAGAGAGAATAAACAATTCTTTCCTTAAGTCACTCAGCATTGGGAATTTTGGTGCATAGCAAAAGCTGACTCATACACCCATATGTACATCCTCTTGATTTCACCAATTTAGTCCTTTTGACATATTATGTTTCACTTTTAAATTTGTGTTTTAACATAAATTACAGGTATCATTATATTTTATTGCAAAACTATCTTTTAGGGGTGCCTGTCTGGCTCAGTCAGTGGAATGGGTGACTTTTGTTCTCAGGTTTGTGAGTACACTCCCCACACTGGGTGTAGAGATTGCTTAAAAATAAAATCTTTAAAAACAAAAATCAAATGAAAACAAAACAAAACAAAAACCACACAAAGCTATCTTTAAAAAGAAATGAGTATCTTCCATCAAAATCACAGTACCTTTTACATACCTAACAGTAAAATAGTTTTCTGAATATCACCAAGCCATATTTAAATTGTCCCAGTTGCCTCCATGTAGAGGGTTTATGGAAGGTTTGTTCCAACCAGAATGTATTCAAGGTTGTTTCTAGAAGTCTACATCTGTTATCCCAACCTCACCATTTTGTCATGATACTGACTTGGCATGTATGAAAAAAAAATGGTTAGCAGAGTGCTTTGGATTTGTCTGATTGTCTTCTTGTATGATAACTTGCCCTGTCTCCCACATTTCCTAATTGTGGGTAATACTACAGGCTTTAGTTTTAGCGTAATTTAGTCATGACATCTTCCTAAGTGGTGGTGTTCAATTCCATCTGGTGGCGCATGATGCTTCCTTCTCCACCACCAAGATTGTAAGACTAACGCTGGAGTAAGTCAGTGGGAGCCTGATCCCTCCATTGTACACTTACCTTCCCCCCTGTAACCAATAATTTTGCCAGATACACAGGTATGTCTAGTTCCCAGGAACCTTGCTTTTTTTTTTTTTTAATTTTCTTTTTTTTGAACGTTTATTTATTTTTGGGACAGAGAGAGACAGAGCATGAACGGGGGAGGGGCAGAGAGAGAGGGAGACACAGAATCGGAAACAGGCTCCAGGCTCTGAGCCAACAGCCCAGAGCCCGACGCGGGGCTCGAACTCACGGACCGCGAGATCGTGACCTGGCTGAAGTCGGACGCTTAACCGACTGCGCCACCCAGGCGCCCCAGGAACCTTGCTTTTTTAAAAGTGAGCTTTTAGAATGAGATCTTGCCATTTGCAACAACGTGGATGGAACTGGAGGGTATTATGCTAAGTGAAATAAGTCAGTCAGAGAAAGACAGTTACCATATGTTTTCACTCCTATATGGAACTTGAGAAACTTAACAGAAGACCATGGGGGAAGGGAAGGGGAAGAAACAGTTTCAAACAGAGAGGGAGGCAAATCATAAGAGACTCTTAAATACAGAGAACAAACTGAGGGTCGATGAGGGATGGGAGGGAGGGGAGGTGGGTGACGAGCAATGAGGAGGGCACTTGTTGGGATGGGCACTGGGTGTTGTATATAAGCAATGAACCACAAGAATCTACTCCCAAAGCCAAGAGCACACTGTATATGCTGTATGTTACCTAACTTGACAATAAATTATATTTAAAAAAATAATTCTTTAAAAAATAAATAAAAATGAAAAAATAAAACATTTCATTGCTGGAAAAAAATTAAGTGAGCTTTTAGATTTTAGAATACTTTTAAGTTTACAGAAAAAAATTACAAAGATAGCACAGAGAGTTCCCATATACTCTACATCCCATTTACCCTGTTATTAACATCTGACAAGAATATGGCACATTTCTCACAATTAATGAACCAATATCGATACATTTCCATACGTTATTCAGATTTCCGTCGTTTTTCCTTAATGTCTTTTTTCTGTTCCAGGATCCTGTCCAAATTCTGCACTATATTTAGTTGTTATGTCTTCTTAGGATTGTTTTGGCCGTGACAGGTTTTCGGGCTTTCCTTGTTGTTGATTGTGTTGACAGCTTTGAGGAGCGCTGGGCAGTGTTTTGTTGAATGCGTGTCAATTTGAATTTGATATAGGTTTTTCTCATGATTAGACTGGGGTTATGCATTTTAGGGAGACAGACCCTAGGACAGACTGTTGTTTTCATCACATATCCAGGATGTATATGGGATTTACACAGTTGATGTTCACCCCCATCACTTGTCTATTCGTGTTTGTCAAGTTCCTCCACTGTAAACATACTATGTTTTTTTTTCTTTTATCTCTACCCATACTGTACTTTAACAAAAAAAAATTTTTAACGTTTATCCATTTTTGAGAGAGCATGAGCATGAGCCGGGGAGGGACCAAGGCAGGAGGACACAGAATCTGAAGCAGGATCCAGGCTCTGAGCTGTCAGCACAGAGCCTGCCGCGGGGCTTGAACTCATGAACCGTGAGATCATGACCTGAGCCAAAGTCGGACGCTTAACCAACTGAGCCACCCAGGTGCCCACCTATACTGTACTTTTTAGAAGGAAGTAGGTACCAAGGACGTAGGGAGTAACTCTCCACCTACTTAAGGCTGGAGCACAACATCAATTATTTGCAATTCTTCTGCATGGAAGATTTGAGTATTCTCACCTATGTATCAAATATTTCATTTATATCACCATGGACTCTTGGATATTTAATAATTTGGGTGAATAATCCTACTTTATTCATTTTGACCATTAAACTTTTAAATAATGGTCTTACCATTCCCTGATCCTTCCATTATATATGTATCATTAGGAAGTTTATTCGTGTTAACTCTGTCATTTCTCATGCGTTTATAACTTGTACATGTTCACAAAGAATCTCTTTGCTTCCTTACCTAGGGTGACCCGGCTCCCTGAAATACAGTTCCTAGAGAGGCATACTCTGAAATGCAGCTTTTCAATCCCTAATTTTCAGAGTAAAGGGTTGGTGCATTGGTCTACAAATATTGTATTGATAATTATTTTTCGGAGTTTATTTTATTAACCAATTATGACACGGAAGTCACTGCACATTATTTCAAATACCCCTCATAAGAGGCTTATTAAGAAAGGTTAACTTAATTTGCTTAGATTACCAAACTTTGAAGCTCTATAGGAGTGACATATTGGAACACCGGTCTGCTGGTTCCGGAACCTACCACCTATAAATTCCCACATTTTCTAAGCATACCGCTCCGTGTAGATATACCCCACTTACATCTTAAACTATGTGTAGAATGTGGAATGTTTCATTATATAAAATTATTATTCCATCTCATCTTCTCTTGTACCTTATAACCATTTAAAGTGTAAGACTACCATGCCTCCTATCCTTAGTTTTCTTCAGAATTTCTATTTCCCAACACAGAGAATCAGCAATTTACACAGAACTATGAGTACATTGTCCTTCCCCCCCTTTTTTTAACTTTATTTTGAGAGAGAGAGAGAGAGAGAGAGAGAGCGCGAGCGAGCATGTAGGAGGGCCAGAGAGAGGAGTAGAAAGAGAATCCTGAGCAGGCTCTGCGATGTCAGCATAGAGCCTGACGCAGTGCTCAAACTCACGAACCAGGAGATCATGACCTAAGCAGAAATCAAGAGGTGGGTGCTCAGCTGACCGATCCACTCAGGCGCCCCTTTCCTTTTTTTCATATAAACAGGGACTTTTGCACGCTCAGTGCTGCTGGGGGATTTTGATGCTCAGTGCTGCTGGGGAGAGGGGCATTACTCCCAGTTGATATTGCTGCAAATACACCATGTGTGCACATAAGAAAATGCAGATTGCGTCAGACTCTTTGCCCCCTACTTCTGCATGGTTGCCCCTCGTTTTGTTATGAAATAGAAGAACAGCCAATATTGGCTTGAAATAGTGCACGTAGGGAAGCAGAGTGCCATCTAGGAGGTAGAGGGGAGGTCCAAAGGGCTTAAGGTTTTTAAAGGTAGAGAGGGAACCGGAAAAAGGGAATTACTAACAAAGAACCTATTGTTTTCGGCAAGGTCGCCCTCCTCAGGGGATCCGGAGGGGTTTGTTGGCACAATTCCTAGTACTGACTTGGAGAGTCCCAAGTTCACTGCTTCAAGATTACATTTCTGGGGGTTTCAGACCGCAGTTAAATTAGATATTAAGTCTCGGTTTACTTATTGGAGGCTTCCACCCAAGTGATGCCAGTTTGGGCTTGCGATTTTCTTTGCAGCAGTGTTAACATGGTTCCTTTACATGGGAGAAAAGGAACCTAGAGCGAGAGTTAGAAACCTGCTGGTCTGGTTCTGTGCACACGTGTGCAGGCCCTGCAGGCTGGGCGTGTGCACACAGCCCTTGGAAAGCACCGGCAAGGTCAGGGGTGTTTGCCAGGTCACCGGTGTGACCTGTTACCTGGAAGCTTGGGCTCGCCAGGTGGATGCGCGTTCCCACCTGTGCTTACAGATGTGCGTGCCTGCCTGAGCTCCCCAGGGGGGATGCACGTTCCCACAGATTTTCCTGGAACTTTACCTACTGCTGGGTGCGTTTTGCAGTAGGAAAGAAAAAAAATGCTCCCACACAGCTAGAAAAAAAATTAAAATTTGTTTCCTCCCTCTCACAAAAGAGTCTCCTGAGGAGAGAAATGTTAACAAATGTTTGGACCTTTGCAGAACTCAAGGCCCGGGATATTTAGCAGCAGGGAGTGGCAGTTAGAAGGGCCTCCTTCACCTAATATTAGGCTTTCTGAATCATATCTTAAAATGTGACTCTTTACTTACATCTTTTGAATTAAAAGATGGTTTGAAAACCCCGAACCCAACGATTAATTTATTTGTTCAAATAAATGAGTAACTGTTGTAAATGACTAATGTAGTTACTCATCTTTTTATTTTTATCTCACATATTTTTATAAATATATATTATATAATGTTTTATATGTACAGAGAATAATTGTATAAAATGTATTTCTCAGAATAGTATTACATATAGTTATGTAAAATATACACTAAATATATAAGTATTTTTTGTGTATAATAAATATGAGATATCTTTTTGTAAGTGCATATTATTCATTTGTTTATTTTTCCATATTTCTGTAGACTCTTTTCTCCTGTGCGTTCATCTTTTTTTTCTAAGTTTATTTACTGATGTTGGGAGAGAGCAAGTGAGCACGAACGGGAGAGGGGCAGAGAGAGGGAGAAACAGAATCCCAGGCAGGCTCCACATGGACCTCACAAGCCCTGAGATCATCACCTGAGCGGACATCAGAGGCTTAGCTGACAGAGCCACCCAGGTGCCCGTCCTATCTCTTCATCTTTGAAATGATAGAGAAAACTCTTCTGTGCGTGAGGCTTAGTAGGACCCTGAGTGCTATATCAACAAGGCCTTAAATGCCAAGTGTGGCCAGATAGTTTCTTCCCAGAGGCTTGTGACTCTTAAGTTTCCCTCTGGCAGCCTCAGTGTGGCCTGAGCCTATTGGAAATGCAAACTCCTGGGCCTGACGGACACTCAGCGAACCTGCAGTCAGCGGTTAAACAACATCTTCTGGTGACACACATGCACATTAACAATTGAGAGCACCGATTTAGACCAGGGTTTCTCAATCTTGGCTGCACATTAGAATCACTTGATGATCTTGCTGTATAAATCCAGATGCCTGCAGGATGGATACGTCCTGGGGAATCTATCTAATGTGCAGCCTGGCAAAGGCAGTTAGCAACACTGTATCATATACTTGATGTTTGCTAAGAGAATAGTTCTCAATTGTTCTCTCAAAGGAAAAACAATTAGTTCTGTGGTCATGGTGATGGGTGTGGTGTTTTTTTTTTTTTTTAGCATGATGGTGGTAAATATCTCAGAGTATAACATAGAGAAAAATGTCATTTTGTTCACCTTAAATATACACAAGTTTTATTTGCCTGCTATACCTCAATAGAGTTATGGATAGAAATAATGATGCCTGACCTTTGGTGGCAGATATTCTGAATTAATTTATCTAGCGGTGTGTCCTGTCTCCATTTCCTCTTCCCTTTTCAACCTGTGATCTACCGAATCTACATAAGAATCAACTAGGAGTTTTTTAGAAAGTTGAAATCTCACAGTCTGTGAGTTTGAGCCCCTGCGTCGGGCTCTGTGCTGACAGCTCAGAGCCTGGAGCCTGCTTTGGATTGTGCGTCTCCCTCTCTCTCTGCTCCTCCCCTGCTCATGCTCTGTCTCTCAAAAAATGTGTAAATGTTAACAATTAAAAAAAAAAGAAATTTGGAATCTTGTACCGGGCTGCAGACCCACGAGCAGCGTGGCCCTAGGACTTCCTTCCTTTGGGAGGCCCTACATCATGTGTCTTTAGGACTTGCAGAGATGCATTTGACTTGGGGATTGTACCATCTATGCATTTTTCTATTTGGTGGATACTGAACTCAGAGTTGATACCCTGACTCAGACCTCTTTTCCTGACCTTAACACTTGCTTTTTGTTTTTAATTCTTTTTTAATGTTTTATTTATTTTTGATGGAGAGAGAGAGAGAGAGAGAGAGAAAGAGACCATGAGTGGGGGAGGGGCAGAGAGAGAGGGAGACACAGAATCTGAAGCAGGCTCCAGGCACTGGGCTGTCAGGATGAGCCTGATTTGGGGCCTGAACTTACAAGCTGTGAGATCACGACCTGAGCCAAAGTCAGATGCTCAACCGACTGAGCCACCCAGGTGCCCTATAACTCTTGTTGCTTGAACCAGATTTCTTCCCAGTTCAAAGGTACGTGTTTCTTACCTCATTTGGAAAAATGAGCCTTGTGTTTCTTTAGTGTGTTCTTTGGTTTAGGCTATTTTTAACAAATGCTTGAGCTGCAAAGATCTCTGGATTATTGTAGTAGCACAGAGAAGAGATCTCAATCCCCAGACAACATGGTCAATCAGATATGTTTTTGGAATTTGGGATGCTTTAAGAATGTAAATCAGTAAAACATTCTCCTGTGTTGTTGAGACACTAGATGAACATCACAGCCAGCTAACTGCCTTTAGAAAGTTTAGCGCTCTTTCTTGGCTATTTCCACTTACGTGTCATACACTATTTCTGCTCTCAATATAATAAAATGTGGATTTCTAACTCAAAAAACGGGAGACTCGGGGTGCCTGGGTGGCTCAGTCGGTTAAGTGTCAGACTCTAGGTTTAGACTCAGGTCATGATCTCACGGTTTCGTGAGTTTGAACCCCGTGTCTGGCTGTGTGCTGACAGCACGGAACCTGCTTGGGATTCTCTCTCCCTCTGCCCTTCCCCCCCTCAATGCTGTCTCTGTCTCTCTCAAAATAAACTTTAAAAAGAAATGGGAGGCTCAATAAAATTGAACCTGTTTCCCAATTCTTGATAGGGAATGAGATAGGGTTAGATTACAAATGATCTAATGTGCCCTTTTTATTTTTTCTGGCCAGTGAGTGCATGCATCCTGAGTGTGTTGGGTTTATGTGGTAAGGTGTTATTCCAATTAATGGAAATGGGCAGAATCAGACAAAACTATCTAGATTAGTGTTGCCACTGCTCCTTTACTTCCCCCCAAGTTTCTAACCATCACCCACTCCAGTTGACCATTGAACTGACTTATTCATCAGCATGTGAAGGGAATGTGCTCTCGTTGCTTGTGGATCTGCACTTCTTAGTGCAGATTTCATGGGACAAGGATGTCCACCTGCACACGGACGTTTATATTCAGGTGAAGATAAGGTCAGGTCCTCTGAATTACTGCCATGTTCCATCAGAAACACTTCACTGGGTTGGAAACGGGCCTGATGGTTTAAAAACCCAGGTTCTTACAAACTGCCTGAATCACCAGTCTTGGATCTTTGACCTCAGGGAAGTCAGCTCACACTGCCCATACTATTTTTGCAAATACCTGGGCCTCACAGTCTGAGAAGACCGTTCACACCAGTACACATGTGGATCCTTTTAGACACTGTCCTCCACTGTCTCTCACTGTTAAGAGTGTCACAGAGGGGCACCTGGGTTGCTCAGTCAGTTGAGTCTGACTCTTGGTTTCAGCTCAGGTCATGATCCCAAGGTCGTGGGATTAAGCCCCCTCAACATAGGTCTTAGCAGGGAGCATGCCTAAGATTTTCTCTCTCTCTCTCTCCCTCTGCCCGTCTACCCTACTCATGTCTCTCTGTCTCTCTCTCCTCTCTCTCTCTAATAAAATTTAAAGAAAAACATTTTAATTAAAAAACATCACAGGAAATGACCCACATATACATTACACATTTGAAAATGCGAGCCACCATTCTGTGACAGCTAAGCTAATAAAACTACTGTTCATTTAATATAATTTAATATTGATAAAACTGTACATGGGTGTATGTATTTTATAGAAATGGAGGGCAAAATACAGTTGCAAAATCAAATATTCACTAATGGGATTGATCACCCTGATATAAAATCACAACTAGCTTCATCCCGTGTTACAAATTATTTGTGTTACAAATAATCGGTTAAAATCACTGTCTAGCATTATTTTAGCACATTGTGTTTTCACGAGAAATATTTACAAAGGTAAAATTCTTCTCCATTACCACGGGACATTGTATCATGCTCCTCACTGTGTACAGTATTAGCCGATGAGGCTGCTGCTAGCTCAGAAATGACAAAGACGACGGTATAAAGTAGTTTTCTTAGGAACCATTGCCAAAGAATACCCTGGTGGTTAAGGAGAGATAACACCCGGTTTCCCATCAGAAAGCAAACACTGACTTTTCAGGTGGCTGCAAAATAGCCTTTCACAGCTCATTTTCACCGAGAACTCATTCATTCCAGTTTCCTAATCTAAATATTCCATGGTGTTCAGGACAAACCCTGGGGATTTTTACCCCGGTTTCCACAGAGCTTCCAAAGACCTTGAGTCCGAATTCCCATTTACAACAATCAGCCCTTTCTCAGTGAATTCTACGGGGTAGTTTTCAGAACGGTGTGAAGCTTCCATTTAAATAATTTGAGAAAATGACATGGATGAAAAATAGAGGAGTCATAAAGCAATATGGTTGAAAAAGAAGGGTGCCTGTTTGTTTCTTCTGCATGGAAATTCTCAGTACTCTAGTACCCCGAGTTTCCTTCATTTGCAGAATGTACTTGTGAAATTGCTTATTTAAATTCCACTCAGTCCAGGGGTGCCTGGGTGGCGCAGTCGGTTAAGCGTCCGACTTCAGCCAGGTCACGATCTCGCGGTCCGTGAGTTCGAGCCCCGCGTCAGGCTCTGGGCTGATGGCTCAGAGCCTGGAGCCTGTTTCCGATTCTGTGTCTCCCTCTCTCTCTGCCCCTCCCCCGTTCATGCTCTGTCTCTCTCTGTCCCAAAAATAAATAAAAACGTTGAAAAAAAAAATTAAAAAATAAATAAATAAATTCCACTCAGTGCATTCCCTAAGGCCATCTTGATTTTATGTATCCATATATACAACAAAGTGGTACGGGTGGGTAATATAGACAGTAAAGGAAGGTTTTATTTATTTATTTTCTTATTACTGTTTTGAACCAGTATTTCAGGCTCCAACACATTTACTTTTTTTTTTATTAGATTTTTTTAAGTGCATTTATTTAATTTGAGAAAGACAGAGCACACAAGTGCATTTACTTAATTTGAGAAAGACAGGAGCAGAGAAAGAGGGAGGGAGAGAGAATCCCAAGCAGGCTCCGTGCTGCCAGCGCAGAGCCCGGTGTGGGGCTCAAACACGTGAAACCATGAGATCATGACCTGAGCTGAAACCAAGAGTCGGACACTTCACCAACTGAGCCACCCAGGGGCTCCTCCAACACATTATCTTTTCCCAACACATTTTCTTTTAATCTGGACTATTTGGTTTGTCAAGTATATTCACCAGGGAATTTACTCTATAAGCATAAAATCTTTGTTTCTAACGTCTGCTCTTTGCTGAGTAGATTGTCACAAAAATGAAGAAGCCAAATTCACGGTGCTAATATCACTATTTGTCATGTGGTGACCGGTTTATTTCATGTAGAATAATGTTCTCAGGGTTCATCCATGTTGCACCTTGTGTCAGAATCTCCTTCCTTTTCAAACCTGTGTAATATTCTATAAGGCTGTCCCTTGATTTTGAACAGGAAGGGCACGTGCCGAGATCAATACTTTACAACAAAGCGGTTTTATCAGGACTCTACCTAATGTAAGGTGTTCCTTAATCAGCTACCCTCAGTGTAACATACCTCCAGTCCACACCTTGTGGTTGCTGTGCACACCACTTCTCTCTGCTCTCCAAGTTTTTGCCTAAATCAACTTCCATAGCCTAACACTTTCTTCCAATTTCCTTGCCATTTTATGTGATTGCTTTTGGCTCGCCATGCACGCTGGCTAACTATAAATCCCTGGTCCCTTTTCTGCACTCCTTTTTCTGATATTTATTACTGACAGGAATCCTGCACCTCTGTATGTAGAACTCTGTTATTCACTTTCCTCCCACATGAGAATCGTAGCTGGTAAAGAGCTCTGCAACGTGACTTTTCCCTTTGCTGCCTTTGTGGGAGTCCGGGACGTTGCCACGTGGATCCTGAGGCAGGACTGCAGATTTGGAGGACAGCAGGCTAGGAGGTGCAAAACAATCCGTTAGAATTCACTAACAGGACCTTAACACAGCGTCCACTTGGTTGGTGTTTTATGCATACTTTTTATCCTTCTCTGTCGTGACTGAACAAATGGATCCTGAGAAACTGTCAGCCCATTCCCCTAACCTTCTGGCGTGTTTTGGACGTCTGTACCGTGTTATCTGCTACCAATGAAACTGAAAGTCTGATAAGGGCATAGCATGGCGGCACTTGTAATGTTAGATTCATTCTGTGCCCTGTTCCTTTTCTCGTTAGGGAAGGAAGAGAGCAGAGAGCTGAAACAGCTGGCCAAGCTGGCCAAGGTCCTGCGATTCCCAGGATTAAGTCCGGCACCCATGTTCCAGCGTCTGTTTCCTTCCTATCTGCTTCCATGCATGTGTGTGCCCCTGTGCACGTCTACCAAGCATGTGGCTTACTTGGTGTGTGCCATCGTGGTGCCTTATTTATAGAAGTGCAATCCGAGCACAAAAAGTCAATGAAATAGAATTCCATTCTTTATTTGTGTCTCTCCACGAATATTAAGAAGAATCCAATTAATGGTCTTTAGGAATGCTTTTATTTCCTTAATTCTGCCCTGTTTCATATTCTGGACCCTCTTTTTCACCTACCTTCTCCCCAAACCATCCCTTTTTACTTTTCCATACTATCTAAGTGGTGTTATCTTCTCCCAGCTCATGAATCTACTCAGGCAGAAGAGATGGACACATTTTTATTGGAATTATCCAGGGCCGTTTTGGGGGGGGGGGGGCTCTTTTTGACTTTGTTAGGTCCCTGTACTCCAGGATATAGCTTAAAATCTCCTTCCCCAGCAAATCGTCAGGCAAGATAAGAAAAGATGAGCTAAATTAAAGGAAGGAATAGCTCTCTGAAAGATTAGCCTAAAGGCTGTTCACGAGTTGACCAACACACCAGTAGGGGAAGTCTTGGATTTCAGGATGTTTAGTCCTGATATGAGTAGCAATTTGTCAAGTGCAAGGATCTGAAGCATGTTCAAGACTTTTCACAAGAGCTGAGGTTTAGGGGATCACAGGTGTCTTAGTGAATTGAATCAGGATTTAAATAGCTTCCTGCCAGCTGGAATCACTACCAGGTCAGAAGATCCAGTAGGAAAGCGTCAAAGACATACTTAAAACCAAGTACAAGATGGCCTGCAACCCAAGAAGAAAACTTTGCAGTCCACCGAGAAGTGTCTTTCACCCACTAGGACCTCAGATGCCTCACAGTGATGCCGGGGAGAGGTTGTCCCGGGGCTGCAGAGAGGAGGGGAGCAAGTCTTAGACAGACACAGAAGCGGTGCCGAACCCAGTTCACCTCAGAAAAGAAGGGTCATGCCTTCGTGCATGACAAAGCATAGGCATCCGGGGGATAGATGCTTGCAAACATTGCTGACCAAAGTACATTTTAGCTCAGTGTCCATTGGAGTTAGGATCAGAAACAGGGACTGTGTTTCTCTGTAAACATTTTTTTTTTTTCTAGCTCCCTGTGGAGAATTTCATGTTTACTGTTAGCTATCTGATAAAAGCTATGCTTGAACATTTCCAAAGCCGTCTACCATCAACTCATCGGAAAGATACCAAGTCATGCAAAAGATACCAACAGACTGGAACTATGCGTCTACTTTTCCAAGATGAATGCTGATGATGTGAATATCCCAGCCTTTCCTCCGGCAGCCCTAAGAGAACTTTAAAAGAAAACAGACTGTGGATCCGTGGCACCGAATTTAAAAAAAAAGAAAAATCAAAGCAAAACTCGAGTATCTTATTATTTCATAAGTTGAAGATATAAATTGAACACAAAGACACCTGGAGTAGCATCTCAGGCTTCATGCCCAGGGAACAGTATCTGGAGGGAAGGAGGCGATGACCGGGTTGCACTCTGCAGGCTGGGAGACGCTGACTCCATGGTATATTGGAGTAGTTACCTATCTGTGGTGTCACTGAAAGCTCTGGGAATCTTGATCTTGAGAAGCAGCAGACTACAGGAGGTGTGTTCCTTCAGAAGGACCCACCATATGGGAGAGAATTGTACAACCTGAGGAGCTGAGACACTTGAAGAGAGGCGAGTCTCTTAGTCAAGTCCCCTAACCTTTGAAAGCCTGTTTTGTCTCATCAGCTGCAAGGAGGGTGACACTGCTTACCTTCAGTGGGATTTTATCATCACAGAGGTCAGAGGACATGCAAGGAAGTTCTATTTGATCTTCGCATTGATTCTTTTACACCTGAATTGAGTGAGGACTCTCTCAGTACTCAGTGTCTTTTCTATCTTCTTCAAAAGATAATTCAAGGAGGGCTTAACATTGAACCTGTGCAAACAGTGGATGCTCTGGCCTCATCCTTATTCTGGCTCTTCTTTCAGCAGCTCATCCCATGTAGCCATCAAGACAGATGAAAAGGAGACAGCTGCCGAGCCGTGCAAACCCGGGTGGGAAATGCTTGTCTAGATTTCTAGTTGTGGGCCCCCTGTCTCTCACCTTGAAAAGAACACGCTTGCATGGAATGCTGAAATGGAAGAGATATAGGAAGTCCTGACCGCATCCCTTCCTTTGCTTGAAGAGTGAAGGAGAGATAAAGAAAGGTGCCTCAATGGCAACATCAGGACTGAAAACCCTGTCCCTTGTCTCCCAGACAATAGCTTTGGTCACCACACCATGTGCTTCCCTACAGATAGGAGCAAATTAGCTTCCAAAACAGTACACCCTGTGGGAAACTGACTTGAGGGTCAATAGTATGCATGTATTGACTTAAGGAATAGTCAAGCTGCAGAAAGGGTCGATGCTAGTTTTCTTTCCTTGACATTTTTATTAATAATTTAGGCTATGGAGAAAGTAGGATGCCTTCTGGAATTGATATGAGTTGTAAATTTTTAGATGTTAGCGTGAAAAGTGAAATTAAGCCAAGAGATTAGGATGCTAGATTGTGACATTAAAATAATGCGAGATGCCCCGTTAGCACGGACTGATAAATGCAAGATGTGAGGGTAAGGAAATAGTAGTCTGTAATTTTTGCTCTTTACTGTGGTTTTTGTTTATGGTTCATTTAGAGCAGTTATGTTTTAATTGCATTTTAAAAAGATACCCAAACTCCCCTATCCAAATGAATATTTCCTTTCCAAGTAGTCAATTTGTAAGCTTGCCTACTTATTCCAGGAATGTTTAATATTTTTTTTAATGCTTATTTATTTTTGAGAGAGAGAGAGGGACAGAGTATGATCGGGGGTGGGCAGAGACAGAGAGAGAGAGAGAGAGAGAGAGAGAGACAGAATTGGAAGCAGGATCCAAGCTCTGAGCTGCCAGCACAGAGCCCGACGGGGAGCTCGAACCCATGAAGTGTGAGATCATGACCTGAGCCAAAATCAGATGCATATCCAACTGAGCCACCCAGGTGTCCCTTAAAATGTTTTTTTAATGCCTCCTTTAGAGCCTAAGTCATTTTCTTTAAATATTCTTATTAAACAGAGTTTCCCATGAAGTCTAGGTTGACATTTGTGATAGGAAAAAAAATCTTTATTTAGATAAAAAGTATGTGCTTATATAAAGGATGTGAGAGGATGAGAAAATCATTTGGAATCAAAAGGGAAAAGGGGTAGATGACCCAAAATATGGCAGGGTCTTGTAGACGGATGTGTGTGTTCTGAAGGTACAGCAGACAGTAGGAGATCAGGATGTGAAGTTGGGCCATTGTGCCTTCCTCTATCTAGATGACTGTACTTTAGTTTGAATGAATAGCAGTTCTACAGGTGAACATGTCCTGTGCCGTGTTAGTCAGACCTTGAACCAGCGTTCTCCAGCAATGCTGTCTCTGTCTCCTGCCTCAGTCAAAGGCACTTCACTGCAGTGACTCAGTCTATGTCTATTTTGACATGTATATAAGCTTAGACAGGAACCAAGTCATTCAAGTGTTGTTGTGGTTAGCCAATATGTAAAGGAGTGGTAGATGTGTGGGACCGATCAGACAGACAGACAAAGGACGTTGAAGATCTGTCCATTGTACATGGCACTCTGCTCTGTATTTGATGCAAAGAAGAGGAAAAGGAGAGCCTTTAACACCCAATGTCAAGTCAAAGAGACAGATGGAGGTTTCCTGGGTTTTCTTTGACTCAGTCATGCCACTGGATCCCAAAGCTGGCCCTCTGTGATTCGCCCGATGCAAGAAAGTATGCAGGCAGGGAAGGGTTGCACAACAGCAGCCATGCATTTGGAGGAAGCCCATAGGAGAGCATTTTTGAAGCGTCTGCACTTCCCTGTATTTCAGAAGCACAATTTTTTGGTGCCTTTTGAGGTGCAAAGCATGTCTTGTCCCAAGGACTCAGAAGCTACATCATTTCCCAGGGAGCCACTGGCATCAGCCCCAATTCAGAACTTCTGGGTCAAAGTCAGTTTTAAGAGAGCCTACTTTGATGGTCTTCATGCAAGATCGAAAGAAAGATGAACCCCAAGCAAGTGTTGAGAGCGATAGGCACTCTGTTGTTCTTTACATCTACCAGTGACTTACTCCAAAGGAGATCACTCATAAGAAAGACAGTTGATAAAGTAGAAATCTAAAAAACATAACTGAGCGTCTGCAATGAGGTATAGATTCCCCAGGTGGGAAGAAATGTGCCAGTCAGTGCTGATATATAACATAGAACTTGGTATTTTTATATGTACGTTTCAAATCCTTTTTACAATGTAGGTGCATTTCACATCGTCTAAAAATACAAATGCTGGGGCTAAAATCAAAAGGGAAAATTGTACTTTACACTGACGGAAGGCCATCAGGAGGAGGACAGAGGAGCTGAGGAGTAGGAAGATACAACCTCATTCGTTAACGGGGACTTGACGCTCTCTGTTGGACGGGGTGCCCGGGGGTTTATTTTATATGGTCTGTTTTTCTCTACAATCTACCATTGGCTCCCGCAATAGAAACTCATGTCAGAGTTCCCTTCTCAGGGTGCCTAGTGGAAACTGCACGGTCCCTTGAGGTTTACTCTCCAGACCTCGCTGAGCATCCTGTCCACCATGTTCTGTGGGTTACGGCACACCACAGGCTACGTCCAGTTCAAGTGTGTGCAGGCCGACTCCACGTACTTAGGGGACGAGCAGCCACTCGTGGCTGGGTGCACACGGATGTGTGATGCGTTGGCAGTCAGTAAGAAAGTGATGTGCAACATTTCTTTCTGCATTGACCCTGGCAGAGAACATGACGAGCGTCTTGATGTCCGTAACTCGTGTCTTAAACCCTCAGGTGGTTCCTTTCATTACACAGTTGATATCTATGGGAAAACGAAATCTGGAGAAATTAAGGTATAAGTTCTACAGAAAATAGCCTTGACTATATAATAGTTTAATTAAAAAGTTTACATGTTTTGGTATCCTGCAGCTAAATTTATTTCTGATTGTTCATTTGTTTTAATATACTTAGTATTGCAATAAGTTTATATGCATATAGTACAAAATTCAAAGATACTAAAGGGCATACAGTAAAACATAAGCCTCCTTTCTGTGTCTTTTTCCTTCGCTACCCAGAAACAACCATATTGCTGAAATTGTGGAAAATTTGCCTTTACCTAGATTCATCCTATTCAGATCACATATTCAGGACAAAAATAAGGAGACCCATGGAGTCCGAAAGAGAGTCAGCAACTGACTATACCACTTTCTGTGGATTTACGGATTAGAAACATAAATTGGAGCTGGGTGGGGTGGGAGGAGAAGCTTGGAGATGAATACAGATAAAAGTCCAGGAAGTTCCAGCAGGGCCCGTCATCCTGAGCTGCAAAATGCCTGCAGGGTGACCGGGCAGAGGATGTGGAATCCTCAACCTGATCTCCCAGAGCATTTGCAAAAGCAGTTTTTGAAGGTCATATAAAATATTAATAAGGTGCATACGTTTATTTAGCTGACGCAGACTATGAATGACCCGCGTCACCGTGGGCACTACGTTAGCGTTTGTCTGTGGTGCTGCAAAGAGGCTGTGATCACAAAAGAAGATTCAGGAAAGGTACCGGAGTTTGTCGGGAAAGGTGTCGGAGTTTGTCTCAGCAGGAAAACTTGCTGAGAAGTGTCCAGTTTCCAAGATTCATTTCAGACGCTTACGTGGGGCAGAAGCGAGGCTGCTGTGGGTTGAGAAGTCAGACAAAAAAAGAGCAGGTCATAGACAAGTCTGTTAGTGTTTGTGAAGCAGAAGGACGTAGCCAGAGTACTCATGTGGTCACAGAAGTGCCTTTTTTTTTTTTTAATAAGAAAGACTTGAACATCAGCCTTTCTTCTTGCTATCAGCCAACTTTGTTGGAATTGAGCAAGTTTTCTGGAGAGTCACACATAGCCACCCCACCTTCAGTAGACACCTCACTTCCTGTAACTATAGACACCTGTTCCCCCTGTCCCATGATCCAGGTCAGGGATGACTGAGGAGGAGCTAATGACTATACCTGGTGTTGACTGGATATACCCTGGCCTATCCAATTTACACACGTCATGCCATATCATCATCACAAAAATCCAACTGGGGACTTACTAGCTGTACAGTAGGTATAATAAGATGAGGAAACTGAGGTTTAAAAAGAGTAGCTGATTTTTGGAAAGTCACCCAGCTAATAAGTGGCCAACGTTGGTGTCCGATCCCTGCAGCCCAATAACAGAAGCCACCATGTTATCCCGCTATTCCTGAGACTCCCAATAATATCAAGACCTGGGTGAAAGTGTATGGAGATATTTGATCACGTAGACCAAACCTCTGTAAGCATAGAGTCCACGAATGTAGAAGTTGGGTCTAAGTGTTTTCCTTTGCGTCTCTAGTTCCCGCTTATTTACATACTTCATTATAAACACAACTAACCTGAGTATCATCATCTGTGACTTGAAGATTTCAGGGATTAGCCAGTGTGCAAACAAAGTCTGAAATAATGCGGATTTATCCAGGATACGGTAACTGAAATGACTCAACACGGAGGAATCTGTTCTCTTTGATGTGAGAGAGAGGTCTTTCATGGATAGACAGAAGAGGTGGTCAAGGGTGAAGATTAAATTTTATGTGTCGGCATGGCTGGCTCTGGTGCCCAGATGTTTGGTCAGACTCTAGTGTACTTACTGCTATGATGGTCTTGTAGGTGTGAGTAGCATCAATTAGCACTTGACTTTAAGGAGATTACCCTTGATAATATGAGGGGACCTCGTCCAGTCTCTTGCACACCTTCAGTGCAAAACATGAAGAGTCCCAGGAGTTAGGGATTGAGCTCAAAACTGTCACGTAGAAATCTTGAGTTTCTAGCCTCTGAGCCTGTCCTACCAAATTCAGCTCCCACGGTCGTATAAGCCAATTTCCCAAAGGTAAAGCTCAATATACAGATACGCTGGAAGGTAGATAGACAGATCTGTGGAACCTATACAGGCATCTCTCTACCTACCTACGTGTCATCAATGAGTCTGTCCTCTATTGATCGATCGATCAGTTGATCTATCATCTATCCTATTGGTTTTCTTTCTCTGGGAAACCTGATGATACAGCCAGTGTGACAAGAGATGGAGCAAGGTTACGGAGAGCTTATAGGTGAAACTCCCGTTTCCACAACAGCTTTCTTTCAAGTTGACAAAGGCTTGATTACTCACATCTGGGGCTTCGGTCTGGACACGTTCACAGTATTTCTTCTTTGATTTTGGTGTGCTCTTGTCTTTGTTTAGAATTCTCTATCTTCACCATCAAATATTTCTTTTTTTCTCCTGATCTGTTTGCTTTCTTCTCTAAATTTCGTCGGTAATTCTATACTCTTCTAATTGGCTTCAGAACACTTGTGCAGTATAACTTCCCGACAAGAAGCACTATTTACCACTGCAATATGCCAGTTGAGAAGCATGGTTTCCTGGGATCCCAGGAGGTGAACACATGCTTTGGCTCCAATGGATTCAGGGGATAATCATGTTCGGTGGTATTAATTATGCAGTTGGTACCTAAACATCGTTTGTATGTCCATGAGCCACCCAGCCAGGCATGAATGCTAATGGGCGTGCCTTATTTACCACAGGGATACCTAATCATTGTTTTATTGTAAATTTCATCTGTACCTTTGGATTACAAACTCAACTGTTAACTCAGAATGTTAATGTTTACAAAAGTAATATAGCTTTATTATTTCATCAAAGATCCCTCAATAAAATTTAATAAAGCTTTGGTGCCAGATAAATCTCTTTGCAGAAACGTGGCTCTTGCAATTTATGATTTGACGGCGAAAACAGCAAGCTTTTAATCTCTATAAATGTCTTAGGTTATTTTCCTTCAATATTCCATAGCTAAGAAAAGCATTACCTTTTTCCTGTCCAGTTAATGTGTGCTTGAAGTATTAACGGAAGAGATAGATCCCTACGAGAGAAAGAACATATATAACAAAGATAGGTGAATATTTAATAAGATAGGTAGAAAATATATTACAAAATCAAGTACGAAATTTTATTGTTTCCTAGAGTGTCCTTTTTCTTTTAAAATCTTCTTTGTAAATTATTTTTCTTCATTCCCTGTGCTGCTTAAATTTTCTCTGATGTCTTTGCAATGATATTGCTGTGCAGATACCTGAATTATGTCAGATCTACAGATCACGTGAGAATGTAGCCATAGCAACGGACAGGCCAGGTAATGGTTCTGATTTTATATAGATTCATGAGCCCTTAAAATTAGACCTTTTCCATTTTAAGAAAAAAAAAAAAAAAAAGAAACGTTTCTACCCTTAAGAATTAGGAATACTGAGTAGTTTTACCCTTTACAATCATATGTACGAATGATTGTATTACAATTATTGCGAGAGTAAAATGCAGTGAATAAAATATAGATTCTATTGTGAAAATGTCAGAAGTGTAAATTGTACATCAAAATAGAAAATTTGTAAACCTCACTCCCTCACATTAGTGGAAAGAGTGGTCTAAATTATATTACAATTTAAAGGTTTCCCATTTTAAAAATCTGTACAATATATGAAAGAGAACTTTGCAAAGATAACATTTTGCTAGGCAATGTCTAAATCTCATGAACTGTCAATTAGATCAGCAATAATGAGATGTTATCTTAGGAGGGGAATGTCTTAATTAGTGAGTGCAGCTTAAGATGGTGTTTGCAGAAGTGGCTTTATATCAAGTGTGGAACCTGCATTAACACCTGATTTTCCTCTACCTATGCTATCCTTTCTGATACACAAGGAACTCTCCAGTATAACACCTGAAGAGTATGAGTTCCCGATGTAAACTTCTGAGGACTTATATTACGGTGCACATTTTCCAGGGCAGTATTTCAAACAAAAACGTTAACATCAAGAAAGTATTCATGTTGTGACCAACTCATTTTCCTCCTTAAAAATTGCCATCTCATCTGCATAAATAAATAACGTTTAATTTTAAAACCTCTACCAGTTCATGCCACCCTAAATTATTCTCATCACACCCTCCTCTTAATGATCCATTACTCTTAAGAATCAGTATTCATGCCGGGACCTTAAATTCATATTACTAACTACAAAAAGCTACTCTGAAAGGATTGCTGTATGATCCCAACTCTGTGACATCCTGGGAAAGGCAAAACAACGGAGACAACAAAAATATCAGTCGTTGTCACGGCACAAATAGAGCACAGAGAGTTTGGAGGGGGGGCATCGTAAAGACTCCGTATGGTATTATAATGAGGCATATATGTCGTTATAAATTTGTCCAGACGCAAAGAATGTTGTGCGAATGCTAACATAATCTGCGGATTTGGGGTGATAATGATGCATCGGTGATGTTTCCTCAGTGGTAACAGATGCGCCACTCTGGTGGGGATGGAATGTGCCTGTAAAGGATTAGGGGGGTTATGAGAAATCTCTGTGCCGCCCCCCTCAGTTTTGTTGCAAACTTAATACTGCCCCTAAAAAATAAGGCCTTTTAAGAGCAGTTTTAAGTTTGCAACAAAGTTCAACCGACTGAGTTTGCAGTCAGATTCTCAATCGATGGGGCCACCCAGGCGCCTGAGGAAATTTTTATTTTACTTAAGTTTTTAATTTTAATTCCAGTATGAGAGAAACTGGGGGAAAAAAAGCTAGGGGAATACACTTTCCTCCAGCATTTTATACTTTGGGTCTCTGTGTTCCAGTCTTCGTGAGTTGGGGACATGAGGCGAGGTAAGGGCAACAAGGCATGTTTACCCCCAAGTGTGCAGCGTTGTGTGAGCGGGACGATGGATTCTATTTTTGTGTGACCTGTGGTGCCTATCACGTGTCGGCACCCGTCACCCTTCCAGGTAAACACAGAAATGCTGAATTAACACTTTTGACATAAAACACACTCATCAACCATCAGTCTCATGCCAGCGGTCCTAGTCAGTAGACTTTTCTTTCTGCATGTGCCCTGTTCCATTCGTTAAAATGCAGTCAGTTTCTCCTTAGCTTGTAAGCCCAAAACAAGTCGTCAGTAAGTTTCCCTGCAACCTATTTATTCCCTGGGCATTGTAGCTGGTATGTGATGCCCTCTGTCTACGGGAAATGGATATTTCTTTTCCAGGCTTAAATAATTAACCAGTGTGATTTTTCCACCTTCCTCTGCTGCCTGAGCACATGCCAATTGTGAACATCCATTTTGTTTCCGGTGACTTCTTTCCTAGCCCTCATCCAGTAAAAATCACATGCTCGAGTATATTTCAAACAGTACATGGTTAGATTTGTTTCAAAATCCCGTCTGCTTTCAGAGAAAAAGCTTTGGACTATAAATCCATTTGAGGGAGGGAGAAAATGCAAAATCAATTTTTTTTTTCTTTTGGCTCTTATGCTTCAAATCTAAAAGTCATTAATTTTTAATTTTCATCCTGAAAGCATATTCTTTCCCGTCTATATACAGTGCCCGAGCGTATCAGGGAATTTTAAGCATTGGAGACAAAAAGTTTTTTGTTTCTCTTTTTGTTCTTTTAATAATACTCAGTTGAAACTATCTGGTTAAAGAAAGGCTTTGGGAGCGATCACGTCTGTGTATGGTGGTCACAGCTCTCTTTGGTATCTATTATTTAGCATATCCTATATGGGAAAATGCATTTTGTGCTTGGGGTTTTGATACTGATTTTTCAAAAGGATGTTTTGAGTCGGGGTTCCACTTCTACCGAATCGTAGTTGCCAGGACGCGCGTCC
This sequence comes from Acinonyx jubatus, assembly GCF_027475565.1. Classification (NCBI taxonomy): domain Eukaryota; kingdom Metazoa; phylum Chordata; class Mammalia; order Carnivora; family Felidae; genus Acinonyx; species Acinonyx jubatus. The sequence goes on from NC_069389.1 coordinate 4,960,602, forward strand.
TTAGGTCCCCCTCGTGCAGCTTCGGATGTGCTGCAGTGGGTACTAGTGAGTCCCGTAACCTCAGAGGCTTCCTGATCTCCCCAGTCTCTCTGTGCTGCTGATCCCACTGAATGCCCCCCACTGGAGAAGAGCGGTGGCGGGGTTTAGGAACAGACAGCTTACAGGAAAGGAGGACATGCCATGCGCCAAACACAATAAGGAACTAGCTGTCCTTGTGTTTGGTTTGTCCCCATTCCCCTGCCCCCCTTGCTTTTTCCCCAGTCCTGTTCCTGGCTCGTCCCTCTGGGTCTAGTGCTCTTCTCTGTTCTGGATCTGAGTTGCCTCTCCTGGGCTTCCTCCCAGGATAGGTGCATATTCTCCCACCAGCCCCTGAGTCCCCTTTCCCCAATTCCCTCCGTCTCCCAGTCTAAAGCTGCCATCAGGCTAAATTTAAAGAAATTAAGATCACTGAAATGATTTGCGTACAAGAGGGTAGCTTAAATGTAAATTAGAATAAATGCATATAGCATAAAAATTGACTTAATTTTGAGTGTTCTTTCGAAGCATTTTCTTACCATCTGAAAATCTTTTTCAAGGCTTGGTTCCAAGGCCACTCTCCCCCCCCCCCCACCTTCACGCCCCACCCTTGTTGGAGTGAATCACTCCTGATTTAGCACTAACCATATAGCTTTTTCTTTGTTTCTTTTTTCTTTGTTTGTTTTACTCCTGTTGTGCATTTTATCCTGAGAGACTTAGTTGTTTGCCTGTCCTGATTTATAGAAGCTGCCAGAGGGCAGAGGTGAAATTGCACATTCTCTTACCACTATCCGACAATTGTGACAGAAACAACAGCTCCCTTTTTTAGACACAGATTTCTATCTTAAAACCCCTTGCATTCACCCCCACCATACCTCCATGCTGCCCCACACTGTAGTAGAAAACTGGATTTTTTTTTAATGTTTGCATCCCCAAGTTTATAGACCTGAATTAAAATCTGTTGATGTTGTGCATTTGTGTGTGTGCTGACACTTTTTAATGCACAGCTTTTTTAAATGTTTTATTTACTTAACGTATCTTGAGAGAGAGAGAAGGGGCAGAGAGGGGGGGGGGAGAGAAAGAATCCCAAGCAGGCTCCACACTATCAGCGCGCTCTGTTCGAACTCCCAATCCGTGAAATCATGACCTGAGCTGAAGTCGGATGCTTAACCGACTGAGCCTACCCAGGCTCCCCTAAACAATTTTTAATTAAATGTTTGCAGTTTAATGAAACTGTTACGTTTGTGAAATCATTTTCATCCATCCAGTGAAATATCAAAAAAAAAAATCTACCTAAAACTTATGCTCCTCTAAAAAATGATATTTTGAACAACTTTGTGATATAAATACACAAAGATAGCTTGCTTCTGCAAAAACATGGATTTTTGTTCTTTGCAGCAACTTTAATAGTTAGATTTTTCCTAATCAGATGATTGACTTACCCTGTTTTCTATTTTTGGGTTGTTGCTAACTGAGTCATCTTGAGCTATTTTTAACTTTTGCAAAGTTTATGCAGAAGCCCTAAAATTGGGAAAGAAAGGCATTGTGTTAACAATGTCTGTTTTCCCAGAGTATAGCGAAACTTTGCTTGTAGAAGTTTAATTTGCAAGGCACAATTTATAACACTATAAAGAGACATTTCTCATGAAAGCAAGAGCCCCATCATTTCTTTTCTCCTTCGACATCTGCAGAGTGAGAGTAAATATTTCTTAATTTAGAGGTAGGTGAGGCTGTTTTTCAAGCGAATCCCCTAAATTAATCGTCAGGAGTAGGCGTTATGTCCTCTATCACATGTCTGCCTTAAATATAGTACCTGCAGAGATGAAGCAAACATAAAAATAGCTTCCGCTTTAAATAGGTGATATTGTCTCATATAGAAAAGATGAGTCTCGTTGGTGATGTAAAAGTAGCTGTGGTTTATACTTGTAGATTTTCAGTGGCTTTATTTTCTTCACAGAGTTCTTCATTTGGAATGTAATTAATGGAGAGACTTAGCTTTGCCCTTCAAAAGCTTTTCATTTTTCTAGTAGGATTGAATCACTTGCTAATAATGAACAGTGCTATATTTCTGGCTACCTATTCATCTATTTTCTGTCTAAATCATTGATTTATCTATAGCCTGTCTTGTCCTAGAAGCCTCAAAGGTGATAACACATCTGAGGAAATGGTATCCTTACTTATATGTAATCCTCAGTTTGAAGATGTGAGACTATGGCAGTATCCAGGTTAAGAGGTCAAGGAATGATTCCACATGAGAAATGTGATTCTGGTTGTATATTCAACCAAATAGCCAGTATCCAAAATATTTCCGTGAGATTTACATGTTGTCATGTGCACAACGTGCTACATGCACGTGTTGATAGCAGATCTGCAAGGCCAACCTCAATTGGCTCCCTCGCATGTACTTACTCAGGCTGCCATAACCAAATTCCGCAGGCTTCAAGAATAGAAATGTATTTTCTCACAGTTCTGGAGACTGAAGTCTGAGATCAGGAAGCCAGCCCTACGGGATCTGAGTCTATCCATGTTGCTATGGCAAAGCACTATTGACGGATGACTTATAAACTGGTAGGAATATCGTCTTCATGGTTCTAGAATCCGGGAAGTGTGAGATCAAGGTGCTGGCAAATTCGGCGTCTGGTGACGACCACTTCCTGGTTTATAGATGGCCATTTTCTTGCTGTGCCCTCACATGGCGGGAGGGAAGAGGGTGTTCCCTGGTGTCTGTTTCATAGGCGTGGACCCCCCCATGACCTAATCACTTCCCAGAGGACCACCTCACATACCATCACGTTGGGAGTTAGGATTTTAAGGTTTTGTTTTTTATTTTTTGAAAGTAGGCTCCATGCCCAATATGGGGCTGCAACTCCCAACACTGAGATCAAGAGTCACATGCTCTACCAACTGAGCCAGCCACGTGCCCCAGCTGAATTTGGGGGGGGGGGCGCAAACTTTGCGTTGTGGTGGAAAGAAACATCTCTGGTGTCTCTTCCTTCTTCACAAGGTCCCATCCTTATGACCTCATCTAAACTTACTCAGATACCATGGGCCCATCTCCAACTCAGATCACACTACTGGGGGTCAAGAGGTTAATCTGAATTTTTGGGTCCCCCAATTCAGTCCATAGCACCTCCATTTTAGATGAAATTTTAGTCTCACACTTTGAGGTCTGTTCTTTGCTTCTAACATGTAAGACTGAGAGATAGAACATAAAAAATAATGGAAGGTCCTGCCACGAGTCTGTGAAATGGCCCATCCCTTCCTAAAACAAAAATATTCGTGTTGAATGTTTCTGTTTCACTCCTTTTGGAACTTCACCCTCTCCGTTAATATTTTACTACATTTGTCCGCACGACTATTTATTTTACCTTTATTGAGGAAGACTTTCAATAATTAAACAAAATGTTCTAGGAAAAAGTTAAAAGGCATCAAATGTTCAAAAGTGTTTTCCCCTCCAAAAGTAATTGCCTGCACAACCAGAACGAAAGTGGGATTTCCTACAATAATAAAAGCTTCCCTTACTGGGAAGGAAAGCTATTGTTTGTTTTCTAGTCCATTCTGCTATGTCTGGGAGCAGTTTCCTCTTCCAAGTGACAGGACCGGTTCGGTATCTCAGCCACAGCATGCGAGGTATCTGTTCCCGGAACGTCCACACACAGACAAGGGGCTGCTGTTCAGGTCACTGCACATTTTCTGTAGGGGCTCTTTCCCAGATGCATCTTAGTCTCTTATTTTTCCTTCAACAGGTGCTCGTGAACTGGGTATTGCAACCTTTTCTTGAAAACGTAACCAAGTGGTCTGTTATTGAGGTACCACATTTTTAAATAAGCTCTGTTATTTTTTTCATAGAAACTACATCACACGTTGAGTTGATCAACAATATGCTTTGGCCACAGAAAGGCTGTTGAGAAAGATGCAAAAAGGATGAAGTAGGTTCCGTTCTCCAATCGTGAGGCTCAGAAACAGGGATTGCTCTTTTGTTATTTCCAGCACATCCTCTTTACAAGCATAGGAATGTATTAATTGAATACGTGTAGTCACAAGAGAACGCAGGGATGAAATTCTTTAAAACACACACATGCACGCACATGCACACACACACGAGGGTGTTTCCTCGAGAAATCCACACCTATCTTGCATGTTGAGGGTTTTTTCCAGCTGTTTGTCTAGCCGAATAATACACAAACATGTCATTCGTGACACTCAAGAGGGAGAATGAGCAAAATAATGTTATTGTGCATGAATGCTGCTTTCAGAGATGCAAATTAACCTATCCGTTGTTGTTTCTTTTTTTTTATCACTTGGACAAAGCAATAGCATAAAATATTACTCTGTCAAAATGTCTTTTGGGGGGAGAACGCTTAATTGATTCAGGGCCAGGGAAGCTGCACCATGTGCAAGAGAGAAAGGCACACGTATAACCAAAGGCACAGGTGTGGGAGTTAATATGGAAAACCATCAGCCCAGCAGTTAGGATGTCCATTCTGCAATCCCCAAAGAGCGCCTGTCAGTCCAGACTCATTTTGAACTTGGAATTGAAGAAATGCCAATGAATTTCGGCTTAACCAAGAGTGGTATACCTTTGAAGACTGACACGTAGAGTCACTAATCCAATTATCTGTTAGTCCTTCGCATAAGTGTTATTGCCTTTCAGTCACTTCCTTTGTTGCTCCATATACAGTCAATGGAATTCATTATAAGGGATCAAAAACTTTAACCATTCTGTTGCTTCTTTGTAAGCACCTCAACAATGATTCTGCAACGTCTCCATCCTGCTTTGCAATCCATGGCAGTGCTCGTTTCTAGGAGAAAAAAGAAAAGATGCACATTCACCAGCTCATGGTCTTGAGAGGAGCTAAGAAGTTTATTCCTACCCCTTCTAGCCCAGCAGCATATGTTACCATAGCCAAAGGCAGACCTCCAGGACAGCACATCACACACCCAGCAGAGCAAAAGCCAGAATGGGACTCCATGCTCCGGCCCTCCCTCTTTTTTCGTTTCCCACCTGCTGTGGCCAGCTAGATGTCTAAATACAAGAGTCTAAGTTTCCACATCAGACAGAACGGGTTTTATTTTTGGTCCCTCTTCTAACCTTGGCAATCGACTCAACCTCTGGGGCTCAGTTTCTTCTTTTATAAAAGTGATGTGTCAATGCCTACCTTACAGGGTAGCCATGAGGATTCACCAGTGGACATACATAAACAGCTAAGCAGAATGTCAGGCCTTGGGGAAGGGTGATAGAATCATAAGTGCCTTTTCTTGGGGTACATGCACCCCAATGTTTATAGCAGTGCTATCGACAATAGCCAAAGTATGGAAAGAGCCCAAATGGCCATCAGTGGGTGAATGGATAAAGAAGATGTGGTATATACACATATATATATGTGTATACACACACACACACACACACACACACACACACACACACACAATGGAGTATTACTCGGCAACCAAAAAGAATGAAATCTTGCCATTTGCAACGATGTGGATGGAACTGGAAGGTAGTATGCTAAGCGAAATTAGAGAAAGACAAATGCCATATGACTTCACTCATATGAGGAGTTTAAGAGACAAAACAGATGAACATAAGGGAAGGGAAGCAAAAATAATATACAAACAGGGAGGGGGACAGAACATAAGAGATTCTTAAATACAGAGAACAAACTGATGGTTGCTGGAGGGGTTGTGGGTGGGGTGGTGGGGTAAATGGGTGATGGGCATTAAGGACGATGCTTGTTGGGATGAGCACTAGGTGTTGTACATAGGGGATGAATCCCTGGATTCTACTGCAATCATTATTGCACTAGATGCTAACTAACTTGGATGTAAATTTAAAAATAAATAAATAAAATTAATGAAAGTTGCTCTAAAAAAAAAAAAAAGCAGTGCCTTTTCTCTTCGGATCCCCATGGGGACATGGCCATCTGACCAAGCCTTCCCTGACTGATACTATGTAAGTCAAAGCCACCCAGCCCCAAGATGTTCTAGAATCAGAACTGTGTGGCAGCAAATACAGCAATGGCCTTGGGATCTATATCTGACTGCACACAGGAGCTTGCAGACATAACTGTTTTTAAACCAAGTGGAAATTAATTTTATTTTGACAGTATTCTAAAACTCTCCCACTCCAACCAAGGCCAAATCCTCAAATTCATGAATTTTCCACAGGTATATCATCAATGGTTTCTCTTCATCCCAAAAGCTTTCCTTCCAAGGATGATCCCCCAGCAAGGGAATTGTACCGCTGGAGGGAGAAAAAAACATGAAAAACAGAAAAACAAAAAACAGAAAACATGAGGCCCGACTCTGTATAGTTCCGCAGGGTAACTTGAAAGGAAAGTGCCAATTTTCACCGACAGGTTTCTAACCCACCCTCACGAGGTGATCTTGTTCTTACCCATCTGGTGAGCAGGTGAAATCATGGGGGCTTCATTATTAGCGTCTGCACCCCAGCACGCTACCTTAAGTGTGACGAGCGTCAGCCTGCTAATTTGCTTAGAGCAAGAGGAAAGTATCTTTCCTAGTGGACGTGGGAAACAGGCGCTCTGCCTTATTGTTCTCGCGAAACCTTATGGTTTCCGAATTTAAACCACCCTGTGAGGTCTGTTGAGGGCTGTGGAACGTGGACTCTCTTTACTCAACAGAGAATTCACTCCCTTTGCAGCTCTTTCTGCCCATCCGTTCTGTCCCTGTGTTTTAATAAAAATTACCTTTGGGGTGCCTGGGTGGCTCAGTTGGTTAAGCATCCAACTTTGGCTCGGGTCATGGCTCACAGTCCATGGGTTCGAGCCCCACATCCGGCTCTGTGCTGACAGCTCAGAGCCTGGAGCCTGCTTTGAGTTCTGTGTCTCCCTTTCTCTCTCTGCCCCTCCCCTACTCTCTTTCTCTCTCTCTCTCAAAAAGGAATAAACATTTTTAAAAATAAACAACAGAAAAATCACCTTTCTTGCACCAAAAAAAAAAGATTTCGCTCTCCTATTTTGTCATCAGTGATTAAAGCAAAAGTCAAGCCTTTCTCAGAGTGTTTGAGCCCAGAGTGAAAGACAGTGACTATGGAGGAGGCTGTATTTTCTGGAAGTAATACTGTCCAGCCTTTAGATGCTTTTCTCTAAATCTAGCTATTTCTTTCCTCTCCAAGAAAATTCCATTCTTTGTTCGTGACCCCTATCTCAAGACCTCAGAACAGTGTATGGTTCTCCTGTGTGCTTGATTTATAAAGTTATATGCATCTCTTTAGAGAAATTTCTGAATCTGTGCAGTTGAAATGGTTTTATTTAACACTTATAGTCCCTTCTGACTGCTGGGCTCCATGTCAAATGCTCAACCTGTGTTAATTCTTTCCATCTGTAGGACAACCACATTCCTTAGCCATTCATGTCCCCCCATCTGCAGATGGACATATAGAGGTACATACAGACTGGTTAATTTGTATTTCACCAGGAATACTGCTTCGATGGTCACAGTCGGGTGTGTCTTTCCAAACCAGGGCTCTGAATGCTTGTTCCCTCCACATCGCCCTGTGAAAGTGTTAGGACACGACTTGGGTGGTCCTTACCTGCACTTAGGTAATCACACTGCCATCTCTTGCAGTGATGGGCAAAATCTTATTCTTCCGCCCACTAACCTCCATCAGCCACCATCATTCTTCAGGTAAGCCTTATACCTTATCATTCCCTAGTTTGAGCCTTGTAAGCTGCTTGGATGAAGGGTTGCATTGGGTGTGATAATCCAGGGGCAATTATTGAGTGAACACTTAGCTTTCAGAAGGAGGATATAAGTCCTGAGAGGTATGGAGCCTTCCACAGGCTTTGGGTGGGTAAGATCCTGCTCGAACTCAACCCTCTGCCTTCTGTCTCTCACAGCATGGGCTAATCTGGTCTGAGAATCAAACCTATTTCAAGGCTGAGACAAATATAGTCCTCCAAAATGTTTTTCTAATTCTGTGTGTGTTATCTATAGAAGTGTAAATGGTTCACAGCAAGGAATTGCTTTTCAGAGAAAGACATATGAGATACAGGAATCTCTAGATTTACCTGTACCTTAACTTTGAAAAGGGGAAACATTTAAGGCAGAATTTCTTTCTGAAGAGTCATTTGGAAAAGTTTTTAGATCTTCCTGATTCACAACCATCATTCTCAGGAATTGAGATTATTTTGTAATTAGAATGTTTGAACTGACTTTATTCTTCCAGACTGCAAAAATACAAAGGCATCCGTAGCGTGTAAGAAGAGAAAAGGACAAGATGAATGTACAGATGACCAAACAAACGAAAAACACCCAGAAACCCCAAACTCAATGACCACGTTTAAATTTGCATTGAAGTTATGAAAGAACGGAACAGACATTTTAAAAAATCAATTTTCAGGGGCGCCTGGGTGGCGCAGTTGGTTACGCGTCCGACTTCAGCCAGGTCACGATCTCGCGGTCCGTGGGTTCGAGCCCCGCGTTGGGCTCTGGGCTGATGGCTCAGAGCCTGGAGCCTCTTTCCGATTCTGTGTCTCCCTCTCTCTCTGCCCCTCCCCCGTTCATGCTCTGTCTCTCTCTGTCCCAAAAATAAAAATAAAAAACGTTGAAAAAAAAAAAGTTTAAAAAAAAATCAATTTTCTGGCATATAAATATGTGGGCACTTTCCCAGACTGTGTAAAAATAGGGAAAATAGACTTACACGGAAAGAGATTAAGATTATAAATGACAAAGAAGAGAATCAACTTATAATTAGTGTTCTTGAAGGTGGTTTGAAACCACATGATAGTTAGGGTTTGTGACGAAAGAAGAGTTCACCAGAGTGAGAGAACAACATGATTCCAGCTTGAATGGGTTCACTAAGGGTTCTGGCAAAGTTAATCAAAACAGAAGCAAACCAAGACAAGCTGTGTCATTATGATTTAAATACAAAACATCTGTAAATACGCCACAAACAAGGCAGGTGGGACAGAAAGGAAGCGACCCTGGGCTGATCTCCATCTGCTCCAGAACACCAGATACTAAATGGTCACGTGACATCTACAGACCGTCAAGGGGTCAGTATTTGTGAGCCAGGAATTCAACCTAAGATTCTCCTTGACTGGGAAGGCAATGTAAAAAAAATAATCTCAAGCATGCTGTGGTTCGTGGTATGTCCCATATAAGTAGCTTTTCTGGAAAAAAAAACAAACAAGTACATGAAAATATGTTCTCATGCACCAGGATAGAGGTTAAGATAGTGAATATAAAATTGTTCCTGATAATGAGCCACTAATTGAATTATTCAGCTTACTAGACAATTATTGAAAATGTGGTTGTAATTGAAAGGGTGAACTCAATGCAATGTTAGAAAAGGATTAAATGGGAAAAAGTAGTTGTGTAGTAATTGCTCTTGTTTGTGTACCTTCTAGAAGCTACTCACTATATCTTGGAATTCATATTGTCATCTGTTTTCAGGCTTGTGATGAGCGTATGAGTTCTATATCATAGCCCAAACACATAGAGACAAAATACACGTGATGTCATGTCCCCACGATGACATGGCTGTCTGTAAGTACTATATTCAGGATGACAACAAAAAACACATGCTGACTAATTAATTACATTACTCCTCTAATTGACAAAAAATCTAGACCAGCGGTTTCTAAATGTGTCTTTGTATCGGAAATACCGTGGGAACATCAAAATGTAGTGATGCCAGCCTGCCACTCAGAGATCTTGATTGTATTTTCTGGTTGTGTCACATGGTGTTTGGAGTTTTAAAAAAATCATTGGATGATTCTCAGGTGCATACAAAATTGGGCACCTCTCATCTAGACAGTAGTAATAGTATCTGATATACTCCACAAAGACCAGGATTTTGTGTGAGAGGAACAGAAAGAAGTTTATATCTGTCTTTAGTTCAGTGAGGAATAATCTTCACTTGTTGGGGTGTTGTTCATTTTGATAATTAAAAGTTGCTTGAAAAACACTTAATTGGCTTCAGGGAACTCATTGGTGGGAAATGGTGAAAGACTCGAAAGGGGATATTCCCATGGAATGGGGTTGAGCTAGGTTAGCGATGCTCACTTGGAGGGTGACTGTGCCTCCAGCAGACACCTGGCAATGTTGGAGGCCTTCTGGATTATGACTAGGGAGCGAGGAGGGACCTGGAAGCTGGCCTTTAGCATCTAGAAGAAGCCAGAGATGCTAATGAAAATCTAGGGGGAAGGCATGGGTTTCCACTAGAGAGCATATGATGTAAGTCCTAAGGATGTGTGATGGTTAATTTTATCTGTCAACTTGATTAGGCCACAGGATGATCAGATACTTGGTTATATATTATCTCTGGGTGTGTCTGTAGGGTGTTTCCGGATGAGATTAGCATTCGAATTGGTTGACTCATTATAGCAGATGGCCCTCCCCAATGTGAGTGGGCATCACCCAATCTGTTGAGGGCAGGAACAGAACAAAAAGCTGGAGGAAAGGAGAATTCACTCCTCCTGCCCGACTGCATGGGTTGACCATCTGTCTTCTGTCCTTGGACTGGCACTTAGTAACACCAGCTCTTCAGTTCTCTGGTCTTCAGACTTGGGCTGGAACTAAACACAAGCTTTCCTGTGTCTCCACCTTGCAGATGGCAGATCGTGGTACTTGTCAGCCTCCATAATCACATGAGCCATGTCTATACATATGTATGTGGTCTGGTTGGGGACTTAAGGAAACAGGCTGGTGAGAACTTCCCAACTAGCTTTAAAAGAACCTTACTGCAAACAATGCAAACCACATTTCATTCATAAGTAACCAAAGCCAAGAACCCCACCAAAAAGTTATGCAAAAAGGGACAACTAACGACTCATACAACTTAACAGTCAGTAACCTGTTAGAAGAGACTTTATCCAGGACACTTCACTTGCAGCTGTGTTCTCTGCTGAGCACTGGACACAATAACGTCTGCTAGCAACTCTGCAATCTTGTGCTATTGTCAAATTGTGAGATAATTTATTCTGATAAGAAATCAGTTGGTATTATCCTTGGTATCTGCAGACCAACAGTTTGGAGCAATTCTTTCCTGAAACTCTTTCTTGGAATAATTTGTCATTTTTCTATATACCAGGGATGGGTCAAAAAGGAAATAGTATCAGAAATCTTTCAGAGAATGTATCCCAAGAAATAAGAGGGGCACTTGGGTGGCTAAGTCAGTTGAGCATCTAACTCTCGATTTCGGCTCAGGTCATGATTGCGTCGTTCATGAGATGAAGCCCCACATCGGGCTGAGAGCTGACAGCATGGAGCCTGCTTGGGATTCTCTCTCCCTCTCTCTGCCCCTCTCCTGCTGTCTCTCAGAAAGAAAAAAAAAGATGTCAGTTCAAAGTAAAAATTGATTTTCAGAATAAATTGTTAGCTATTTGCTACTTTTAATCAGCAAAGATTTAAGTTCACCAATTGACGTAGCATAATGTTATCCAGGTCTGTCTGTTTCCTTCCTTCTGAGGCTGAATAATATTCTCTTATATGTATATATATTTTCTTTATCCATTTATCTGTTGATAGACACTTGGGTTGTTTCTATATCTTGGCCACTGCGAATAGCGCTACAATGAACATGGATGCAGATATCTCTTCAAGATCCTGATTTCAATTCTTTTAGTTATGTACCCACAAGTGGGATAGCTGGATACTATGGTGGTTCTATTTTTAATTTTTTGAGGAACCCCCGAACTATTTTCCATAGTGCTCCGCCATTTTGTTGCCATTTTGAGGGTCCAGTCTCTCCTCATCCTCACCAGCAGTTAACTTTTGTGTTTTTTTGTTTTTTGGGTTTTTTGTTAGTTACTTTCAACTTAACAGGTGTGAGGTGATATCTCATTGTAGTTTTGATCTGTGTTTCCATGAAAGTTAGCGGTGTTGAGTATCTTTTCCCATACCTGTGTGGCCGTTTGTGGGTTTTCTGTGGGACAATGTGCAGGAGAAAGAAGCCAGTTACAGAAGAAGTAAGCCAGTACAGAACACTGCATGATCCTACTTAAGTCATGCAGAGTACGGCATGATTCTACTTAAGTCATGGAGAATACGGCATGATTCCACCTAAATGATCAGACTCATAGAATCAGACAATAAAATGGTGGTTGCCAGGACCTGGGTGGAGGGCGAAATGGAGAGTCTGTGGTTCAATAAGTATAAAATTTCAGGTATGCAAGATGATTTAGTTCCAGAGACCGGCTGTGCAACATAGCGCCTAGAGTTAACAATATAAGGGAACTTGAAATTTTGATCAGACCATAACTATCAGGCAAGATATTCTTACCACAAAACAAACACACACACATACACAAACCAACAGAGGGATACACAGATACTTCAGGAAGCGTTGGAGATGTCCACTTCCCTGTTGTATCCATAGATGTGCGCATATGTCCAGTGACATCAGATGGCACACAGTTAAAAAGTGCCATTTTCGATATGTCAGCTTTAAGTCAATAAAGCTGAAAATAAATAAATAGATAGATAAATAAATAAATTCACCCACTGAAAATATTTATAATATCAAAAGTATCGAAAGCAGAATTAGGGGGAAAATGTTACATTCAAGGCTAAGAAGATACCAAATAATTTATCTGAGAATCAATAAAAGGAAACTTTTTTTCATTTCTGAAAGCTGTAATATATCAAGAAAAGTTGTAAAAAAGCACTTTCATAAAGAAAGCTTGCCTATTTAAAAAGTCACAACTAGATAATGGCAAATTTTTCCATTTAAAAATTGTTAATCTGTATTAAAGAAATCCTGCCAAAAAGAGCTGGGAATCTTTCGTGAATTTATAGGCACTGTTTGCCAACCTGATCCAATTTTTCTCTTGTTGAAACTGCTTCATTAATTTAATGTGCAAGAAATAAATATTTGATGTGCAATTAGTTGGAGATTATTATGGCCATAATGGAACCTTTCCAAATAAACAGCAGCTCCAGCACTTTAAATGCATGAAAAGCAAGGCAGAAAATGGAAAACAGAATGACACATCAGCTCTACAGAGGAAAAAAGTTAAAATATTCAATTAGCGAGTAAGAGGGTCGCTCATTTAGAAGTTTGGTGATGGTTTATCAAAGCATAACAACAAAAATGCTACCAGCCGTTTAGCCAAATATCCACCCACCTGAATCATCATGGAAATGCTCGCCTGCAGATGTAACATAGTCTTGCCCAAGGAGAAAATATTATGGAAATAGATATTGATCCGTTCTAACAATTCTTTCAGGTGATTCATTTTTATTTATATATGGATGTATGTCAATGTGCAGTTGTTGAATTTGATCATTCTATATTAGCACTTATACGCATGGTACAAATGCTGTTTTTCTATCCACATATAACTGTAATGATCCCACTTCGGGAGGGAATGTTCTGGAAACTTTCTGGAAATTTCACCATTGGCTGGGGTGATGTTAATTTTGAAGAAGCCTTTGACATTTCGTAGCACCTGCTCAGACCCTGTGAAGGAGCTCATTTAGGTACTTCAACTCCCTGTGAGCTTTACAAAATTGTACCTTCCTTTCGAGACAACCATAAGGATTGGAGTCAGTTGTCTTTCTCCACTTCCGCACCAGGAACTACCTGAGGCAGAGATTGTGACAAATATCTCAGTATCTCCAAATCCTGATATAGTTCCTGACACAGAGTAGCTCAGTGATGTTCATTGAAAGGCTGCCTGAAGCTGTTTGCAATACAGAAGGAGGAGAGAAACGTCAAAGGGCGAGCATGATGAGCTCCACAGAAAACTGTCTGCTAAAAATAAATAGACGATGTCTTTTATGAAAAGGGGCGCAAGAAAAGGCATTTCTCTTTTCTGTTCTCCTCCCCTTGGGGAGTCAACGGCAAAAGAGCAAAGGGCATTCCCGGAACTGGTAAAATTCTGGCCTGGGAGCACAGATTTGAGGATCAGAGCGGTCAGGAGTAACTGCTTACAATAACCAGTGTTTTGTATATTCTTCTAGAACACAGACTTGGAGCATGTTTATTACTTACTGGGTTCTGTTGCCCTTCCGATTAAAGTCTGCAATGCACTGCATTTTACCCTTACTCTGCTCTAAAACACACCCTGCCCCGATGGAGGCCAGATTCTGTTATTGTCTCAGCCTCTGCTGCCTCTGTGACCAGCACCCACAGGCAGAAAGCACAGCACTGTGGAGAAACAAAGGAGGACGTAGACGTACGTGTGTAACGCCACTTTATCCTGGTGCAAAGAGTGGCCTTGTTCTACATCGACGCAGATCTTCCCTTAATAGGTAGGATTAGCGCTCCCTCTCCTGCAGTCAGTGTGGGTCTGTGATGTCACCAGGGCAGAAGTGATGTCCTGTATCTCCCACGCCTCCATACCCAAAGGTAATTCAGCTCCTGCCTCGGGCTGGTGGCATTGTCACCTTGGGACCCAGCCACCATGCTTCGGGGAAGCCAGGGGGCCACACAGACAGGTAACACGCCTGCCAGCAGCCCAGCTGAGGTCCCAGATGACCGTCCCCGGACAGGAGAGAGTCACATTTCAGATGACAGCCTCCAGCTAGGCTTCCAGCAAGCCAGCTGTCACCACGTGGAACAGAGACAAGCTACACCCCCTGAGCCCAGCTCAAAATCGCAGATTTGTGAAAAATAACAAAATAAATGGTTGCCGTGGATTTCAGCTGGTAAGTGTCGGAGTCTTGTTGGGGAGCAAAGCAAAAGGGAAACACACATGTGCCAGACCTGGGGCCACTTAATAAAGGTATTTTTAGCTAATAATGTACAAAGGCTATTCAAACGTTAGCACTGTTGTTATTCACATCCTGCTCACCCTGCATTGCAACAGCAGGGACGGGACATTTAGTATAAACATCCTTGTGTGAAACCAGAACTCGAGTCATTTCTGCTTACATTATTATAGAGAAAATAGGGACAAACACATAAATTAGTGCCGTAAAAGAGTACACAGGAGTGCTTTGCAAGTTATTCATACACAACTCGTGTGTTGAGAACTACTGTAGGCCAGGAACATTGCCCTGTTGCACCATAAACACTGCAGGGATGTTGCGGGTTGCGTTATCAGGGATCTTACATTCGTGTAGGTGTAGATAACCATCACGCTAGCAAAGGGATAAACCACTGCCGATAGAGACCAGTGCGGAACAGGGCCAGGTGGAGAAGCTGAGATGAACTAGGACCTTAGAGGCAGTATCAGAGAATTCTTTGATAAAATGGCATTTACGCTGTGACCCTGCCATGACAGCTGGCTGGCTTTGCCAATATACGAGGGACCAGTGAGAAGAGAAAGTAGTTGTTGTTGGAGCAACGCTTTGAGAAACACATAGAATATAAGGAGCAGGGGCAAAGCCGTGAAAGGAATATCTTTTGGAGAAATGGGCAAGCCGTGAGTGGGTCCTTGAAGGCCGTTGGAAGGTGCTAGAACTGTATTATTCTGACTGCAGTGAGAAGCTGCCGTGTGGTGTTCGGCAAGAGATTCTAACAATTATCTATATATATGGCCGATAAATGATGTCAACTGCCATGTGGTGTCTAGGCCAGAGTGGAAACAGGGAGACCTGTCAGGAGGCTGCAGTGCCCCCTCATTATTCACGGATTCCGTATTTGCAAATTCATCTGCTTGCAATCTGTTTGTAACCTGAAAATCCATACTCCAGTCCACTGGGGGTCATTCATGGATTTGCACACAGCGGTGAAAAATTCAACCAGTTTTCCGCTTGGGGTTGACCAAGGTGGCACTCTGTGTCGTTTCAGCTCTCAGGCTATCACCAAGTGTCCTCTCTGGAGACTGCTGAGTGCCACATTTTCCACATTTCGGTGCCTTTTGTTTGTGATATCTCTGTTGAAAATGACCCGCAAGCACGTGCTGATTTGCTGTCTGGTGTGTGTAAGTGCAAAAAGCCTGTGACATGTTTTACGGAGAAAATCCATGAATTACGTACGCTTCTTGTAGACATGAGTTATTAACATTGGGTCCCACGTGAATGAGCAAAATTACCTGTTAAATATGGTGTCTTTAGGGATCCCTGGGTGGCTCACGTCAGTTGAGTATCCTACTTTGGCTGAGGTCATGATCCCACAGATCCTGAGTTTGAGCCCAAGTCAGGATTTGGATTCTTTGTCTCGCTCGCTCTCTCTCTCTCTCTCTCTCTCTCTCTCGATCTCTCTCTCTGCCCCTTCCCCACTCGCGTGCTCTCTCACCCTCAAAAACAAATAAACATTAAAAAAAATTACATATGGTGCCTTTAAAACACACTTAAACACACTTAAAAACACTTAAAACACACAGAAACACACTTAAAACTAGGTTATATCGTGATCAGTTGATAAAAGTGTGGTGACCAAAGACTCCCAGAAACCTAACTTGATATTCCAACCCTCAGGCATGGTTCAGTATTCGCTAATTCAGTGTTGACAGCTCCGTTAGAGACCATAACAACAAGAGAATCGACCGTGTTTCACTAGGTCCACATGGTCTGCAGAGGTTGTGGGGGGTGAGAAGTGGTTGAGCTTGCTCAAGTGATGGGGATTGAGAGTGACGGGGATGTCAGGCATGAAAAATCCAGCACTATTCCCAGGTTTTGATGTTGAGCGGAAGCTAGGAAAAGATTCTTCCAACCGAGGAGAAGACAATTACATATGGGTTTATGTAGAATCCAGCGTTTGAACTGTGAAACAATAGGCTAATGGATATGAAATTTAATATCTGATCACACGTGCACATGTATTTTTATGTGGGAATTGTGTACTCACAGGGCACAGGAAGTGCAACTCAGAAAAGTTGTGAGCAAATTAGAGTCGTTGCTTACGGTATTTTTAAGGTTACGTTTTGTTTGTACGTATCAAGAACCTCAAACCTTATCCACAGCAACATGTATGTTAACTCAAATGAATCACAGGTACATGTAATTAAAAAATGCCCGCAGAGTCAAGAAAAAAGTATAGCAAAGGCAATAAATGTTATTCTCTCTGTAAACCTAAAACATAGAAGTGAAGGTTCTGACATAGAAGCAGAGTCCGACTCTGTGGGAGTTAAGACTCTTTATGCTATCAGTCACTAGAGAAAATCTAGATAAGAGAAACCAATTACTTACAAATAACACCCTTCCTCCCCACCCTCCCTCCTTCCATCTCTCCTTCCCTGCATGATTTTTTTTTCCAGTATTCAGTGAACACTTCTGATGTTTAAGAGACCTCTCCAGAATCTAGGAATACTTTAGAACTTACATTCTGTTAGAGTGAGGGCAGAGAAATATTGAGCAAAAATATATTTCACAGGGTTATTTCTTTAAATGGGATAAAGTACCATGAAGAAAATAGAATTACATGCTACAGGGTAAGGGTGAGTGTTGGCCGATTTATATGAGATGGTTAGGGAAGCAAAGCCAGTAACGCTTTGTATGGCTAGAAAAGTAAAAACGAAAATATCATTCTATACTAGATGGTGTATTTCTTTTTGTTTTTGTTTGTTTGTGTGTGTGTGAGAGAGAGAGAGCACACACGTGCAAGCAGGGGAGGGGGCAGCGAGACAAAATCTGAAGTAGGCTCCATATTCATCATGGAGCCCATCACAACCTTGATCCCACAACCCTGGGATCACTACCTGAGCTGAAATCGAGAGTCAGATGCTCAACTGACCGAGTCACCCAGGCGCCCCTAGATGGCATATATCTGTACATTCTCTGTCTCTAAATATGTAGGCGGGGTGCCTGGGTGGCTCAGTCAGTTAAGCATCCAACTTCAGCTCAGGATCTCACAGTCCGTGAGTTCGAGCCCTGTTGGGCTCTGTGCTGACAGATCAGAGCCTTGCAGCCTGCTTCAGATTCTGTGTCTCCCACTCTCTCTCTGCCCCTACCCTGTTCGTCCTCTGTCTTTCTCTGTCTCTCAAAAATAAATAAATGTTAAAAAAAAAAAGGTAAGAACTCGTTAACACAACGTGTATCATCCAAAAATAAATAAATAATAAATAAATAAGTAGGCATCGATAATTTTCCTTTAACCCATATTTAGCTGTCTTTTTGGTTTGTTTGTTTTTTAGCAAGGATTTTGTTAGCTACAGAGCAGAGAGTGAGTTAAAGCCAAGTAATGGGAAACATCAGTTACGAACAGGTGGTACCTCTGGGTCTGCCTCACCCACTGTCAGACTTGGTGGTTTTCAACAGGATGTCCTCAGGCCATATGCATCATTATGTAAAAGGCAGGTTCCAGAGTCCCACGTTCAGTCTTACCATTAACAAACACATGCCATGATAATCTGGAAACTTAATGTTTGAGCATCATTGACTGTCTGGTTGCAAATTCCAAATTTCTGACACAAGGTTATTTGCTTCTTGGCACATCTCTGTGATCATGAGTCACAATGGACCTTGTCACTTCATTCAAGGACTTTTTAGGTTTTCCACACTCCCCAAGTTTCTGTCTTTCTGAGAGAACTCTGAAATGTGAATGTTAGACCGTGTGGCCAGAAGTTGTAACACAAGTTTAAGATCCACTGATGCAAGAAAAGCCTCTGAACGTCCCAGTATCACACTTGAGCAGGATCAAAGGGACAGTAAGTGCAAAACCGTATAGCCAGCCAACTCCACTGATGCCCTAACCTGCAATTTTGGTGAGTCAAATATGTAAATCATATGTTGCTATAACTTTTCCACGAAGGAAAAGGACCAGAAGTGATTTAGAGCCTACTATGTGCCAAGATCTTTCACGATATCTCAAACGAAATTGATGAAATCCTTTCCAGCACAGTTTAGGGACAGCATTGCTCCCTACATCCCCGCAGGAGAAATCACTTGCTGTGGCAAGTGGGAGAACAGAATTGCACACTTGCCATTGGCTTTCGCCACAATTCCAGGTGAATTCTAAAAGTATTATTTCATTATTTTATTCTAATTTCCTTTTTTAAAATTAAGAGTATTTTATGTGTTCCTCATAGGCATCAACCGAGAAAGATTTTAATTTGGCTTTCCTTAAATAATTCACCGTTCTTTCTCTTACTGTTTAATAACACGTTCTAATATGAAACCATGACTGAGATCTAAGAATGCACTTCAGAACATATGGCTTATCAGCGGTAGCGAGGTTAAAATGCACAAGAGATACAGATACTTATCCCAAGAGTTTACATATGTATATTTATATACATATATGTATGTGTATATTTATATTTATTTATATTTATATTTATATTTTGCTATTGACCATCAAACTGTAGACTGGTTTTTGTCTAATCATATTTAAAACATAGTGTTTAATTAAAAATATATAAATATATTAGGGACACCTGGGTGAGTCAGCTGGTTAAGCATCCGACTTCAGCTCAGGTCATGATCTTGTGGTCCATGAATTTGAGCCCCATGTCAGGCTCTGGGATGATGGCTCAGAGCCTGGAGCCTGCTTCAGTTTCTGTGTCTCTGTCTCTGTCTGCCCCTTTCCTGCTCATTCTCTGTCTCTCTCTTTCTCTCAAAAATACATAAAATTTAAAAAATAATAAAAATAAAAAAAATAAAAATATATACATTAAATATATCTTTAATATAATTGTTGCTGTGGGTAAAGGTTGATGTTCTTGATGTGTACAAACTATATAAATAAATATACACACTATATATGTATATATATATTTATGAAATACTACATATATGTGTGTGTGTGTGTGTGTGTGTATGTATGTGTATATATATATATAATTTCTTTCCTTCCTCCCTAACCTGTGGAAACATCAGCAACACAGAAAAGTACTGGTGAATAAAGCTGTCCATTTTGGCAATCTAGGGAATACCTTATAGCACACTCTGTCCTACTTTGTTTTTCTGCTCAAGACTCCTGTAAAAATTCCCCAGCCAAAGATAATTCATGGACCTTCATCATATACTGTCCAATATGCATGTCAAAGCATTGCTATAATCATATATATTGTATAATGTCTCCATTAACTTACATTGTGTTTGCTTATTATTTTTTAAATATTTTTTTTATTTTTTTAAACATTTATTCCTTTTTTGAGAGAGAAAGACAGAGCAAGAGTGGGGGAGGGGCAGAAAGAGAGGGAGACCCAGAATCCAAAGCAGGCCCCAGGCTCTGAGCAAGCTGTCAGCACAGAGCCTGACATGGGGCTCGAACCCATGAACTGTGAGATCATGACCTGATCTGAAGTTGGACACCCAAACAACTGAGCCACCCAGGCGCCCCCTGTTTGCTTATTATTAAAACATTTGTTCTGTGCCCTGAAGCAAGGTATCTGGCCACTTTTTATTAATTCACTTTAATATATATTGGGAGAATCAACATATTTAATATTCCTACAATGAATATTTACCAATGTGTAGTAAAACCATATTTAAATGTATGTAAAAGCATTCTGAACATAGTACATTAATGATTCAAGTACGTCAACATGTATGTGAGTGCATATATGTGTGTATACATATAGAGAGAGAATTTTTTAAGTTTATTTATTTTGAGAGAGAGTGGGAGAGAGAGAATCCCAAGCTGACTCTGCAATGTCAGAGCAAAGCCAAGGAGGGGCTCCAACTCACGAACTGTGAGATCATGACCTGAGCCGAAATTAAGAGTTGGATGCTTAACCGACTGAGCCAACAAGGCACCCATGTATAGAATTTCTTTTAAGTTTATTTGTTTATTTTTTTTTGGGGGGGGGGGTGAGTGTGGAAAGGGCAGAGAGAGAGAATCCCAAGCAGGTTCCCTGCTGTCAGCCCGGAGCCAGACAAGTGGTTTGATCTCAGGAAACCTGAGATCATGACCTGTGCTGAAACCAAGAGTCTGACGCGTATCTGACTGAGCCACCCAGATTGTTTAAAATTCGTGCTCCACAAGCAAGCTATGACGAATAGTTGTATGGAATCTACAGGATTAAATTAACTTAGACTGTGTATATAATTAACCTAAAAACAGTACTCACTGGGGTTCCTGGGTGGCTCAGGCGGTTGAGTGTGGACCACTCTTGATTTTGGTTCAGGTCATGATCTCGCGGTTCATGAGATCAAGCCCCGTGTCAGGCTCTGTGCTGACAGTGTGGATCCTGCTTGGGATTCTCTCTCCCTCTCTCTGCCTCTCCCCCACTTGTGTTCTCTGTCAAAAATAAATTAATACACTTGAAAAAAGAAAAGATAAAAAAAATATGCAGGAATACTGCAGTCCCAGAATTTAAGTTTTCCATTATTTTATACATTCATTCCCTTTCTATAGCAAATATCCACTGGGGAATGACTTATACTCCTGTGGTTAACTGTAGGATTTTTAAAACCCAATAAAACCTAATAAAATAATATTTTACAAACAAGAGAATTAATTTC
Source organism: Acinonyx jubatus (assembly GCF_027475565.1). Classification (NCBI taxonomy): domain Eukaryota; kingdom Metazoa; phylum Chordata; class Mammalia; order Carnivora; family Felidae; genus Acinonyx; species Acinonyx jubatus. The sequence goes on from NC_069389.1 coordinate 4,981,881, forward strand.
TATTAACTATTTATCTGTTTGTATAGTACATCATCATAAATCAAATAAAAGCATGATATACCCTGGAGCTGAGAAGGACACATAATATACCCATCCTAACATGATTTTTATTACCTGCCTTTCCCCCCAGAGGAATACAGTGAGCGAATTAATGAAATCTGCTTTTATTACTGATTCACTGCTTTTGAAATGAAGACTCAACTGTGGAAGTTCCCGTATTTAAATTGAAAGTAGACTAGGAGTTCTGAAGTCGGTTGTCTGGGAGGGACAGGTGGTTTCTGGTGGGGAGAGTTTTGAAAGCATTGAGGGCATGGGTGCCTGGGCCAAAGGGGCCAGCAGGTCATTTGTAACTAAAGCGTAAAAACCCCCTGCCTGATAGTTTTAGCATGAAGTGCAGGATGGCCGAGGGAAACCCATAGGGAATGCAGACTTGTAAGCTGAAGGATCTTATGGAGTCTTCAGCCCCTAAAGGTACCCACCCAACTGAGAAGGTAGTCTAGATCCTTCCAGGAGTGGGGCACACGATGTGCGGGTTATTTCCATTTCTTCTATCTGCACGGGATTTAGCTTACCCTGGGATATGTCTCAGCTAGGGAAAGCAACAATGGGCCAAAGCACAGTTGATGCATACTGGAAACTTTGTTGTGTGTGCAGAAGGGAGGTAGAAAGGCGGGGGGGGGGGTGCCTGGAGGCTGCACAGTGTAATTCAGGCTGGGTGTCCTCCAGGTGTCATTGTGACTTCCCAACGTAATGGCGTTCTGTCCTCTAACCAGTCCACAATGTAAGCAACCTTTTCTCACAGTGCAGGGCTGGCAGGAGGGACGTGGTTAATATTTGTTGGAGAAAAGGAGGACAGGCAGTGGATGTGTTGGAGATGGATGGATATGTGCACAGATGGATGGTCCATGGTGTGTAGATGGGGCAAAATGAGAAAATGTTGCTTACGTTGTTTTGAAGTTTTGCAAGAATGCATATAAAACAGGGTAGTCCCTTCAGAGAAATAGTGGATTGCACCAAGCCCCTGGCATCAGGTCTTAAGCTCGTGTGATTCCTTTAACACTGCTGGACAAGAACCTTCTACCCTGTATACAGAACGTCAAAACAAGCCCCGGATGATTGAGCGTCCATTTGTGGCTGCAGGTCTGACAAAACCCTCTCGGCTTCCCACTGAGCTTTCGTGTGTTTTGTGTCCAATGTACCCCCTCTGTTGCTTTCTCTTCTTGTTTGAAACTTAGCCACTCTTTAAGATTTAGACGAGGATGGGCTTGGTTAAATTGCACATGTTATACAACCCTGCTTTAGTTTCCTTCATTTAGCTTTCGCTACCAAACGGTGCCTCTAAATCGACACTGATTCTGACCACGGGACACCAGAAAAATCTTCACTGTTGCACAGGAGCGGATCCCGGAGGCACTGGAAATTTATGGAGCATCAGGGAAGCAGATGTCTGGGCAGCTCTACGAGACGTCAGGAAAGCTGATGGAGATGTTGTAGAATTTCACCTGTATCATTCCGCAAAGACCATCCCTCGTGATGGTAAAAGTCCTAACAATTAATTACACACCAAAAGGAGGCACGGTACAGCTGGGAACGTGAACATCCCAGGCCGGCGTGTACAAGGAGGACCCTGGTTATAGACTCAGGGCAGGAAGAACCATCTAGTAACACCAAAAGAGGGATGAAAGAGGATGTGCAAAGGATGTGTTTCAGCAGGGAAACCATAAGACACTAAACAAAGGGGCAGCTATGAATCACAGTGTCTGAAAAGAAGCCAGGAAGTCAAGGAGGTGTAGGATGGAGTGGAGATGCTTGAAATGATTCTACGATGCGTTTTCCTGAAGCACCCAATGAGGATATTCTCCAAGTGTTCGGTAATAGATGCAGGGTGAGTCCTCTGAGCACATTACCTCGACCTAAAGGGACTACGGTAGAGATACAGTCTTCATTACGTGTGGCGGCACGCACATGTCTGGAGATGACCATCAGAGAATTCGGGAACGGTGTACCATAAAATGGAGTGTAATTTTTATCCTCTTCAGAGCACATTAGATGCCTTCTCTGTGACAGCCGTTACATGACTTGAAGCTGACATGCATGTCAGGTGTCTTCACCCACAAGTTCCTACCAGGGCACCAGATGCAAATGCCTCACAAGAGCTCAACAGGCGCCTACTGGCTGAGCACCTTAACTATCTCGTGTCAGCATCGTGCTTACGGTTTAAAATGTCTTCACGTTCAGGGACGCCTGGGTGGCTCAGTCAGTTCAGAGTCCTGCTTCGGCTCAGGTCATGATCTCACGGTTCATGAGTTCGAGCCCCACGTCAGGCTCTCTGTCAGCACGGAGCCCACATCGGATCCTATCTCTCTCCCTCTCTCTCTGTCCACTCCTTCCCTGTTCACTGTCTCAAAAATAATAATAAAAAAATTTAAATGTCTTCACATACATTCACTCATTAAAATCCCCCACTATTCCACGAGGCTGGTGCTAATCTCATCTCACATGGAGAAAACGGAGAGGCTGAGACATGTGTCCTAAAAAAGGCAGAGTTGTCTTTCTGCCAATGAGGTCAAGAGCCCTTCCCTCTCTTCTCTAACGCTGGAAAAGTAGCAGCTATATCCCCAAATGTCCACTGTTAAACCAGTCCTAACGGTCTTACAGATGTGAGAAGTTAAGGTGCAACATTGGAAATTTAGTATTTAGTTCTTTAGTGACTCCACCTACAAAACACTAGTAATAAGAAAAATACCTAAGAGGCCCCTGGGTGGCTCAGTTGGTTAACCCTCTTGACTCTTGATTTCGGCTCAGGTCATGATCTCGTGATTCATGGGTTTGAGCCCCACATCAGTCTCTACGCTAATAGTGTGTAAGGAACCTGCTTAGGATTTTCTCTGTCTCTCTCTCTGCCCCACCCCTGCTTGAACACTCTTTCAAAATAAGTAAACATTAAAAAAAAACAAAACAGAAAAATACCTAAACCACAGAGTGCTATGCGAATTAAGTAAATGAACACATGTGAACTTCCTGGAATGGTGCTTGGCAGAAGGCCACCATTATCACTGTTGTCGACACTCCATTAGTACAACAGACATGAAAAGTGCACATTTTCCTTGGGGAGGCCAGTTGTTCATGTGTGAGGTATCTCCCATAAGTAATAAAGAGGTATTTTGGGGGGCACCTGGGTGGCTCAGTCGGTTAAGCGCCGGACTTTGGCTCAGGTCATGATCTCACGGTTTGTGGGTTCAAGCCCCACATTGGGCTCTGTGCCGACAGCTCAGAGCCTCCAGCCTGCTTCGGATTCTGTGTTCTCCTCTCTCTCTGCCCCTCCCCCACTTGCATGTGTGCTCTGTCTCTCTCTCTCTCTCTCTCTCTCTCAAAAATAAACAGTAAAAAGATTTTTAAAAAAGAGGTATTTTTTGGCTCCCATTTGAAGCAGGCAAATTTTCAAGGGCCAAACAGTGATGAAAGCTGGTTAACATGCCTGCCTTTCCAACGGGGTCTCAGGATCTGATCTATCAGCCGCAAAGCTACACACAGTCTCCTAGCTGGACTGCTACCTGCTGCCCGCCAAGGACACCATCCTCCGGCAACAGCAGAGAGGAAGCCGGATGTCCTGTCGTCTACTCCAGGACTGTTCCTTCAGAGTCACCTTTGAGCCATGCGGCCTTCGGCACACCCGCTTGGAGGGCACCATGTCCCCGAGATCCACTCTTCCCGCTGGCATATCATCAACATGGTGGCGGTAATTCCTCAAGACAGTTGGCTGAGAGTATTCAATAAATAACACAAACAGGTTCTGAGTTAGTGAGGAAATGCTATGAGCTTACGATGGCTGATAGGAACTCCTGGCAGATTAGCAGGGGCCAGGGGGAAGGATGTGGGGGTGCGGGCCTCTGGCCACAGCAGCCGCGTCACAGCAACCTCTGACCTCACAGAGAAGGCTGTGGCAGCAAGGGTGACATGACGCTGTAGCAAGCACAAACGTCCCATGCACTGAAGCAGCCTCATTGCCTCCCCCCACCAGCGCCTGCTCCTGGAAGGCACCAAGGAATGGATTCACGCATTGACTCAGTACACACTAAAGGAATGTCTGTTGTTCACGGAGCTGCTGTAGGTGCTGGAAAGAATACTGAGGGTGGCCCACCAGGCTTCTGAAGCTGCTATTCGAACGGATGGGGACAGATGCTACACAAACAGGAAGACAAATGATGATAGTGGTTGAAATTGGGGACAGTGAAGACAACAAAGGAAGGTAATGGAGTACATTGGATGATAGCAGCCGCTCTTGCAGAAAATGCGAGAGCAACGGGCAGGATAGGAACCTGGGGGCAGGGTGGCCACTTCAGTTCGCAGACAGGACATCCGAGTGGAAGAATTGAATGGTGGTAGGAGCCAACCCTGAAAACTACGGGCGTGTGTATTCGGGAAGGAGGATCAGAGCGGCCAAGGTGCCAAGACAGAGCTTGGGAGGTTCTGGAGAGGTCTGGCATGTTGGGAGTGCAACAGACCAGGAGGGAATGTTGTAGGAGGGAAGCAGTTCATGGAGCTGAGCGCCATGGGAGAGCGTGGGTCTTGTTCATGTCGTGATGGAGGCCCATCAGAGGATCAGTAGGAATCTGCCACAAGGAGCTGATTTAGAGGATCGTGCTGCTGCTGAGTGGACGGTGGGCTGCAGTGGGTGTGGAGGGGCATTGTGGGAGAAGGAGCATGCCCCCAGGGGCCGGTGACAGTCCCGCCGACAGGACTGCTCATGTGCGCATGGCCAAGAAGCTTTCTGCCTCCCCACACCTTCCGAGATACAGAAGATACGACATACTTGTGATTGGACAGGGACCAGTAGATTGTTTACAGAAATGCTCTTAGGTAGAAGTAGGACATAAAATAGACATCACTCAACACATTATAAAGCCTCAGCCTTGACTGTCGCCGGTATCATGGTGAACAATTCCAGTATGAATCACGACGCCCCACGGATGGTCAGGCACATAAGGCTCTTAAGTCTCAAACATTACTACTGAAAAAGAGAAGGCATGGGGTATGTAAACAGGAAAGACACCTTGGGAATGTTTCATAGCACACTTTGCTAAAATTTGCTTCTTTGCTTATATATTTAAAAATCACATGATTTACGGGCACCTGGCTGGCTCAGTCAGTAGAGCATGCAATTCATAATCTCGGGGTCGTGAGTTCAAGCCCCACACTGGGCGTGGAGCCTACTTTTTATAGATTCATTTAAAAAATTAAAAATCACATTATTTAAAGGATGACTGAAATGGGATATTCATATCCAGTAATTTTACTGACAAGGCAAAATATGGTGATTTCTCTCTTCTTTTGATTCTTTGTCGGAACACAATGCGTTTACTCTAACTCGTCCAATATGGACCGCCCACTCTGTATCTCGGCCTTGCTACTGCTCTGAGTCTCCCTACTGTAAAGGTGAGCTTTGCTACCCCACTTCCTATTCATTGTAAAGCTTAACTCACACCCTCCTTTCTCCTCAGCATCATTATATAGCACGTTCTCATCTCAGTTCCTGAAGGGACACATGTCCCCAGTTTGATTTCCAATGTGTGATTCCGAGCCCAACATTTTACAGTATTCTACTTTGTGCATTCAACTACTGGAAAATGATTTCCTGTTGCCTAGTTTGGGGGCACAGATTTGTAGCAATTTTTTATCGGTTATTCCCAGAAGGCAGTTTGCTGATGTTTATAGAGTTTGGTCTATCACAGCGAGTAAGATGTGCTTTGCATAAGGACATCCCTAGTATTGTTCTTGATAGCAGTACTGTGGAATGTGCGTAGGCCCTGCCAAAATGGACCATGAGGTCTGAATCATTTCCACTTCGATTTTTTCCAATGCATCAAAAAGGCACAAGGAGGTATTGCTGTGTGGCTGATAAAGCCAGAAGCTTTTTTTTTTTTTTTCCAGATGATGATGATGAGAAGGCCCTGATTGTGTGCTGCATTCAGAGGCAGGAAGTTTTTGGGTGAACTTCATGAATCCTCCGGCACTGACAGAGAATATCAAATTGAATAGGGGCAGCCTGGGAGGAAGGAAAGAAAGACCTCCTGCAATCGTATGCGGTTGTCAAGAATGAATCACCCACTAACTCTTCGTATGGAGCCTCTCAGTCGGGAATATAAAAGTAGAAAGAGACACTCAAAGCCTACTCTGTCATTCACCTTTCTCCCTGGGAAACTGCTTTGCCAAACACCAGATAGAAAAAAGAAAACCTGAAAACAGTGGCAAGATCAAGGTCTATTGTTGGAAAAGAAATATTCCTGCATAGAAATGTCTGGAGACTGAAAAAAGAAAAAAAGAAAAGGCAAAGTGCTTCCCTTGAGGTTGTTGATGCTTGATGGAAATCTGTGTAAAGTCTTTCTGAGTCAACAGTTTAATGGGCTGCTGGCTGCGGATGCACCTTGAAGGATGAACCTTCAAGAATGTGTTCATTGAGAGACCATACGATATTATATACCTGCCTCCTGGAGAGAACATCTTATGGATTCCTATTGGAGTAGAGTTTCTGCAATTTTGCACATGAATTTTTGCTCACATCCTCTACTGTCACTAATCAAAGCCCACACAATAAAACATGCCTTGAATTTTAGTTTGGGGGAGGTTGCAGTGGGTTGCAAGGGAAGGGAGAGATAGGTTTCGACAAATAAATGTGTGTGTTTTCTCTTATGAGCAAAGGATAATATTAGACTGATGAATCTCTCTTTGGTGTCTCTCTCAGCAAATGTCGACCTAAATCCCCAACCCAAGCTTCTCAAGCTACTGAATAGGGGTGCCTAAGAGCACCAAATTCCTCCGGGTTTTCTGATGGATTGCATACTGATACATCTTTATGTTTTTATTTTGTGCTTTGTCTTCATTGGGAGTTGACTCATAACCGTGTGGCTGTCAGCAGATACGGACATCAAAGGAATGAACAGGATTGTCTTTTGTTGAGCCTGTGTATGCTTCATTTTCCTGAGAGTCCAAGTTTCTGGGGATGTCTAGAAATCCTTTTCTCAGTTATGTTGCGTACACAATTCTAAGACGAGGCAGCCTAACTACTCAAGCCATCTTTGGGCATCCCTCAGCAGAACATGTTTCTCTTCTAGATGGTTCAGCCAAGGGGAGACATCTACATAGTATACTATCACATGGGTCAATGACACATGATATCTATGAAGAAAAATGACACAGAAATAAAAACATAGTAAGTGCAAACCATATAGTGGACCATTTGGGGTTGTGGAGGCTCCTCATTAAAGGATGGGCCCATGGGGCATCTGGGTGGCTCAGTCAGTTAAGCCCAGTTGGTTATCCAAGTCTTGGTTTTGGCTCAGGTCAATGATCTCATGGTTCCTGAGACAGAGCCCCACGTCGTGCTCTGTGCTGAAAGCGTGGGGACTCCCCCAACTCGCGCTCTCTCTCAGAATAATTAAATAAACTTCAAAAAAGAAATATAAAGGATGGGCTCACTTAATGCGTTGGAAGAGACAGGTATTCCTCAGCTACTCACAGATGACTCAGAAATAGCTTGCAGTCCACAAAACTGCCAGGTCACTAAACCTGAATATCTCGTTTTCCCAACTTCTAAACAAACCCTACTATTTTCTTGTGCACCAAATCTTTGTCTTACTCGTATGGAACGGTCATCTTGATTGCTGCCATCTCTACTAAATTGAGATGATGAAAGTTCTTCAAGGTGTTTTTTGGGGGGGCAGGGTAGATATTCTTGGGATATTACTGCATACCTGTTGAAAACATATGAAAACATATGCAACATATGAAAACATACCTATGAAAACATATTTGGACTTAAGCTACATAATGGATCTGAGTTGGACACCCGTCAGTCTTCTTATTCAGTCTTGGGCATGATGACAATGTAATGTTAATATCTTATGGTTTTCTGGGTATCTTCTTCCATGTAGACATGAAGCTACGAACTTCGCTTCCACAAGTGCACATCAGGAGCTCTGGCTAGCCCCTGCATAGCATCACAGTCCCACCACAGAAGGTGTCTTCCGCACAGTGTTGGAAAATGAAAAGAATGAAAGTGCCCAGTGGAAAAGAGGTAAGTAAATCATGGCGCCCACATAAAATGAAATTATGCTGCTGTTTAAGAATTATGTTTTCGGAGGCTTGGATGGCTCCATCGGTTAGGTGTCCGGCTTCGGCTCAGGTCATGATCTCACAGTCCATGGGTTAGAGCCCCACATGTGGCTCTCTGCTGTCAGTGTGGAGCCCATTTCAGATCCTCTGTACCCACCCCCCTGCCCCCCGACACTTGTGCTCCCTCAAAAATAAACATTAAAAAAATTAGGTTTTCAATACATGGGTTCATGGGTAAAGTTCAAAAATAGAATATTAATTGGGAAACAAGATATAACACTCTATAGAATTAAATTTTGAAAGTTATATGCATACATATCTATATGACCTGTGTATACACCGATTTACATCCCGTATGCACATCCCCCATCACATTTACCAGAGAGAGAAAGAGAGAGGGGAATGGGTGGAGGAGGAGGATGAAAGGGATATTATGCCCAATCTTGAGAGAGGTTAACAGATCACTATCTCTAGTAAAGGCATTGTTAGGTCACTTTTACTCTCTTCCTTGCCTTTTAGGATTTCTAAAATAAAATTAAATATTATCGCAAAGGTGGGATATAAATCTCCAAAGGTGATTCTTCTGTAGATACATGGCTTTCTGTTTTGCTACCATGGGCCTCCCCAGAAGTTAGTTACTCTTGCCCTGTAGGCGAGGGAGAATGGCAGTGTTCACTTTGGATGTGTACAACGACAAGGCAAATTGTTAAGTCCATAGCGTACATTAACACCCCGCCCAAAAAAAGATTTCCATTTTTCCAAAACTAATGCTGTTATACAACTTTCTTATTCCAAGGTGGCATTTTAGTAGGAAACTTTGGTGATCTTGATTACACTTCAGCAAATGCATACTAGCCAGGCAAGCGCTGTGCCGACCTCTGTGTCTTGACTGACAAATGGCCAAGTTGCCATCTGGCGTTCATTTGAGATGGTCACCTGGGAAACCTGAGTTAATAACACATCAGTGAGTCAGGTAATCAGGTACCATCATTTATCGGGTGCTGATCTCAGAAGCTACAGAGATGCTGGGAGTGACACTTGCAGACAGACATTGCCCTGGTTCTATTTCCGTCAGCTCAAGAAAGCAGAGATACTCATTTCTTAACTTAGAGCTCTCTTTGCACCATCTAGGAAGAAAGTCAGACTTCTCACACTACATGATAAAGATTTTTTTTTTAATTTTGTTTAAATAGCCGAGATTCTTTTCTTTCACATACACACAAGTATATAATATTAGAGTCCTGCATATATTTTAATGTGATCCTTCTGCCTGCTATTAAATCTGGGAAACTTTGTAAGAAACATTTAAAATTATGTAGCTGTTGTCCTTAAATTTTCATCCTTTTTTTCATTATTTTCTGTTGTAAATACGTTTTCTTATCTCTGACAGTTTTTCCTCATAGTCCTTTGGCTCATTGCCCTTTCCATCTCTTCTGTTGTACTGGTGATTGGGAGACTCCCCTAAGACCCCATGCTGGGCCTCCATTTTTTTTTTTTCCTCCAGCTGCTCTGTCTCCCCAGCCGATGTCTTCTATTCCTGTGGTCATCTCATACCTTCATATGACTGCCAAATTCTTGTCTGCAGCCCTGACCTCACCCCTAAAACTGTAAATCCAACTATCTGATTAATATCTACACTTGGATGTGTATAAGGCTCTAGAAATTAACACGTCCACCATAAAGCTGTTGATTCTGTATTGCACACAAACATTTCCTCTCTCTTCCTCAGTTTCTCCATCTCATTAAACAGCACGTGAAATCACATTTACACATCTGGTTTTTGTCTTTCTATCTTACCACACCCATTAATAGACCATATCAATAAGCCTCTCCACTCCATTTCTTAAATTGTAGTCCAGGGGTGCCTGGCTGGCTCAGTCAGTAGACCATGAGACTCTTGATCTCAGTGTTAAAAGTTCAAGCCCCATATTGGATGAGGAAATTACTTAAAAATAAAATAAAATCTGGGGCGCCTGGGTGGCTCAGTAGGTTGAGCTTCCGACTTTGGCTCAGGTAATGATCACAGGGTTTGTGAGTTTGAGCCCCGCTTCGGGCTCTGTGCTGACAGCTCAGAGCCTGGAGTCTGCTTCAGATTCTGTGTCTCCCTCTCTCTCTCTCTGCGCCTGCCCAGCTCACATACTGTCTTTCTCTAAGGTGAATAAACATTAAAACAATTTTTTAAGAAATAAAATAAAATCTTTTAAACATTAGTCAATCAATTAATTATAGTCCAAACCAGTCCAATTTCTTTCATGCCCACCACTGACACCTTACCCCTGACTGCCACCATAGTTCATCTTTGCTGTTATGAGAGCTTCCTAGGGCTCTCCCAAGACCAACTTGCCCTGTTGTGCAGTCCAGCAACTATTAACCAACAATTCCACACTTTTTTGGTCATAAATCACCACTCATGCTCAAACCCCCTCAGTGCTTCTAATCACGCTTAAAATGGCAGCGAAACCCGTAGCTTAGCCTAAAAGCCTTACATGATGCCTTTGCTTACCTCTCTAGGCTCATCCGCCATCTCAAACACAAAGCACATCATAATGTTTCATAAACTTGTTTTCAGGGGTAAAGGACTTAATATACATCAAGTACTTAGAGCAATATTCACACGGGCAGTCAATAAATTTATTTTTGCATACCACATTCAAGAAACATTAGCCAGGTAATATGAGCTATCCTATTATCTAGGATATGAACTAACTTGTTTTAAATCACAAGTAATAATTAGGCAATATTTCTCTCCTGCGATGACAGTATCCAATATCCAAATCATCACTGCTCCCTCCAAACTGAAGCAGGTCAGATGTCTAAGGCTTTCATTTTCTCCTCGGAACTCTGTAGCTTAGAAACACTACAGAATGGCGCTATAACCATTCTTGCCCGCGTGTTTTGGTGAACACACATACACATTTATGTTGGATATTTATCCAGGAGTGGAAATGCTGGATCACGGGATACCTGTGTAGATACCACCACATGGCTTCACAAAGTGCTTTTATTCCAGATTGCACACCATGCTATTTTTTTTTTTTTGGTCTTGTCAAATGGTTTTCAAATTAGCTAGGTTGAAAAATAATTCTTCCAGGATATACTCCATATGACAAAATGTATTCCTGTTAGCTCAGAAGATTATTATAATTAGGAAGAAATGTATCAGCATAAAAATTATCTAGGAATTACAAATTACATATCACTCTGCATTTGTATTGCATGTATCATTATTTGGAATATCTCATTATTTTAATTGCAACCAATTACTCTGGTTGGCATAGTCACAGCAAGCAGTATTATATATTTTAGGAATAAATTAAATATATCATCTAATAGCTCATTTTAACATCCTGCCTTTGCATTCATTAAAGGATCAAAGTTTCCATTAATGCTCATAGGAATTCTGAATCCACATAAATATATCATGAGGCTGAAGGTGCACATCTTTAAGGTGGGTTTACCAGCAGTTGGGAATGTTAAATTGATGGCTCATGTACATTTCTACTTTTAATTTAGCGCATTCAGTTACAGGGGCCTTCAATACTCATGTTGATTGTACTGTCTGTAAGGTGTAAAAATAACTACACTCCGAGATGATATTCTTTGATCGTTTCATCAGGTTTTTACTAGTGATTCCCTAGGTAAATAAATTAGTTTTCCATCTCTTAAAAAAAATTTATTTTAGAGAGTGTGAGCTGGGGACAGGGGCAGAGTGGAAGAGAAAATCATAAGCAGGCTGCTTGCTCCGTGCAGAGCCCAAGCCCAAGGGCAGATCCCCAACCCTGGGATCGTGACCTGAGCCCAAATCAAGATTCAAGTGCTCATCCAACTGAGCCACCCAGGTGCCCATCCACTTTCTTAAAGTGTACAAATATGTTTGTTGAGTGAGAGAAGTGACCATTTTGAAAACAATTTGGGGTAATAATATCCTGAGTTGTAGGACAGAATTTCAAAGATTGTAGTATAAACATTGAACTTGATAATGCTGTTCAGTGGGACTTTCCTCTGTCTACCAAAATGAAAATGCTATGTTTTGGTGCCGTGTTACATAATTTTGTTGCTGTGCTTCTTCATACTCGACAACAGATTTAACCTGAGTGTGTGCCATGTACCTGTGGGTAGTTCATTGCCCCTGCTGATGTGCACATCTGATCTCTGGCTTTCACTTGGCATTTCACTTTCAGTGTGCAACCACATTCTAACTGCACACTGCTGACTTTTATTGAAATTCGTTCTCTTCCTATCTTTTCCAGCTGTTTTTTTTTATTGGTTTCCTCTTTCGTTTGTATCATTTCCTGTGTGTCATTCGATTGCTGCTCACTGATTTACACAGATTAACAAATAAATCCTACAAAAATAAGAATACATTGAGCACAGCCTTAATATTGGAGGAATTAACTAAGTTAGCTTCCTTTTCTGGAATCTGTGCTTTTCTTTTCCAATATGGATTTAGAAGTAGATAGAAAATAAAATCCATTTGGAGCATGAACTGTACCTAAGATTGATGTACACTTCTTCCTGTTTCTATCCTAATCCACCACAAATACAAACCCGGTGTCTTCACCCAGAATATTCTGGTCTGGGTGGCTTATAAACAGAAGACATTTATTTCTCACATGTCAAATAGTGGAAGTCTGAGAGCAAGGTGTGAGGAGGTGTCTGGTGAGCCTCACTTCCTGGTTTTAGTCTTCATACTGTGTCCTCTCTCTGAGGTCTCTATAGAAGGTCACTAATCCTACTGATGAGGGCTGCACCCTCATCACCTAATCACCTTCCAAAGGCCCCTCACTCCTAATACCATCCCATAAGGGGCTGGGCTCCAGCATTAATCTGGGGGGACACCTTTACTCTATAGCACCACACTTTATTGTTTGTATTTTTTTAATTATAAATTATTGTCAAGTTAGCTAACATACGGTCCATACGGTGTGATCTTGGTTTCGGCGGTAGATTCCCATGATTCATCACTTACATACAACACCCAGTGCTCATCCCAACAGGTCCCCTCCTCAACGCCCATCACCCATTTCCTCCCTCACTCCCAACCCCCTACCAACCCTCAGTATGTTCTCTGTACTTAAGAGTCTCTTCTGGGTTTGCCTCCCTCACTGTTTGAAACTATTTTTTCCCCTTTCCCTCCCCCATGGTCTTCTGTCAAGTTTCTCACGTTGCACATATGAATAAAAACATACCTGTCTTTCTCTGACTGATTTATTTCACTCAGCATAATACCTTCCAGTTCCATCCACGATGCTGCAAAAGGCAGGATTTTATTCTTTCTCATCGCCAGGTAGTATTCCATTGTGTATATAAACCACATCTTCTTTATCCATTCATCAGTTGATGGACATTTGGGCTCTTTCCATGATTTGGCTATTGTTGAAAGCACTGCTATAAACATTGGGGTGCATGTGCGCCTTCAAATCAGCATTTTTGTATTCTTTGGATAAATGTCTAGTAATGCTGTTGCTAACACCACACTTTAAAACTTAAGGCATGAGTATGAAGGCATCAGAACACCTTGGCCATATTGATTTCTCTGTAACAATGTCATTTATAGAGGGATACAAACAATGGTATTTTATAGAAATCTGACATAAAATGGCTATTTCTAAAAGCGTGGTGAGTTCTGCTATCTAGTCCTTGCATTAGAAAAAGTCCCATTTTTACACAAGCCAAAGTCGAGCATCCTAACACTGTGTAGTTTATATCTTGGCTTTAGTCAGAGGGAGGACAAGGGATAGAACAAGAGCTTTGGAGCCTGGGAAATGTGAGCTCAAAACTTTAGCTCTCTAAGCTGCCATTCCATACTCTGGGGGACAGAGATACTACCGTCAACAAAATTTGTCGAGTACGTAGCAGAGTGTATGACAAAGTGCCCTTCAAAATTGTTGTACCAATTTCCCACCTTCCAGAGCCATGTGAGAATTCCACTGACTTCTCTCCCTCATGGCCCATAACCGACCAGCTGCTAAGCTCTTACCATCTGATCTGTAACAGAGGCAAAAGAATGGCTACACGGTGGAAACTTAGGGTGGCCAGTGGGAAGGTGGGTGGATGGTGAGATACTGCTGAGAATCTGGCAGCATCTAGTGCACAGAAAACCCAAGGGTCACATTCAGTTAAAGTGGGTCTATACCCCAAGAGGGAGTATCTTTGAATGTGTTCTTCTCTTTGGTCATCTGTTCTGTCTTCACCCTCTCCTCCCTTTCTTCCTGTCTGGACTGACGTATGTCTAATGCCCATTCCTGTTTCAAATCCCAATTCATCACCATCTTTCCCAATATGGAACCTATTTTTTTTTTCTCTACCACACTGTATCCAGTCTTTTGCAAAGTCTGGTTCAACATAGATGTAACTTTCTCTAGGAAGCTTGACTGACACCTGTCATTGACTTAGTGGTGTTCTGAGTGAAATCACATGTACTTAAATGGACCAACAGCTTTCAGAAATGTGTCTGTTTCTCCCATACACCAGGCATCCCAAAGACAGGAGTGGCCTCCACTTTGCTCCCCAAATACTCTGTCATTCTCTTTGCTTAATTCCCACCACCCCCTCCATCTTCCCCCTTCCAAGACCCTTCTCCCACCAGCCTTGGGCATTCCCCTGACCAGCCTACTCTATTTGAGGACTCAAGGATCATGCCCCCAGCAATACTAACGGAGTGATACAACACTGTGAGAAATATAAAGTACATGCAGGGCTGTTTTTGCCATGCTGCAAATGAACTGTTTACAACATAGCTTGCTATTGCTTCTTCCACCATTACTTAGAACTGGCTTCCTTTTTTCTTCCTTTTCCCTTTTCAGTGATTTTTCTCATTTCCCCAGAGACTTATTTAATCATAGACATTGTAGCACTTAATTAATTTCTATTGAGTACGGCCTCAAAATATCTCAGACTTAAATGTGGGGTCTCCTGTTTTCCATCAATGACTTCCTGGCAAATATTGAGTTATTTACCCGCAGAGCAGGAAACATACACGGTCTCATTAATCTCTACTCAGCTATCCCAAAGTCCCCCTCCTCCCAGACCTCAGTGGGAAACATATTGAGTATCCAGTCTCATATATTATTTAGAGGGTACCATTGATTTATACAACTTTTCCTAGGTCAGATGTCTGGTGATTCATTGGCCCCATATTTAGTTTGACTGCAAGAAGAGTAACTGTTTGTGAGAATACTATTTCTCAATGCATGAGACTGTTGTAGTGGGTTTTATCTGCTTTTGGCAAAGAACAGCTCTCTGTAGGTGTAACAGCCTGAACCATGTGGCCTGCTTGGGGAATAAACGTTCTACGGTAATAGCTGAAAGGGACTGCAGAAACTATTAAACTAAAAAGGCTTTCCCCAAATCAGAGATTATCCCATCACCCATGTGTAGATGGAGAGATTTGAAAGCAATATGGATTATATTTCCACATGACTGATGAACAAAGGAATAAGGTATGTCCACAAAGAGCTCCTACTTTCAAAACCATTTTTGTATTAGACAAATGCCCATTCCTTTCTCAGAAGTCCATGGCAAACTTCTTTTATGGCTTTGTTCTGCATGCCGGAAAATACTGGCACTAGTTCCCCTCGCTTTCCAAAGTTATCTGAACAATCAAATCTTGGCTCATTCCCTGGGTGTTTTCTGATGTTTGAAAATTTCAAAATGATAGTAAAAGAGTTTAGAGAAAAAAATGTAATGCCAAAATATTAACAGCCTTGGAAAAGATAGGGCTTGTGGCAGCCCATGAATCTACTCTTGCTTTTCGCTGGAGACACTGAGAAAAAGAAAGAAAGGGGACCAGGACACCTCCCCTGTGTCAGCTCTTGGCGAACACTGTAATGCTATTTCCTAATGGGAGAGTCCATATCTATGATTCACTTGGAGCAGAAGGTAACTGGCATGGCTAGGTTTCTTTATGCATTTAGGGACATGGCTCCCCCCGGAATATTACATAAGCTATCTAACTATCTGAGTGCAAAGGAGAAATTTCAGGAGAGAAGTTGACTCCCTTCTTTATAGAGAATGTTCCCACAAGCATTGCTTAGAGATTCCAAGAGTTGAATGAGGGCCACAGAGTGTCGCAGTGAAACAAAAAAGAATTTGAATGGTGTTAATGATCCCAGAATTTGCTCTTCCTGTATTATTAGTAAAGTTTGATACTGGGTGAGATTTCGGGACCTCATTTGATAATCCAATGTGACTTATCTCTATGCTGATTTTATATTAGTAGACATTCTTCACCTTTGTCTTTAAACATAAATATATCACATTTTAATGTTTTATGCATACTGTTCACTTAGCTCTGTCATATTTGTAAAGAAGAAAGGCTCAAAATTAATGCACAAAGCGTCCAATTTTAGAAACAGAAGAATACAGATATATCATTTTTAAGGATAATTTTACCTGTCCTCTGAGTTACTTATTTATCTTCTTGTTAGATTTGGTCTATACATCATGTTAAAATATAACCACTTGATCATTCCAGACTGTGCAATCCATTTTGAGAGTGACACACTAAAATGTCTGCCTGTAACGTCTTTTTTCTTTTGGTGGACTTCACACCAGAGTAACTCAGTAGGGACCATGATCTTCCACAGGAGGACCTCCACTCAAAGAGCATCGAAGTTCCTTTCCCGTGGGTCGGTCAGTTTCTTGAGAAAGGAACTCTGGCTGTCAGCACTTGGTGGGCAAGTGAAGGAAGGATTGAATAATGTGTAATTTTGGATGAAGAATTTAGCCTCATTCACAGTTTTCAAGATCAAGGCACTCCACCATGAAATAAAAACAATCAATAATCATCTTCATGTAGAACTTTGCAATACCTTGAAAAATCCGTGGGAACATTATTCCCCACATAGAATCCCATGTCAGACAGAATTATCAATCATGTGTGAATGTAAAATACAAATATTTGCATATTTTCAAAGTCTCAATAATTTACCTTTTCTGAAGAAAGCACTAAAGTGTGTGCTTTACCAACAGAGAAAATATTGAGGGTAAAGACATAGGAGTACCAGTATAAGAGAGAAACCAAAGAAATTTGAAGAGGATGGGGAAGAGAAATCCAAGTATGGAAGCTACATGGCATGTTGGGAGACAACTAGTGCAAAATGACACAGATTTGTTTGTGTCATACATCTAGATGTATGCTTCTGGGAGAAAGGTTGGTGATAACTCAATAACAGATAAATAAAAATAAGTCAAGCAAATAAAAGGCAATTACTAACTCCAGGGAAAACCAAAGAGTTATACAAAAGTTAACCATATCATTGTACATTATATGGTTTGGTTCGGAATAACGGGTATGCAGCCTTAATAGTATAAATGAAGACTATTGATTCAGCCAAAACTTGTGATTGTTATATGGGGTGTAGGAGAAGTGTTGCAGGGGAAATGGTAGGAGACACAAATCAATAAGTAATAGGTGGATAATCTCTAAAACTAAAAAACTCAAAAATTACACATCCTTGCTTTTTTATTTTTTGCTTTGTTTTAATGTTTATTTATTTTTGAGAAAGAGAGAGCAAGTGGGAGAGGTCAGACAGAGGGGGACAAAGGATCCAAGGCAGGCTCCACACTAACAACAGAGAGCCCAATGTGGGGCTCAAAGTCACGAACTGTGAGATCATTACCTAAGATGAAGTTGGACGCTTAATTGACTGAGCCACCCAGGCATCCCCATCTTTGCTTTTTTTTTTAATAGGAATACCTGAAGAAACAGCAAAAATAGTGAAAAATGCATACCTCCTGAGCTCTAGAGATGGGGAAGAGTGATATAAAGGACTACTGGTTTTTAGTACAGTACAGCAAGATAATTTTGTTTTATATATGTGCACACACATACCTTTAATACATTTTTAAACTAAACACTTTTATGAAATAAAAAGGTTGCTTTCCAGAAACACCCTCAATTTCCAACTCTTGGCTCTTTTGCCCCAAGCACCCAAACTGCGCCCATTTTATGAACTGGCCCTCTGCTGGGTGTAGTCACTTTGGGGACCATTGGATGGTGTTTTTCTCTGACTGTCTGTGAAATAAACACCAAATTCAGAATTTTTTTTTCTGTACTGCCAAAGAAATGCATATATTGTCCTATGTAAATGTAATAGTTTTATTTGCATACTCTTTAAATATTTTGTACCCTCTAAGTTTTGGTACCATTGGGCAAAGCTGTGTCCCCTCAGTCTAGATAAAGTCCTCCTTTGAGGAACAAAGTCTGTCCAAATCTGACCTTAACTCTTTCTAACCTTTCATCTGTTCCATCCCATCCCGCTGTCTTCACCTTGGCTATGTTGAAACTATGCCCAAGCTTTTTCACATTCTGCACCATCTAATACTGAATTCCTTTATTCGTCCCAAAAGAATGAAAAACTTAGAATACATTTTTTTTAAGTTTTTAATTCTTTCAAGCCTTACTGAAACCAGGACTCCATTCCCATGAGTCTGGTCAATCCGTTCTCCCTCCTCTGCCCACAAGACTGTTTCTCTTCTTTCTTCCTTACCCTCAGGAATAAATACTTATCTATATACACGTTTCCCCTTTTGAAATGAGATCCTCAGACACAGAGAATGTATCTTAATCATCATTATATGATGATTCTGTCCACGGTCAGCCCAGGACAGTAGCAGACACTCAGTAGAAGTGCAGTCAATGAATATATAGAGAATGGCTAAATAGTGACTAAGTTAATGGACAAAATACCAGCCTACTTGCAGTGTAAGAAGAGATGGATTCTCTTCTTCTATTATATGCAAGATCTGCATGGGCACAAAATTAAAAAAAAAAAAAAAAACCTAGAGTGACACAAAGCATTGTTCACAGACTGTTTTTTATGAACACAGAAATGAATTTGTTCCTTTATCAATTCTCAAAACATCCAATTTTATACTAAAATATAATGCCATTTTCATAAGATGGTTGTCGTAGTTGAAGTACTTGTATCCATCAGCAGAATAAAATTGTTTCCATAATGGAAATCAAACAACATACCATGAGATGCACATGTATTCACTGAGACTGAACTTCTGGAAATACTTTTCTTGAGATATCGTTGATATTTTACTATTTATCTGTCTTCGCCATATAATCACACATTATGTAGATGAAATCGCCATGATCAAAATCGTTTCTGAATGTTACAGAGACGTTATGTACAAGTTCTTTGATCATGAGCTATTGTTAAGCTCCTGGTTTTTAACGTGCAGAAGGGAATGGTGAGTCTTTAGTATTTGCTAAACAAAGCCTACACGTCTACGTCAAATTTTGTGTGCGTCCCCATCTTAGCAATTGACAATGAGTTCTTACCTTCTGTCTGTCCTTTGTTCTTTCACATTCATGTGAATGGATGCCTCACTGTCCAGAGATGCTCGGTGTGTACTTATTTTTATATACCCAGCATCTGGTACACTACCTGTACATGCATAATCATTTTTTTAAAAGTCAGTGTAGGGAGGAAAAATGTAGTCTCTACAGATGAACACAAATGTAACAACATGTTACTGGTGGTAAATCAGGAGTAGGAAGAACACAAGATGATATCTTTTTCTTGTTTCTTCATTTCTGTACTTTGCAATTTACAAAGCCCAAAAAATCTTTCCTAAGGACTAGATATTCACATTGTGGCCCACAGACCTGCTGCACTGTGGACATTGCTTAGGAGCCTCTTAGAAATGCAAATCCTTGGTCAGGTCTCTAGAGGTACTGAATCTGAATTAGATTTTTTTTTTTTTTTACGGGATCCCCAGGTGTTTCATATGCATATTTAAGTTTGGGAGGCATTTTTCTAAAAGAGTTTGTCTCAATATCCAGCAAAGTGTTTATCTCCCCATTTTGAAAATGTACTTCATATTGCCAATAATGATTTTGGTTTTCTTAATATGAAAAGCTTGATGAAAAATATTACTGCCTCCTATAGTAGGCACTGGAGAACCAGAGAGGTCAGGAAGAAGAAAGCCATGTGCCTATCTGAGGAAGAGCCTTGTGAGGAGAAGTCCATGCCTTCAAGGGGATTTAAATGTTCACGGATCAGAAAAGGGCTTTATGTGGCCCCTGGGAAAGAGTGGAATGAGCAAGACGGGAAGAGTAATAAGAAGTCAGGGAAGGGGGTCCTGAAGGAGGAAGTCGTCAGATTCTGCTTGTACTTGGAAGATGGATGCTATAGGACCTCATGAAACAGGAGGCTCTGAAGGATGAACAGAGCTCCAAGATAACACCTTATGCTTTGTCTGAAGAGTTGACATTACGTTGTGTGGGGAATAAGCTTAGCAGGAATTCCCCGGGCTTGTACCAATGGGATAACAAGGCATAAAGAATTACAAAGCCATAGGGTGCTCTCACCCAAGCCTGGGTAAACAAGATAAGACCCCCAGAATAAAGTAGGGAGGGGCCTAGGCCCCCAGGATAGAGAGGGAGGGGCAAAGTTCCCAGAATAGAGAGGGGGACAAAGGTCCCCAATATAAAGGTATATTAGGTAAGCAAGATTAGGCGTTCAGGGTGAAAACACCCCCCAATTTAGTATTATAGCAGAAAGCTGCTTTCACAGGATGGAAGGACCAAATTAGGTAAACAGGTATATAGGGCTATAGACAGCTGCGCTGTGGTTGAAGCTGTCCAGAGCGGAGCTGATTAGCAAAAGGAAAGATGCCTTGTTAACCCACTGGTACAAGCCCAGGGAATTCCTAAGCTTATTTCCCACAAAGTTGGAGAAGACACCAAGGGAAATAGGGATCTTTGCTTTTTTTTTTGGTTATGGCATTGGAGAAGAAGTGCTGAGATCTTCAGATTTTGACTCATTAAGATGAGTATTCCCTTCTTTCTCCTGGATCAGCCACTTAGGACAACATGGATGGAACGTGAGGGCATTATGCTGGGTGAAGTAAGTCAGATACAGAAAGACCAATACTGTATGACTTCCCTTATCTGTGGAAGCCAAACTCATAGAAACAGAAAATAAAGGGTGGTTTCTGGATGATGGGGTATGGGGCAATGGGGAGATGTTGGTCATAGGGTACAAATTTCCAGTAATAAGATAAATACGTTTTTGGGATCTGATGTACTCCATGGTGATTTTAGTTAACAAGTTAGCAACACTGCGTTGTATATTTGAAAGTTGCTGAGAGTAGATCTTAAGTGTAATGACCACTAAAAAGAAATGGCAATTCTGTGAAGCGATGGAGATGTTAGCTAACTCTACTGTGGTAATCATTTCACATTTTATAAGTAGGGCACATCATCACATTGTACTCCTTAATTTATACAAAGTTATAGGTCAATCATATCTTTAAAAAGCTGGGGGGAAAGACTGGGATGGATTTTAGGCACCTGTGTAGAGCTGTTCAGGGAGAGCTGAATGTGTCAATCTGGCGTTCAGGGGAGACATACAAACTTGAGATAGAAATTTTATCAGCAGAGGTGAAGTGTGAAGCCATTCTGCTAGATGAGATCTTGATGGGAGCACGTGTAGACAAGCAAACAGAAACATCTGAAGACCAAGCCTGGGCCACTGCAGAGCTGAAACGTTGTGTACACAAGGGAAACAGACAAAGGAGCTTGGGAAGAAACAGCAAGGGACCTAGGGAGGGACAGAATGGGAGAGCGAGGTGTTCATATGATGAAAGGTTTCCAAGGTGGAGACAGTGAGGATTGTGTCAAATGACATAGGAAGTCCAGACTGAGGGGACAGGTGATGTAGGTGATCGGAATTAAGGAATGCGCTTGTTGTGATGAGCACCAGGTGATGTGCTGAATCAGTGTATCAGACACCTGAAACTAATATAACACTGTACGGTAACTAACTGGAATTAGAAATGTGTTTAAATGACATATTAAGTCCAAGCGGCTGAGGACTGGGGTTAGCATTGTATGCAGCAGTGTGAAGGTTACTGGTGACCTCAAAAAAAGCCCATTGTCATTGCAGAGGTGTGCAGACACCTTCCTTGTGTTAAAGAAGAAAGTAAGGTAGAGATCGGAAGATGTCAAAGTCAAACAATTTTTTCCCAACGTTCTCTCATCAGGAGAGAACAATGGGACAGTTCCTGAAAAAGGAAATGGGGATAAGAAGAAAATTATTTTTACTGTTCCTTTGCATGGGGGCGAGGCTTGACAGCTGAGTAATCACTCACTGCTGATTTGATTAATCTAGTTCAGTGTGACCGACTAATGATCACAGAGAAGAGAGGGAGAACCATGGAGGTCCCTGAGAAGTCGAAGTGGGGCCTCTTTCACTGGATGGGTGCCGGGGGTGGACTGAGGTCCCAGAGGGGAGGGTGAAACGTGTGGGCTTTACGAGGGGTAGGTGGGTAGACTGGAACGTATTGATGGCTTGTGCTTTCCCAGTGAAACATGAAGGTCATGACCTGCAGGCAAGGATGGGGAGAATGTATGGGGCATTGGACAAACGGTCTTTTGAGGAGAGAGGAGAAGGAAGGTTCTAGATCCCTGCCATTCAGAGCGTGTTCTGCAGACCAGCAGCGTCGTGACAACCTGGGAGTTAATTTAGTTATCACCAACTTGTCCTTCACTGAAGGAACCAGCACCCGCACAATCTCTCAGTGATTTCCAACCCAGTTGTTTTCAAATTTGTACACTGGATCCAACCAGGAAGATTTAAAATATCTGGATGCCCGGGACCGTGCTCAAGACCAATTCCATCAGAATACTTTGGGGTGTGACCCAAACATCATCATTCTTTAAAACTGCCCAGATGGTTCTAGTAGAAAACCAATTTCTATCAGTGTAGGTAAGTCGATGCCCTTGGGAAAGCCCACCAGAGGTTAACGATCCTGTGTTTGAAGACACCATTCTGCTAGGTTCCAAGTTTTTCTCCAGCTCTATTCTGCACGAGGGCAGGTGCAGAATACAAGATGAGGTGCTTTTAATGAGTACTGGAGTTTTGCCAAGCAGTGAGAATGGGAGCAGAGTTCCGCTTACTACTCTGCCTTCTTTCTCCTGCTCTGCTCTCACTCTTGCCAACCAGTGGGGCTCCATTTGTAACTCTTCCACATTTTAGCTTTCTGAAGGGATTTAAAAGGAAGTTTTTGAGAGTTGGGTGTCCCGATGTGTGCCATGCTTTCCCTTCCCTGTATTCATCACATATTCCCATCAGAATCATGCAAGCATCTGATAATTCAACAGATCCCCATTGTGTAGTGTGTGAATAATTTTATTTTGTTGTTTGAGCCTGTAGAAACTCATAAGTAAATCTTTGTGATCCCAGAATCTTGATTATTATTTACTGGTTTTTTTTCCCTTTTCTTTCCCTCTTTTTCTTTTATGGATTTACACAGATTTCCAACTTCCCCCTAGACTCCCTGATTTAATTTTGGTAATTTATATTTTCCATGGATATTCTCCATTTCTCTAAAATTTTCCAATTTGTCTGCACATATTGGCACATCGTGTTGCCTTATAAATCCTTAATTTCTTTTCTGTGTGTCTGCCATATTCAGTTTCTCGTGTCCAACTTTGTGCCTTTTTTGTCCTGCTTTTTCATTATCTTTTACAGAGTTTTGTTTCTTTTAGTAATTAAATCAAAGACTAATACTCTGGGGCTTATTGATAATCATTGTTTTCTTTCCTTTTTGTGAAGTTTTATATATATATATATATAACATATATATAATGATTGATATTTTATTTATATGTAATGAACATATTTATAGTAGGAAAATTAGGCTGCACATATAGGAAAGGGAGGGAGAAACAGTCATGACACAAAGCCCATGTGACATTTGATAGTTCTCTGCAAAAATGTTTCCTGTGCTTTTCTGTGCAGATGCTGTCGGCCTACGTAGATTTCAGGTGGCCTCATAGTATAGTCTTCATTGTCTGCTGTGTTTTCTTATTCTCACTTTGATGGTAGAGAAAGTGATGAAGTTAGAGATGAAGTTATGGAGCCTGGAATTCAGAGTCTCAGCTTCTTACTTTGCTCTGTATCAAGATGCACATTTCTTATCCACTGTGAAAGGCTCCCCCCTCTGGTACTTTCTGTGGGAAGCGGAGATAGTCACACCTGCCCCACAGGGATGATGAGGTGATTGTGAATATGAGCAGTTTCTGCCTCATTACATATGCATCAGGTCAATGGCTATTGTATAAGCATCCCTTTTATCTGTTAGCTTGCTTCAAGGTTTTTTATTATTATAAGGAAATTATTCTAAATCCCTCAATAGGCATTTTGTATATTCATCTGACAATCTTTACAGTTTCTGGAAGTACAATTGTTAGAAGTACTGGAAAGATTTTATTTTATTTTATTATTATTTTAATGTTTATTTATTCTTGAGAGAGAGACAGAGTGTGAGCAGGGGAGGGCAGAGACAGAGAGGGAGACACAGAATCTGAAGCAGGTTCCAGGCTCTGAGCTATCAGCACAGAGCCCAACGCAGGGCTTAAACCCATGAACCATGAGTTCATGACATGAGCTGAGGTTGGATGCTTAACCAACTGAGTTACCCAGGCGACCCAGGACTGTAAAGACTTTGAATAAATATGTCTGAAAATGCAATAGTTTACATGATAAATAATGCTTGACCTCATTTTCAGAGAAGAAAACTGCATTTTCAGAGAAGAAAACCTTCTGTTGTTTTAATATGACTTCATTTATATATGCACGAAAAGTGAATCCACGTAGCCCTTTTCAACCCAGATTAGGCCCTAAGGGTAATGACTTTTTTTGGTAAAGCTTTTATTTTTAAGTAATCTTAACACCCAACGTGGGGTTCAAACCTATAACCCTGAGATTAAGAGTTGCATGCTCCACTGACTCAGCCAGCCAGGTTCCCCCCTCCCCAGCCAGCCAGCCCCCATCCCCCCAGTGATGTCTTTTCTGAGCACCTATATTAGTACTAGGTTTAAGAAAATGGTCACCAGGTGCCTGGGTGGCTCAGTCGTTGAGCGCCCGACCTCAACTCCTGTCGTGATCTCTTGAGTTGGTGAGTTCAAGCTCCAAGTTGGGCTCTGTGCTGACAGCTCAGAGCCTGGAGCCTGTTTCAGATTCTGTGTCTCCCTCTCTCTCTGCCCCTGCTCAGCTCACGCTCTGTCTCTGTCTCTGCCTCTCTCTCTCTCAAAAGTAAATATGGAGCCTGCTTCGGATTCTGTATCTCCCTCTCTCTCTGCCCCTCCCCGCTCACGCTCTGTCTCTCTCTCTCTCTCTCTCTCTCTCTCTGTCTCTCAAAGAGAAATAAATATTTTTTAAAATGGTCACTAAAATCACTGTTTATATGCTGTGGTTGAGGTAAACAATGCTCGTTGGGATGGAATTAATAGGGAAAATTAATTCAAATTAATTAATTCAAATTAATTTACTATATTTAAGATGAATATTCCTTGAGAATGATTTTGGGAAATTGATAAATGGAGTATGTTCAAAAGCAATCAACTGCCTTCAAAGAATTGGTTTTTAATAATTTGGCATTAGATTGATTAAATTGCAGGAATCAGCTATTTAATAAATAGATCTGGAGCCACACCATTTCATATGTAGCAATTAATTCAACCTTATGTAATTATTCATTTTCCTTGTTTATTTTTGCCTTTTAATCTGTCAAAAGCAGGAAAGATAGGTTATGTCTTCAACTGTCCTTTCTGTTAATTTGCCAATTTTTTTATCTATTTTAGATTCACATTGTTCCTAACTCATTAGATGCCATCAAAAAAAAATTTTTTTTAATTTAGTTTTGAGAGAGTGCAAGCAGGGGAACAGCAAAGAGAGGGGGATGGGATCCAAAGTGGGCTCTGTGCTGACAGCAGTGAGCTTGATGCAGGGCAGAAGCTGTGGAACCAGGAGATCATGACCTGAGCCGAAGTTGGACACTGAACCGACTGAGACACCCAGGTGCCCCATTAGTTGCCATTTAATCTATGTTTAGTTTGCTGTGCTTTTTCAGTTTTGTTCACTTTTCTCTTCCCTTTTATAACTAAGTTGAATGACTAGTGAATGTATTGTTGGTTTTGTTTGTTAGCTCAATGTGTAAAACTTTTTGAATATGAACTTGCCTCTAAGTATACTTTGGGCCAAAGACCATATGCTTCAATATTCAGCCATTTCTGGTCACCAGCACCACCAATGGCCACTGTCTGACGTGTCCATCTTTTCCCTGTCACATTATGCTTCTGAGTGAGATGAAGGCAATTGATATTTTTCCCTTGAACCCAACTTATCCAATGTAAGTATTTCAAAATATTTATTTATGGATGCATTATTGAATAAGACAGAGAAGGTTGAGGGATGAGCCAATAGGTTTGTCAGTAAGCACATGAATAAAAAGATACTCCATCATCAAGACAGTGTGGTATTAGCCAAAGACTAGACAAATGGATGAATGGAACAAAACAGACAGCTGAGAAACAGACCCACACGAACACAGTCAACTGATCTTTGACCGAGGAACAAAGGAAATACAGGGCAAAAGAGAGTCTTTTCAACAAGTGGTCCTGGAACAGCAGGATGTCCACATGCAAAAGCATGAATCTAGACCATAGACCTTCTACTCTTTATTTTTTATATTTTTTAAAGGTTTTATTTTCAAGTAATCTCTACACCCAAAGTGGGGCTCAGACTTACAACCCCGACATCCAGAGTCACTTGCTCTAGTGAGTGAGCCAGCTGGGCGGTCCAGACATTATATCCTTTAAAAAATTCAAGTGCATCATAGATGTAAACGTAAAATGTGAAACTCTAAACATCTAGATGATAACAACATCTCGAAAAAATCGAGATGATCTGGGGTTTTGCGATGACATTTCAGGTACAACACCAGTCTATGAAAGAAATAACAGATAACCAACACGGCATTAAAAATTAAAAAGGTCTGGGGGGCCCCTTGGTGGCTCATTCGGTTAGGTGTTTGTGACTCAGGTCATGATTTCACAGTTCATGGGTCCGAGACCTGCATCGGGCTCTGAGCTGAATGCTTGCTCAGAGCCTGGAGCCTGCTTCAGATTCTGTGTCTCCTTCTCTCTCTGTCCCTCCTCCATTCATGCTCTGTCTCACTCTGTCTCTCAAAAGTAAATAAATGTAAAAAAAAAAAAAAAAGAAACAAAAAAATGAAAAAGGTCTGCTCTACAACAGGTACTATCAAGAGAATGAGAAGACAAACCACAGACTGGAAGAAATATTTGCAAAAGACACATCTGAAAAGGACTGTTATCCAAAATATAGAAAGAAGTCTTAACCCTCAACAATAAGAAAATAACTCGATTTAAAAATAGGCAAGAAACCTAAATAAAGAGACAGCTCACCAGAAAAGGTATACATACATATGGCAAATAAGTGGATGATGACAAGTTCTACTTCTTATGTGATTAGGGAATTTGCAAATTTAAATAACACTAGACACACAAATGTTGGAATAGTCAAAATCCAAAATGCTTACAACACTAAATGCTGGTAAGGATGTGGAAGACCAGGAACTCTCATATGTTGCTTATCGAAACGCAAAACGATAAGGTCAGTCTGGAAGACCGTTTGGCAGTTTCTTACAAAACCAAACTGACTTTTACCATAAGATCCAGCAGTGCTGCTCCTTGGTATTTATCCCAAGCAGTTGAAAACTTATGTCCACCCAGAAACCTATATGTGGATGTTTATAGAAGATTTATTCATCAGTGCCAAAACTTGGAAGTAACCAAGGTGTCCTTGAGTAGGTGAATGGATAGAAAACTGTCGCACATCCAGATAATGGAACATTATTCAGTGCTATGATGAAATGAGCTATCAAGCTGTGGAAAGATATGGAGGGAATGCGAAGGTGATAGAAGCCAATCTCAAAAGGCTACATATTGTGTGATACCAACTCTGACACTGGGAAAAGCACAGCTAAAGAGACAGTAAAAAGATCATTGGTTGCCAGGTGTTGGAGGGAAGTAGTATGAATAAGCATAGTACAGAGGATTTTTAGGGCAGTGAATCTGTAATGTATGCCTTAATGGTGGATACACGTTATTAACATATTTGTCCAAACCCACAGGTTATACAGCACCAAGAATGAATTCTACTGTAAAGCATGGACTCTCGATCATAAAACGTGTCAATGGAGGTTTGTGGATTTTAACAAAGGTACCATTCTTGTGTGAGATGTTGATCGTGGGGTAGGCTATGCACGTGTGTGGGCAGGGGGTGTATGGACAGTCCCTCATTTCTGCTCAGTGTCACTGTGGACCTGAAACTATTCTATAAACTAGAATCTAATTTTTTAAAGGTATTCTGGGGGGCATCTGGTTGGCTCCATTGGAAGAACATGCAACTTTTAATCTTGTAGTCATGAGTTTGAGCCCATGTTGGGTGTAGACATTACTTAATTTTTTTTTTTTTGTTTAAAAAATAGGGGCCCTGGCTGGCTCAGTCAGTTGAGCAACTGACACCTGATTTCGGCTCAGGTTGTCCTCTCAAGGTCCTGAGATTGAGCTCTGTGTTGGGCTCTGGGCACTAAGCCTGGAGCCTGCTTAGAAATCTTCCTCCTGTCTTTCTGCCCTTCCCCACTCAGCCACTCTCTTTCAAAATAAATAAATAAACTTACACTTTTTTTTTTTTTAAGTCAAAGGATATTTCCGGTGAGCGTTTTGAAGAAAATACCTGAAGACAATATAAGGAGTAGGTGGAAGGGGGCGATTTTGATGGGTTATGGGTGTTCTGAGGGAATTGAAACTCCTCTTCTTTTGGGGAGGAAGGCTGATTTCCCATGGTTTGCCGCTGCCCTTATGGTGAGGAGAGTATTGTTATCACCATATTGTTAGCAAATTGTGTGTGTGTGTTCCAGTCAAAGAATGTTTTCAGAATTGTTTTTTTTTTAATTTTTTAATGTTTATTTATTTTTGAGAGAGAGAGGGAGAGGGAGAGAGAATGAGCAGGGGAGGGGCAGAGAGAGAGGGAGATACAGAATCCAAAGCAGACTCCAGGCTCTGAGCTGTCAGCACACAGCCCGATGCAGGGGATGAATTCACGAACCGTGAGATCATGACCTAAGCCAAAGTTGGACGGTTAACTGCCTGAGCCACCCAGGAGCCCAAGATTATTTCTGTTTTTAAAAGTTAGCATAATATTCTTTATTACCTCACATCTGATCCTTTTTGTAAGGCCACCTGCATACAACTGGCCAAAACAGAAAGAGCATCCTTTGCTTCTAGACTCGTAGTGTAATTTACGTTGGCTAACTAACACTGTTGATCACATTGCATATATTCTCTGCATTTTCATTGATTTATTTCTTTTGACTTATTCTGTCAAAGGCTGGGAAAGCATATCAAGTTTCCCCAAACAGTTCAGTGTCGTCGCATTTTAAAACACATTTTGCAAGTACGTTTCAAATATATTCGGATGCTTTGTCATCCACCTCATAAATATTCACAACTATAATAGCGCCATTGACATTTTATCTTAATTGATGAGTGCTTTCAAATTTTGTCCTTGACATATTTTAGTATCACATATTTCAACAAATCAAACTTTGTTCCAGCTTAGAGGTTTTTTTTTTTTTTTTTTTTTTTTTGTAAACTTCTTTTTGTGCAGATGCATTGGTAAAATACTTGGAACGTTAATTTTTTATACAGAGTTCTAAAAAGAAAAATAGCATTACCTAAGATCAACTTCAGATTATAGGAAAGAGAGAAAAATGCTTCTCCACAACCTTTCCTAGGGTGATGAAAACAAGTGAAACCACAAGACTTCGTCACATGAAGTCATCATTCAATATATACTAATTTTGAAAGGATCTAGATGGGATAGTCCAGCCCAAATTATTTAATTAATTTAAATGTTTTTATTTCTTTTTGAGAGAGAGAACACAAACGGGGGAGAGGCAGAGAGAGAGGGAGACGGACATAGGCTCTAGGCCCCAAGCTGTCAGCACAGAGCCCAATGTGGGGGTTGAACTCACGAGCTGCGAGATCATGACCTGAGGTGAAGCCAGATGCTTAACTGCCTGAGCCACGCAGGCGCGCCATGTGCAGCCCAAATTTTAAAAAGAAAAAGAGAGAGAACCAAACAGTACAACACATTGATATACATATTTATTGGTTAATACACTGATAGTTAATGTTTTTCACCGTGTTTTCAAATGTCTCATCAAATCCTGGTTTCTGTTTTACCATGTCCTGTGCTTCAACCTTAGAGATTGTTGTACCGTGACATGCCTTGTCTTGTTGCATTTATGTTGTATTTATGTATTTCACTCAGCAAGTTAATAAGTGTTAATATTTATATGCTTAGAGGTTTAAAAAATAAGTGCATGAGATCTCCACGTTTTCACATTTAGAATGTTTCTACAAACGGCACACTAGATTTTTTTAAAAATTTTTTTAATTAAATTTTTGAAAAATTCATTTGGAAAGAGAGAGGCGGGAGAGGATGAGAGAGAGAGGAGAGAGAATCCCAAGCAGGCTCCACACTGTCGGAGAGGGGCCCGATGCAGGGCTTGAACCCACGAGCCTTGAAATCGTAATCTGAGCCGAAATCAAGAGAGTCGCTCAACCGACTGAGCCACTCAGGCACCCCAGAAGATTGCATTTAACAGTATTATCATAGTGGAAATATATATCAGAGTTAGGCAAATACAGGAGACAAGCATAGTTATAAAACAGAACTATGTGGTTTTAGGAGTAATTTCTTTTTTTTATTTTTATTTAAAAAAAAATTTTTTTTAACGTTTATTTATTTTTGAGACAGAGAGAGACAGAGCATGAACGGGGGAGGGTCAGAGAGAGGGAGACACAGAATCCGAAACAGGCTCCAGGCTCTGAGCTGTCAGCACAGAGCCCGACACGGGGCTTGAACTCACGGACCTCGAGATCATGACCTGAGCCAAAGTCGGCCGCTTAACCGACTGAGCCACCCAGGCGCCCCAGGAGTAATTTCTAAATTTTATTCCTCAAAGCTCAACCACATAAACTCTATGTGCTTGAGTTTCAGATGTGTAAAATAACAGGAATTAGATTATGTCAATTATATTTCGGGCAGAAGAATGCTGCTTCCCACAAAGACGTCTGTCTCATAATTCCCAAAACACATGACTACGTCCCCTTCGATGGGAAAGCAGAATTCTAGCTGCAGGTGGAATTAAGGCTGCCAATTCGCAGACCTTAAAATAAGGGGGTTATCCTGGGTTTGGTCCACGTGGACCAATGGAATTGGA
The DNA here is from genome assembly GCF_027475565.1 of Acinonyx jubatus. Taxonomy (NCBI): domain Eukaryota; kingdom Metazoa; phylum Chordata; class Mammalia; order Carnivora; family Felidae; genus Acinonyx; species Acinonyx jubatus. The sequence continues at coordinate 5,013,111 of NC_069389.1, forward strand.
AGGGTCCTTCAGTGTGGGACAGAGGACAGAGGACAGAGTCAGTGTTCAGATGAGATGACACTAAGCGGACTCTTGAGGTCATTGTTGGCTGTGAAGAGGAAAGGGGCGCCAACCGAAGAATTTGGTCAACAGAAAACACGTTCTGCCAGAGCCTTCAGAAAGGACCACAGCCTTGCTGACATCTTGGAAGCCCGTTAAGGACTTCTGAAGTCCACAGCTGTTAAGATGATCTGTAAATCTGTGTTGTTTCTAGTGTTCAATAATTTGCAATTTGTAGATTCACTCGCTTGCAGTTCAAATATTTGCCTAAAAGCCAAAAGGCCTCCTGGTTGTTCAGACTGATAAACTTGTGTCCGCCAAGAAACACAGTGGTGGGTTGCAGAGCCAAAAATATGGACCATTGGGAGGGCATCAGCGTTCGTACAGTGCAACTGTATTGGATTCCGGACTCCCCATGCTGAGCACAGAGAGCCCCATTTTTACAAGGTGACTCGATTTCAGTTTTGCAAGCTCACGGTTTTAGAACTTCACCAGAAACAGTGTCAGGTCTTCTCGTTCTTTATTGTCATCGCAGTAGGTAGATTGAAATAGAAGGATAAGAGCTTAATTATTTTGCTTTTTATTTTATTATTTCCTTTTCGTTAGTAGTAATGAAATGAGGCACACGTCTGAAGTTATCAGAAAGACTTTGTGGTAACGACTTCCTTTGTGCATCACTAAATTTCCTCATTCAATCAATAATTTCATTATTTTATGGGGAACTTTGTAAAGCTCCCCTTTCCGTGTACATACATACATAACCAGTTTTGTTGTTTGTAAACATCGGTTCCTGGGGCTCCTGGGTGGCTCAGTCTGTTGAGCATCTGACTTCGGCTCACGTCATGATCTCACGGTTTGTGGTTTCAAGCCCCGCATTCGGCTCTGTGCGGACAGCTCAGAGCCTGGAGCCTGTTTTGGATTCTGTGTCTCCTTCTCTCTCTCTCTCTGCTCCTCCCCTGCTCGCATTCTCTCTGTCTCTCAAGAATGAATACACATTTAAAAAATTAAAAAAAAAAAATCCGTTCCTGTCAAAACTATGTATATACTTTTAAAATATTATAAATTTCCGTGTTTAGTTCCTATCAGCCTACCATCTTGATGATACTATGGAATATCATTATTCAGATCTGAAGTTTTGACAAATGATGAAAACCAATCTAGTGATTTGCTCCATTACACGATAGGAAAAGTCTTTCTTGGTAGCAATACTGCTGAACTTCAGAACAGTGTTCCCATCAGCAGATAGAGGTCTTGGGTTTTTCTCTGTCTCTGTTGGAGCATGTGGTATTGGCTATAACACAGACTGGAATAACTATATAGGGCTACAGAATGAAAACCGAAATCAAGGGGATCCTGAAGGTATATTTTTTTCTCAATACTTATTGCTAATACCTAAATGGAAGGCAAAGAAATGCACAGAAATGTGGTGTCTCCAGTTGTGAAATGTTGAGAATTTTTTTTCAGGGGAAAAAATGTGCTTCGAGTTTCTCGGTCTTTTGCAAGACTCTATCCACCTAAGTAGACCCTCCCTTTGTCTCCTAGAAATGTGCCTTATATTTATCCTGAGTGGTTATAACTCATTTATGGGTAGCTCTATTTTGCTCCTCAAGTAACATCTGAGGATGCTTCCTTTTTTATAAGAAGGTAAGTATGCTTTCTCTTTGTGACAATCCTTTGTACCGCCTGTGTACGCATGTATCTTTTTATCTTTTTTTTTTTTAATGTTCATTTTTGAGTGTGCATGAGCTGGGTAGGGGCAGAGAGAGAGAGAGAGAAAGAATCCCAAACAGGCTCTGCACTTGTCAGCACAGAGCCTGATGTGGGGCTCGATCCAACGAACTGTGAGATCTTGACCTGAGCTGAAGTCAGATGCTCAAATGACTGAGCCACTCAGGCGCCCCACGCATAGATCTTTTTTTTTTTTTTAAATTTACGTTTCTTTATTTATTTTGAGAGACAGCGTGCACGTACACGCCTGCACGAGTGGGGGAGGGGCAGAAAGGAGACACAGAATCCCAAGGAGGCTCCACACCATCAGGGCAGAACCTGGTGTGGGGCTCAGTCCCACAAACTGTGACCTGAGCTGAAGTCGGATGCTCAACTGACTGAGCCACCCAGGTGCCCCACACATGTATTTTTTTAAAAAACAAACGAAGGCTTCAGAGTTTTCCAAGCCCACGCAGACCCCTTCTGTTACAAATCCTCTTATATTTAAGGAATTTTAAACCTAATTTTCAGTTCAGTTACCCCCCGACCCTTCTTATGTCAAGGTGAGTTCTAGAGTGAGATGTGTGTAGCTAATGTTTTCTGCTGTAGAGCAGAGTTGGTTAGCCGTTTGGCCCCCAAATGTCCAGAGGGCATATCCATTGAAAAATCTACAAAGGCGCTGCTAGGTCTTCTGGGATCAGGGAAGGAAGGAGGAAACCAGGTCGCTCTGGAGGTGTTCCTGCTTTGAAGAGTAGGCTGCACACATTATTTTTACAGGAAAGGTAACATGTATTGAGCTGCTCTCAGTCCCCATGTATGTAACCCTCATAACAACTTCAAAATACGTCCTATATTCCTTTGATAAATGAATACATTTTGGCTCAAGAGGGGAAGCGACTTATAAGACGATTGAGTTTTGTGTGTCTACAATGTCCTGTCTCTTGTGACTGTCTTCTCTCTTTCTCTCTTATTCTCTGCCGCACAACAGATACGGTTATCCAGGCTGCTCATGTCTCTGGGCTGTGCAGGAATTTACAGACCATCCACCCAACCATGTCTCTCGTCCGTGGAAACCAGAGAGGATGGGGTTAAGCAGATAAAAATAGCACCGTCATTTTAGAATAGATGCAATGCGAGATGATGTTTGATTACGATACATAATGGATTCCTCAAACGCTTAAATGTAATTAAAGATATAAAAAGGAGAGCGGGAAACGTAAAAACGTGATGAATATACACCAGTGTAATTAGTTGCTTTCTTGAGACACGGCAGTAGTCACAGACTCTTGTCCATTAAAAAAACAAAAAAAAAGGCAAAGGAGAGAAGGCAGTCACAAAGATGATGTAAACGGTGCTCCTGCAGGTGGTGAGAGTGGGAACGCTGGGGGAAAGGGTGGAGAACAGAGAGGCTCACATCGTTAGGCTGGCCTTCAGGAAGAGCCTCGAATGACAACCGCATTGTCCAGAGCTCTAGGTCAGTGTCATAGCCGCACTGGTAACTGAACACAATTTAGGACAATTCTACTGCTGTCCAGGCCTTGAGACTTAGTATATTCTGTCTTGCAGAGAGTAATGGATCTGGGATTTCTGTTTGACAGGACCGTCCAGAAAGCAGTATTTCTCTTGATATGTCTGTTCTGATAATTTGCTCCTTTGGTTACACAAATGAGCCTAGAATGGAGAGGAGACTCCAGTTTTACTCATTAAGGATTCCCAGGCACCCGAGAGCCTAGAATGTTCTAAGACTTCCCCCTGCTTTGAAAAGTCACAAATACAGGGGCGCCTGGACAGCTCAGTATGTTAAGCATCCGACTCTTGATTTCAGCTCAGGTCATGATGTCATGATTTGTGAGGTTTTGAGCCCTGCGTCGGGCTTTGTGCTAAGGGCCTGGAGCCTGCTCAGCATTCTCTGTCTCCCTCTCTCTCTCTGTCCACCCCTCACTCATGCTCTCTCTCTGTCTCTCAAAAATGAGTAAACATTTTTTTTTTAATTTATAAAAAAAGGTCACAAATGCAGAGTCATTAGATTTGTCAATCAGATCCATATTTTTCCTTAAAAATATTAGCATCTTGGCGTTGGTCAGTCTTCAGTTGAATGATGGTGGTGGTGAGTGCCGTGAGGTTTTGAACAGAACATTCATTCCTCAAGAAGGCGTTTTGTGAAAGGAAATTGGATTATTGTACACACCAATGAAAAACATTCTGGGGGTGCTGGGCTGGCTCAGTCAGTGGGGCGTGCGACTCTTGATCTCGGGGTTGTATGTTCGAGCCTGACGTTGGGTGTTAGAGGTTACTTAAAAATAAGATCTTCAGAAAAAAAGAAAAAATTCTGTAAGGTATACTCCTTTTATTTTTATTTAAAAAAAGCAATTTTTAAACTTAAAAATACTTTTGGAATTCCAAAGCAGTGAAGATATATATTTCTATCAATGATGTGAAGATATATATTTCTATCAATGATGTGTTATTTATGTCTATCAGTGAGAAGATAAGTATAGAAAGAATGCACATAATTATAATTGTAGTGTTAGAGCACAGTTTCTGGACCTCAGTACTATCACTTGTGTCTAGATATTTCCCTGTGCTGGGGCATCCTGTACATTGCTGGACATTGAGCAGTATCTCTGGTTTCCACCCACTGGATGCAGTATTAGCCCCTTCCAGCTGTCACTCCAAAAATGACTCCAGACATTGTCCAGGTCCCCTCCAGGGAATCACTGTCCCGGTTGAGAACCACTATGTTAGAGATGAAGTTGTTTCTTATACTTCTGACATTTGGGAGACTTGTTTCCCTTTTGTCATATTTTTGGATCATCTGAAATTTTCCGACCCTCACATCCCAGAAAGTGTAAGCTCTGTGAGAACACGGATCTTGTCCATTCTGCTTGGCATACCCGCAGCCTGGCAGGTTTTTTAGATTTTTGTAATGTTTATTTTATTTTTGAGAGACGAAGACAGAACGTGAGCAGGGGAGGGGCAGGGAGAAGGAGACACAGAATCCAATGCAGGCTCCAAGCTCTTAGCTGTCAGCACAGAATCCAACGCGGGGCTCGATCTCACGGACGTCGAGATCATGACCTGAGCCGAAGTCCGAGGCTTAGCCAACTGAGCTACCGAGGCGCCCCAAGCCTAGCAGTTTTAATAAATACTTCTTGAATAAATGAATAGAAATATAATAAAAATAAATCTGCTCATGCTTTATTGAGTGGATAAAAGAAGATGTGATTTCATTAATAATATATTTAAATCTATGTGAGTTCTTAAGCTTTGTATTATATGGAATTTTACTGACCTTGGTTTAGTGAATTTTACAAGTAATATAAATCTTCTACTCTTTCCCATTGTCCTCTCTGTTAATGGGGTTAGACTCTCCACTAATGGGCATTGTATGCAAGGTTGTAGAGAAATAAGTAAGAAATATATTACATATTATGATTACTTTGTAATTTATAAACTGGGGAAAACTCTATAAAATGTGAAGACAGCCTGTCGACTGAAAAGGAAGAAGCCATTCACATCCCTAAACTGGTTGTTTGGCTTTGCTTACATTTCAGTGGGATGTGAGGGGGAGGGAGGTGATGTGTTCAAACTTTGGGAAGGGAACTGATGGTGGTGACCAAGTTACCAGACTTCGAGAGGAAATGAAGGAAGTAGAGAAGCTTCAGAACAGGTTACCCGAGAAAGCTGGAGAGTCAGGGACAGGAGCAAGGAAGAACCTGCTGTTATTCACAGAGGTATACGGGGTGTGTGGGGATGTGAGTGCCCAGTTCAGTGTACCACTGCACAGAGGCAACGTGCCAAGGCCAGAGGCCAAAATGTCAGTGCTATCCAAAATGCATCATGTTTATTCACAAAACTGTGGGCGACAGGCTGGCGCATTTGGAAACAGCAGGCAACCTGGGCAAGTTGTAGCAGCACTGAAGAGAACCAGCCATCACTGGGACGTGGGCACTGGGGTAGGGGTTCGGCCTTCTGGGGTGCCACGGCTCACTCTGCATGCACACTTGAGGGCTGAGGGTCCTGTCACATGGTAGGGCTTCCAGGGCTGATGATCATGTATTCTCACACTCAGGGGTCTCATTTGGGGCATGTGCTTACTTCCGCTGAGGACTTCACCAAGCCAGCATGTACTGGAGCGACCAAGAAGTGCCTGGGGCCACAGGGGCCACTAGGTGCATTCTAGCCCCTGCAGGCTAGGCCACGATGTCCCTTCCCTCTCATTGGGAGGTCAGAGATGACATATGCCTTCTGCTGTTGTTGGAGGACTCAAGGGTGACTGGGGCCTGTTGTAGTGGAAGGGATGAATGGAGGGACGGAGGGAGGGAGAGGGGGAGGAAGGAAGGAAGGAAGGAAGGAAGGAAGGAAGGAAGGAAAGAAGAAAGGAAGGAAGGAAGGAAAGAAGAAAGGAAGGAAGGAGGGAGGAAAGGAGGAAACAATGAGGGGGAGGAAAGAGCGGGAGAGAGAGGGAAAGAAAAGGAAGAAGGAAGGAAGGAAGGGAAGGAGGGAGGGAAGAAGGAAGGGAGGAAAGAAAGGAAGCAGGGAGGGAAAGGGAGAAGGAGGAAAGAAAGATAGGAAGAAAGCAAAGTAGGAAGGAAGGAGACAAAGGGAGGAAAGGAAGAAGGAAAGAACATAATGGAGAGTTACGTAAAAGTCTTAGATCATTCATGGATGTTGTGTTGAAATTAAAAGTACAGATTGGACACTTGGAAACCCAACGTGTGTGCAAACTCATTTCATGTAACTCTTTTGTGGATTCCATAATGGTCCGTGTGAAGGGCCCTTCTAAGAACTCTTCAGACAGAATCCCCTAGAACAGGGGGTGCTGTGTCTGCTGTTGTCTTTGGGATGCTAGTTCCCGGAACAGACACGGCTCGGTGCACTGTAGCTCTTACGCAAAGCCACTTAGGAAGAATTATTTCCAGTGGGAATGCACTGTTAGGGAAGCTTTCCACAAATGTTAAGTTACTGTCCATCTTCTTTGACTGTTAACATATTCAGGTGCATTTTGTGAACTGTACTACCTAGCATGTCCCCTCGAGACAGAACTTTCTGCCACCATGTTTCACTGCCAAACAGCCTGACTGAGAGCTTCCCCTTGGCGTAACTGTTGAATTCTTGCTCTTTTCCCCCATCTAAAAGCCCCCGTCTTTCTCCCAGGGTTCTTGACATTGCCGTCGGTGGGGCAGCCGTGAACTTCTGTTCCTCCCGTCTTGTTCACGGGCTTGGCCTCTCCGAGGATTAGGCTGCTGCTCTGTGCCCCCCCCCCGCGGTGGGATCACAGGAGCTTACGGATCTTCCCGCTGCCCCCCTCTTACTATGTAGTTGGCATCGTGGTCCTGGAACCCCGCTGGAGCCCGTACCTCCCCTGAGAGCTCCCAGCAGTACTACAGGGGTACTGGGCCCCTTCCTTCTGTGTTTCCCTCCCTCCCTCGGTGCTCTGTCCTGAGGACACTTCCATTCCATGGCCTGTGAATCGTGGGCTTGGGCTGGTTCTGGGAGAATCTGATACACCCTGTCTCCTTCCCCTCCACTTCTGTCATGTCTTTGCATCGGTTCCTCTCCAGCAGAGCAGCGCTGGCTCCCAGAGTTCTGCCATCCCACGCAGCACCACCCAAAGAGCAAGCCTTTGTCCCCCAGCTCCTAGCTGGGCTATTTTTAAACAGGATGTCTACAGTTTCCCCACTGAATCCGTAGCAGCGTGAGCCCATCGGGTGTAGACCACGCTTCTTCAAGGACATGTTGTTCCCTGCTTTCTTCCTCTTGTTCTCTCCTTACAGCCAAGGCAGGCTTCCTCTGTGTGCCGAGGCTGCGGTGGGGGTCAGCTGGTTTAGTTCTGGTCTGCATGCCCGTGAGGCTCCTGCTTGAAGACGGGAACATGTCGTGTGACGCTCCAGACCTTGGGTGGTCCTACCCATAGACTTCCGTCCCCTGTGCAGGGCAGGGTTCCGCCCCAATCCAAATCCAAGTGTGTGCTCTGAGCCACTTGTCTCTGAGCCAAACCAGCTTGGAAGGCCCAGCATTCCCTGGATCTCTCTGTCCTTAGGATCCTTCCAGAAAGTAGTGGTCTGCCAATTGTGTGCAGTCTACTCAGCTCTTTCATGTTTTGAATAAGTCTTTAAAAGGTTGACCCCAATTAACTCATACTTAAAGCCAGTAATGTTTAGTAAAATTTTCTAAAGACTACATCATAACTCACTTGAGCAGAAAAAAACATTGTTCCTAAAATACTCCTTTAAAAAATGTGTGAAATAATAAAGACTAATTTGTGTATGCTTAAAAAAAAAAGACTTTAAAAGGTTATATTTTTCAGGTTTTTAAGAATTATTTTCAGTCCCAGTGGACAGATGTGTAGGATGCAGGGAGCGTTGCTGGAACAGGAGAGTCCGTGACTTCTCTGCTCTCTGCCATCACTTCTTCCAGGCCCCTCTAATACCTTCACAGAGTTGTGATTGTCTCCAGCACGGGTTACGTAAGTCTTTCCTGGTTCTTACTTAGTGACCTTAGGAATCAGCGAGGCCTTCCTGCCTGCACACTCAACAGATGACCAAGGTCTTTCAGCTGCCAGAGAAGGCCCTGCCCATCGCTTAGGCAGGCCCACACAGCTTTGTCTCCAGGACGTGCTGTTGTCTTAACGCCCTGCCTTTAGAAGATGCCTCTGATAAGTGAGTGTCACATTAGCATGCACTCTGCTCCCAGATATCTGTGTACACCCTCTTTCTTCTACGAGAGGGTGTACTTCTTCACCAGCTGTGCTACTCCGCACAAAACATTTCTTTACCCGCCCCCCCAATGCAGAAACATTTTCCCTATTCTCGCGTCCCATGCCTTAAAATATCTTCCCAGGGTGCTTGGGTGGCTTCGTCGGTTAAGGGTCCAAATCTTGATTTCAGCTCATGATCTCATGGTTCTTGAGTTCAAGCCCCACGTAGGGCTCCTGCCTGACAGTGCAGAGCCAAATTGGGACCTTCTTTCTCCCTCTTTCTCTCCCTCTCTCTCTTCCTCTCTCTTTCTCTGCCCCTCCCCTGCTCACACACACACTGGCTCTCTCTCAAAACAAGTAATCAAACTTTAAAAATAAATGTTCCCAACTACCTCTACATGCCAACATATATCCCGGGACCTTTTCTTTCTTTCTTTCTTTTTTTTAATGTTTATTTTATTTTTGAGAGAGAGACAGAGTGGGTGTGGGGAAGGAGCAGAGAGAGAGGGAGACACAGAATCCGAAGCAGGCTTCAGGTTCCGAGCCGTCAGCACAGAGCCCGATGCGGGTCTCGAACTCATGAACTGCGAGATCGTGACCCGAGCCGAAGTTGAATGCCTAACCGACTGAGCCACCCAGGCACTCCCAGGACTCTTTTCAATGCAGCAATCATCTTGAGTACTGGAGGTGTGTATCACCCTTTGGGTTCCACCTTCTTATCCTGTCACATGGTGCACGATGTATAGTTGACAGAGTAATGCATCCTTAATCTGAACATTTCTTTTTGTTATAACCATCCTAGTCCATAGTATTAATGCAGGTATATCCCTGTTTTGTTTTTCTTTAAAGCAATGAGGAGAATTTCAATGCAAATGAGTGTCACCGTCACTGGGGTTAATTAGGCATTAACCTAATTAAGAGGCAACCAAACCAGATGCTGAAGAATCCTAAGGAGGGGTCTAAGGGATAAAAGAGAACCCCGAACAGAAGTGGACTTTTACAGTAGACCTTGGGAGAGGTATCCTATGCTTAGGGAAAGTAAATCCAGGGTTTAGAAGTCTGCCTGTCTGTTAGAAGAATGATCAAACCGAAGTAAGAACGGAGAACATGTGTGTCAGCACACAATCAGCATGAACAGAGCTGAGAGGATAATGCATATTGGGACTGCAGGCTGAGAAAGTTAACAAAGTTTGCACTTGGCTGTTTATCCATTTACAGCACCCCCAGAACTCTGTTCTTCTGGGATGGTAGTGGGAATTAGCAGACAGTGCTTAATAATTGCACGTCATAAAGTCTGAAAGACAAGGAACATCTGGCTCAAGAAAAAAAGAGAAAAAATCATATCCCTCCGAATGAGCATCACTCACCATAAATGATGCTCACTTTTAAGCATTAACTTAAAGCTACAGGGAAGGAAAAATCTTGGAATGGATTTCACGAACAAAAGATGGCAAAGAGTTATCCATTGTAGAATTCCCCTAATTTCTAAGCTAGTATCATTAACATGCTGTGAAGGCAATAAGCTGGTTTATTGTGATGAAAAATTGTAATTATCTGAAACTTCAATGTTTACTTGTCACTTTGGTCCCTCTAACCATTCACATAAGGTCTTAAATTCTGCATCCTAAACATGTATACTTGCTTATATGTCGTTCCCGGGGACCCACGGCTATGTTGGCGTGTCTTCAGCGAGTAGTGAATGAATGAGTGCTTAACGGAATGTTATATGAACGGCTCTTGTTTGTGTTTCTTCCTCTTTAGATCCTCTCTACGTTTGTACAATAAGATTTAAATGAGCAGAGAAATGGATTTATTGTCTTCTTTGATATAGCACTGCTTTCTAATTCCATTCATCATTTTCTCTGAGTAGTTACTTTTAGAAGAACTGTAAACAAATATAAAATTGTTAGGCTGATTATCTGTGATGTTGGTTAATACTTAAACATACATCGATAGTGTTTTTGTGTGTCAGTCTAACATACAGACATTACCTTCATTCGGAATTATAGGTTTCAGTATTATGCAGAATGCACAGCAAATCTATGGTGAGATTAGCCAGAGATATTGTGAGATGTCCCAGAAGAAACATCTGCTTACATGGAAATATAATATGCTTATAAAATGGTATAAAAATTTGGGAAATTGTGGATAAGTCCCTTTTCTTTGTCATGTAAAATTATTCTTTACCATCTTCATTTTAGAAATACATCTCAAATTAGAAATATTAATTCAAACATCCCACTGGTCTTATAATTTTAGGTTCTGTATACATGGTCTGGGAAGCAGTGAACAGACTTCCCTCCATCTGGACATCTGGTACGAGCAAAGAAATTCAGTAAAGTACAATTGTACAAATCAGATTAATCATGTACAAGCATAGAAACTCTTTGGCTCAGGTATTCGGAGGAGCAGAGGGTTTAGTCTGCGTATATCTCCTAGTCTCTTAATTACTGACCCTCAGCAGTCATGTGACTATCTGTAGAAAGACCCGTATGTCCAAATCGTTGGTTGTTGTATCTGAGAATGAATTAGCCCTGCAGAATCTTCTCATCCCCCAAACCCACCCCTATAAACTTTACAGTCCAGTTTTGGAAATATCAGGGCCAGCACAGAAAGTTCCAAACAGAGTGACCAAGCTGGAAGGTGCAAATTACAAATCATAGGCTTCTTTGTGTCTATCATGAAAGACAAGAAAACCATAAATGGCCTCTGTGCCTGAATTTGGAAGTAGGAGTTGAAAGAAAGCTTCTTTTTTTTTTTTAAAAAAAACGTTATTTATTTATTTATTTATTTATTTATTTATTTATTTATTATTTTCAATGTGAAATTTATTGTCAAATTGGTTTCCATACAACATCTTCATTTTAGAAATACATCTCATCCCAACAGGTGCTCATCCCAACAGGTGCCCTCCTCAATGCCCATCACCCACTTTCCCCTCTCCCCCACCCCCCATCAACCCTCAGTTTATTCTGTTTTTAAGAGTCTTATGTTTTGGAAAAGGTTAGAGAAGGAGGGAACGTTTATTTATTTTTGAGAGAGAGGGAGCATGAGCAGGGGAGGGGCAGAGAGAGAGAAGGAGACACAGAATCCGAAGCAGGGTCCAGGCTGTGAGCTGTCAGCACAGGCCCCGACACAGGGCTGGAACTCGTGAAGATCATGACCTGAGCCAAAGTCGGACGGACTTTTAACTGACTGAGCCACCCACCTGGCCCGAGAAAGCCTCTCTCTGAAGGCAGAGAAAGGTTCAAAGAGAGGCTTTGCCAAACGAGGCCACCTGCAGATACCCTTTGAGGGCACTAGTCTCTCAGATGGATGTGAAGAAAGAAATAAGAAAGAGATGCTGCAAGGCCTTCCTCACTACGCATCCCTTCTACACCATAGAGCAGAGGTTTACCCCTCAGTGGACATACGAAGAGGACTAATAAGACACATTTATTTATTTTTGACAGACAGAGAGAGACACAGCATGAGCGGGGGAGGGGCAGAGAGAGAGGGAGACACAGAATCCAAAGCAGGCTCCGGGCTCTGAGCTGTCAGCACAGAGCCCGATGTGGGGCTCGAACCCATGAGATCATGACCTGAGCCGAAGTCAGACACTTAACCGAAGGAGCCACTCAGGCGCCCCTTAAGCAAAGGAATATATTAACAAGGAATTCAAATAGCGAAAATAGTCTAAGGCGTGATTTTCTGAATATGGATGGAACGAATCTTTACTGTGTTGAAATCAGCCCAACTGAAGAGTATTACAACCTGTAAATTACAACAAGGCATACTTTCCATTTGTTTATTTTCGTCTACCTGGTCAATAAAATTTGCAAAGACTAATAATATTCATTGTTAGTGAAGGTGGGGAGAAAACTGTTCTCAAACTGCTGAGAGAATTTATCTAGGTACAACTTTTTGTGAAGGGCATCGTGCCCAGATCCTTTCGGAATTTTAATTGTGTGTTCCCTTTGAGCCAGCAGATGTATCTCTAGGGGATTTTCCCAATGAAAATCCTTGCAGTGGGCAAAGATACAAGCACAGACATCAAACAGAATCTAAGTGACCACACATAAGGGGATCCTGGCTGGCTCAGTCAGAAGAACATGTGACTCTTCATCTTGGGGTTGTAAGTTCTTGGGTATAGAAATTACTTAAATAAATACAACTTTAAGTGACCACACATAGAAAATGACCATCTGAGTTTTAGCATGGTGATATAAGGCAACTTAAAAATAATGAGTGAGGGGCACCTGGGTGACTCAGTCGGTTAAGCATGCGGCTTCCTTTCAGGTCATGATCTCGTAGTTCATGGGTTCGAGCCCCATGTCGGAGTCTGTGCTGACAGCTCAGAGTCTGGAGCCTGCTTCAGATTCTGTGTCTCCTTCTCTCTGCCCCTCCCCTGCTCACACTCCGTCTCTCTCTCTCTGTCCCTCAAAACAAATAAACATTAAAAATTGTTTTAAAAGTTGAGGAAGAATATATACTCTACAGAAAGTATGAACCAAATTTATTCTTCATCTCAAAAAATGTGCTTTAGTGTATGTATATCACACAAGGAAACAAATATATACCAATCATATAATAAGTACTATTCTTAACATATGCATAAGGGAAAAGGATTGAAAGTCTTTTCTTTGTTTTTTTTTTTACCTGTATATATGCTCTCATTTTGTTTTACTTTGTTTTTAATATAATTTATTGTCAAATTGGTTTCCATACAACACCCAGTGCTCATCCCAAGTGCCCACTTTCCCCTCAATGCTCATCACCCACTTTCCCCTCCCCCCACCCCCCATCAACCTTCAGTTTGTTCTCAGTATTTAAGAGTCTCTTATGGTTTGCCGCCCTCCCTCTCTGTAACTTTTTCCCCCTCCCCTCCCCCAATGGTCTTCTGTTAATTTTCTCAAGATCCACATATGAGTGAAAACATAAGGTATCCATCATTTTCTGACTCACTTATTTCACTCAGCATAATACCCTCCAGTTCTATCCATGTTGCTACAAATGGCCAGATTTCGTTCTTTCTCATTGCCAAGTAGTGTTCAATTGTATATATAAACCACATCTTCTTTATCCATTCGTCAGTTGATGGACATTTAGGCTCTTTCCATAATTTGGCTGTTGTTGAAAGTGCTGGTATGAACATTGGGGTACAAGTGCCCCTATGCATCAGCACTCCTGGATCCCTTGGGTAAATTCCTAGCAGTGCTATTGCTGGGTCATAGGGTAGATCTATTTTTAATTTTTTGAGGAACCTCCACACTGTTTTCCAGAGCGGCTGCACCAGTTTGCATTCCCACCAACAGTGCAAGAGGGTTCCTGTTTCTCCACACCCTCGCCAGCATCTATAGTCTCCTGATTTGTTCATTTTATATATGCTCTCATTTTGAATTAAAACCTATGCACAACTTTTAAATACATACATACATACATATACACAACTTTTAAAGTAAGATTAGCCAGCAGATGCAAACTTTCTAAAAACACTCAGAATTCATGCAGTAGGAAGTAGCTGGACATTTAGCTGTTCCCACTGAATATTTATGGCTTGACAGTCTAAGAGCTCTTTCTGAACATTCTATTTTTAAAAAAGATATATAGGGGCACCTGGGCGGCTCAGTCGGCTAAGAAGCTGATTTGATTTAGCTAAGATCATGATCCCAGGGTTGTGGGATCAAGCCCTGTGTCGGGCTCCACACCTCCCTCTCTCCCCTTCAGCCCCTCTCCCCCACTCATACTTTCTCTCTCTTAAAGAAAAAAAAAAAAGGAGGCGCCTGGGTGGCGCAGTCAGTTAAGCGTCCGACTTCAGCCAGGTCACGATCTCGCAGTCTGTGAGTTCGAGCCCCGCGTCGGGCTCTGGGCTGATGGCTCAGAGCCTGGAGCCTGTTTCCGATTCTGTGTCTCCCTCTCTCTCTGCCCCTCGCCCATTCATGCTCTGTCTTTCTCTGTCCCAAAAATAAATAAACGTTGAAAAAAAAATTAAAAAAAAAAAAAAAAAAAGGTCTTCTGGCTCACATTGAGGAGGTAAACCTACCAGAAACTAACATGTCACCTGTTGTTCATCACACGGTTCCATCCTCAAAGGGGAAAATACTTGAGCCCAAATAATAACAGTTTGAAGTGCTTTTCAGGTAGAACACAACTGTAAAAATAAATGGCTTTTTCCTCTACGAAATTTCAGGAATGTAAACTCATGTGAATATTGCTGCAGACTATTTGATGTCATGAAAGTTGAAAATAGAAAAAAAAACATCTGAACATGAACAGAGCTTTAAATAAGAGTATTCATCAAGAGTATGAAGACACGTCATTTAGAGAAATGCATCATAATGAAAAAACATTAGCAAGAACAAAACTCGGTAATAAAAACGTCAGTAACTGCGTATAGTAATTCAGTACTTTGCACTGATTCTGGTCTGTATCATTCTGCATTCACTGATCTTCAAATTTTGTTATATGCTGTGAACAAAAGTTCATTTCTTTCACTTTTTCATGGCTCTTTTCTCCCATAAATAACATTTTAGTGATAGTTGCAGATTATTCAGGAAGAACAAGATAATGGGAACTAAAATAAGTAGGTAAGGAGTATTTTTCTTTATTCTAAACATTCCATCTGTCTAACTGTATTTATAGTATGTAAAACACCTGTTTTTATTTCCAAGGGACCAATCTGGTTCTACAGTCGCAGCTGGTGATAGTCTGTGAGGGTGTTTAGCTACTATTTCTTGAGCAGGGCAGATGGCTATCAAAAGCAACTTGATAATTTTATTTTTTATCACATCCCCAAATTTGGACAAACTCATGTGGACAGAATTGATAGTGGTTCAAGTCAAACAGTGCAGGACATGTGTTCAGTGTATATGCATGAGGGATAACCATAATCATGTCAGACTCGAAGGCACCAATCACTGAGAATGCTAGTCTCACAAAAATCATGCTGTCAGTAGTCAATACCTAGGACTAAATGGTAAAGGCACAATGGTAGTAGTAATTTCCAACAGCCACATGGACCTAAACTGTCAGATGAACTGCACTGGACCAGACCCCTTCGGAACCAACGGTGGCTTAAAACAGTCACTCTCTCTACACGAGTCTGTACAATAAAGGGAGAAGTGGCACAAAAATAGGTTTACGATGAGTTGTACTAAGACGAGATGCCCAGGTCAAGTGACATCTGGAGGAAAAAGCTAGGGTTACCAAAAAATAAAATTGACCAATTATTGGGAGCAGAGACTTGGACAATTCCTTATGTAAAGGACCAAAGATAACTCTAAATGTAGGACCTCTCCAGCTGAGGAATCAACTCAAGCAAAATCAACTTGGAACATACAAAAACTTCTCATGATCTGGGCCAGGAGTAAACTGGTTGATGAGCCAAAACCTTCAGCCGTGCGCAGTCTGAATGCTCGTTATCTTTAGGGTGAGATTATTGAAAGCTTTGGTGTGTGTACAGTAGGTAAATTGATGAAATGCAAGAAAGACAACTCTAATAATGAATAAGAGAGAATAAGAATAGAGATGATAAAGAAATACTGTTAAATTTAAGTCACTAATACTTTTGACCTGATTATCCTACGTGAATGCAATTTTCAACACGTTCAATATTCTGTGTGCTTACTGTGTGCGCTCTATATAATGCTTAAAGCATTTAAGAAAGTCAGACATATCAGACTGTGATTTGAATTAAATGATTAGAAAATTTCATTAGGTGAGTTATCAGTGTTTAAATGACTATAGAAATCTTTTTGTTTAATCAGCTTTTGCTTTATTGGTTACATAAATAGAATACGGATATGTAGGAGAATGCTATATAAATAAATTGGGTATCGAAATAAAAATAGCATTCATGAACATAAAAAGGAATCAACATTATAAAGGACAGAAGCATTGATATCTCACATTGTTTATAGCTAGTAGAAATGAAGATTTAAATTAAATTCTAGAAACAACTTCTGGTGAAGGAAAGATAAAAGGGAAGAGTTTCCTCTGGATTATGGCAGATAAGATCTTGAAACCATGGATGATATAATCACTAATTGAGGATACGTTAATTTAGGATATTTAAACCAGTAATAGGAAGCAAAGAAGACAGCCCCATGGAAGTATTTATTAGCTATTAATAAAATTCTTTTTTTTTTCAAGTAATCTCTGAGCCCAACATGGGGCTCAAACTCACAATCCTGAGATTAAGAGTCACATGCTCTTCCAACTGGAATTAATTCTTTTTTTTTAATGTTTATTTATTTATTTATTTTGAGAGGGAGGTGAGGAGAGAGAGAATCCCAAGCAGACTCTATGCTGTCCATGCAGAGCTCAACGCAGGGCTCGATATCACAACCCCATGGATCGTGAGCTGAGCCGAAATCAAGAGTCCCAACTCTCAACTGACTGAGCTACCCAGACATCCCTGGAATTAATTATATTAAAAAAATTTTTTTAATGTTTGTTTATTTTTGAGAGAGACAGAACATGAGTGGGGGAGTGGAAGAGAGGGAGGCAGACAGAGAATCTGAAGCAGGCTCCAGGCTCTGAGCTGTCAGCACAGAGCCCAATGCGGGGCTCAAAGCCACGAAGTCCAAGATCATGACCTGAGCTGAAGTCAGAGGCTTAACCAACTGAGCCACCCAGGTGCCCCTGGAATTAATTCTTAATAGAAATGTTCACTATTGCAAGGGAAGTATGTGATAGAACTGAGCAGTTAAAAATGTGAATTAAAAGCCAAAGGGTAACAAGAAAAACTGAAAAGCATATATTGTTAATCGTGGGGAGACCACCTGAAAAAGAACGTACCTGAGGGTGGCTCACGACGGCACGATGGTAGGGATGAGACTGACGGCTAAGTGAAGGACGTTTCTGAGACCGCCCAGTGGAGGCATTCAGTAGGCAGTGGGATAGATGGGGCTGGGAGTCCTCTGATGGAAGTTGGGGCCAGGGCTGGGTCTTGGAGGCCATTGGCTGATGGACTGCACAGGAAGACCCATTAACTCACTGAGAGGGAGTGGGGAGGGGTGTGGGCTCGCAAGGCGATCTGACATCCCTAACCTGAGAGGTGTGGGAAGAAGACGCTGGCACAGGGCTGTGGGAAACAGCCAGGGTCACGGCAGGAAAAGTAAGAGGACAGCATGCATGTTTGCAGATGGTGTGTGGAACACGGATGAAAAATGTCGCTTGTGTTTGTCAACTCACGCGTCTCTGAGATCTTGCAGGAGCAGCCTGGATGGAGGTGGGCGAGGAAGCCAGAGCAGGAAGGAGGAGGGTTGGTAGGAGGTGAGTAAATGGAGGTATTTGGCTCTGAAGGTGAGCGGAGACACAGGGTGTTTTCTCAGGGAAAAGTGGGGACCAGGGAAATTTGTGACATTAAATTTGGACGATAGTGAAGCTTGTTAGCACTGGGAAGTATGAAAGAGAAAGGGATGGGGGTAGTGATGAAGGAGAGATCAGAGAAACGATGGAAAGGTTCCTGAAAAGAGAAGAGGTTATGGGTTACAGGGTAAATGCACAAATTCTGGGCAACGGGAGGGGAGACACGTTCTCTCCATTTCAGCATGGAGAAAGGAAGGGAAGTGGGGAGTGAGTGCAGGAAGATTTGCCGAATTGGTTTTGAGAAGCTGGTGGTGGGATTCCCATTAAAGCATCTGATTCCCCCTGTCTGGCGTGGAAGACGAGGTTACAGGTGGACTTTGAAAAGAACAGGGGAGGCGTGATAGTTAAGCCCAAAAGAGAAGGAAAAAAACTTTTGTCATAGCAGGGTAGCCGAAGAGTGAATTTACTAGGAAACATTTGGCATTGGCTCCTTGTAAACATGAGAATGAATTTAACAGAACTTGAAAACAGATTTTTGCAAAATTGGAGTACAGTAAAAATGTAACATATAAATTTTGCCAAGTCTTAAACTTTAAATTATTAAGTAAACTGCTCAAGTCATTTTACCATTGGAAGTAGAAAGACAAATATTATCATTACTAACCATTAAAATAAGTTACTGCAGAACACCCCGTCACTTATTAATAGACTCTTTCCTCAAGTGGTAATGGAATCTGGATATTCGTTTTCTATTAATGTCAAAGGTAAAGCCATTTCCTCTAATGAGTTTAGAAACTTGCTCACCAATACTATGGTCCTAAGTACAGAAGGTTTTATGGAATTTCGCATCACAAGGAAAATGCCTCACACGTTTGGTATTTCCATGTTTGGGAGAACCCAGACTCTAGCACATTTCTTCCGATCCATGATCCTACTCGCTCAAATCCAGGGGGGGCTCTGACATGAGAGTGCTTTTTTGTTACCACCCTAGGATCCTTCACTGCATAAATTCCACTTTCTTCTTGCCATTTTCCCACCACCACGGTCCTTAGTCTCCTTTCCACGTGTCGGCTATGTGATTGTGGTAGAAAGCCACAGAAGCCATTGATTTCACAAACAGTAGAAGAAACGATGCCAGCTGGCCTGGCAGACCCACATTTTCCGCATAAGTTGTTCTAAACTTAAATGCACTGCCTTTTATTCTGCGAGGAAAGCCAACACCCCGCTCACTTTTCTCTATCCCTCAAAAAGGATGGCCATAGCTAACATCTCTTTCGAAGACCTGGCGTTTCAGAAAGGGTTCCTTCTCAGTCTTACACTGGGGCTTTTGATCTGGCCTCCACCACCTTTCCCTGGAAATGTGCCTCATACACGGACGCTTTTTGTGCTCTCTGCCATGCAGCCATTTAACTTTCACATTTGCCTTCTTCTCTCTATCCCTTGAAAACCAAATAACTTGGGGACCAATATGTCTATGAAATACGGCAATCTTGTCTGTGCCTTGGGCCATTACTGCCCTCCTGGAAGAATTTCTTCTTCACATTGCTGTGGGAACCAGCATCTGACCACTATTTCTCAAAACTCAGTGAATCACTTGGTAATGTAGTTAAAATGCAGGTTCGATTCGGAAGGCTGAGGATGAAGCCTGAACTTCTGCATTTCTACGAAGCTCTTAAGTGATTCCCCAGTACTGGCTTAAGGAATGCAATTTGAAATCCAGGGATGTAAGGGATCATCACTCAAGGACTTACTAATGTTTTTGCAGGGCGGTACTTGAAAACTAAAGACTAGAATCTTGTCTTCCTCGTTTCAACTGTTTTAACTTTCCAACTCAATATTTATCTCATGAGCCCATCCCTCCATGAAATTGGCTCTCACCGATCGATAGTCCTAGGGGGTCACATTCAATGGCTTTTCCATTCCTATCTTACTGGCCTTCTCTGCTCAACTCAACACAGTGCACTACTCATGCGATTAAACTGTACATCCGGGCTTTCAATAACATTACCGGGCAAACATCAATTTTATAAAAAGCCAGTACTAAAAATATGTCAGTGTTTCTCTCATTTGGGCTCCATGCCTGAGCTGTCAGAATATGCAACCCCACAGGAGATCAGAGATGGCACATGACCCAATCACACCCTGTCAGAATTTTCTCTTGGACTTTCTGTTAGACCCATTAAGAAAATGATAGTAATAAGCATCATCATCATCATCCCTCCCTATGCCCTGTAACCACTTATATGGTAAAAAAAAATAAATTTTGCTCAGAGAGCAGCCACCTTACTCGCCATCTGGAGAGAATCTATTCTAAAGATAGATGATATCTGGTGACTTGAGTAGCTGCACGCAGGTGTGCTAGATATACTCTGGACTGTCCAGCCAAGGTACCAGCCATTGCCATAAAATGTGGCCATCATCCTTCTTGTATTCCTCTTTGGCTTAAGGTACTTTCAGCTGGTTTTCCTTCACGTGCAACAACAGCTTTTGACAATCAACTGGCCTAAAAGTGACCTCCATTTGGCTTCCAATCATCTCTAACGCCTCCTTGGAAAAATGGACAAAAGGCATTAAGAAAAAATTCTCTGAAGGAATTAAGAAAGTGAAGGTGACAGGGGCGCCTGGGGGGCTCCGTCAGTTAAGCGTCCGACTTCAGCTCAGGTCATGATCTCACAGTCCGTGAGTTCGAGCCCCGCATCGGGCTCTGTGCTGACAGTCGGCGCCTGGAGCCTGCTTCGGATTCTGTGTCTCCCTCTCTCTCTGCCCCTCCCCTGCTCATGCTCTGTCTCAAAAATTAATAAACATTTTAAAAAATTAAAAAAAAAAAAGAAAGTGAAGGTGACAAAATCACTTAACCTTTGTTGGCTCACATTGAGCAGCCCTTCTGCCAGTTGGATTTTACATTCCTTTTGTCATGTTTTGAAAACATAAACACTGACAGTGTGAATTAAATTTGCAAAATTTGTGCCTTACTATGTAGGGAGTAGATACATTCTTCCCATTCTGAAACATTCATCTCATTATCACATAAGTAGGTAAATCTGTAGAGTTTTCATGTTCTTGCACAGGTTTTATTTTTTTATTTAAGAAAAAAATTTTAATGTTTATTTACTTTTGAGAGAGAGAGCGAGATACAGAGCACGAGTATGGGAGGGGCAGAGAGAGAGACACACACAGAATCCAAAGCAGGCTCCAGGCTCAGAGCCCTCAGCACAGAGCTCAATGTGGGGCTTGAACTCATGAACCATGAAATCCATGACATGAGCCGAAGTCGGACGCTGACCTGACTAAGCCACCCAGGTACCCCATTTGCAGTTTTTAGATGTTATGCATCTGTTTGCTATTATGAATGCACTGTTCTACTTTTTAAATTCTGCTGGTATAAAAGTACTATTTTCATATATTACTGTTAATATTTTTTTTTCTTGGAAGAAATTGTGTGTGAGAGGGGGAGAGGGGCAGAGGGGCAGAGGAAGAGAAGGGAGGATCCCAAGCAGGTTCCATGCTCAGCACAGAGCCTGACGTGGGGCTCAATCCCACGACCCTTGGATCATGACCCGAGCCAAAATCAAGAGTCAGACGCTCAAACGACTGAGCCACCCAGGCGCCTCTAACACTGTCAATGTTTTCATGACTACTTCTTGTAATATTTTTTACTTGATTATATTGTTCTTTGAGGCCTCAAGTCATTTATTACTCAACTGTTGAAGATTTATGGCATGTTAGGTCATGAGCACAGTGCAAGACACAACTTACAAAGGAATATGGCTTTGCTCTTTTTTCCACCATAAATATAAATACCATTTTCCACCATAACAAATTAAAACACACTTGCAGAAATGGCTGATTTGAGAGCTGGGGAAAAGAAAGTAGAAGATAAGCCTGGAGAATCTTGTTCTAGAAAGCAAGGAATGGTTCAAAAATGATAAGGAACTGTCCAAAGGACAGGTGTGTCAGCCAAAATAGGTTCCCACTGACCAAACTAAGGCCAATGTGGTCATCAGAATAAATCCTGATAGTAGATTTTAATCCATTGAATAGAATAGAAAACCATGAGTCCACATGGAGATAAACAAATTGAAAACTTGATGAAGAACCAGCTATTTATATGATTCTGAAAATGCTTCCACACAGATCTGTATTAATCATAAAGAGGAACACAGTAAACTTATAGTGGAAAAAACCTGAAAGACGTTACTTTAACCAAGATTAAGTTGTGTACCAGCTGATAGAATGCAATTAGAAAAAGGCATCTAGTTCCTTTAGGTGTGCTATTAGATTTTGTATTTGGGATTTTTCTTGTTTCTTGAGATAGGCATGGACTGCAATGTATTTTCCTCTTAGCACTGCCTTTGCTGCATCCCAAAGTGTTTGGATTGTTGTATTTTCATTTTCATTTGTGTGTGTGTGTATATATATATATATATATATATATATATATTAGAATTTAACTTTATTTTTTAAAATTTACATCCAGATTAGTTAGTATATAGTGAAGCAATGATTTCCAGGAGTAGATTCCTTAATGCCCCTTACCCATTTAGCCCATCCCCCCTCCCACAACCCCTCCAGCAACCCTGAGTTTGTTCTCCATATTTATGAGTCTCTTTTGTTTTGTCCCCCTCCCTGTTTTTCTATTATTTTCCCTTCCCTTATGTTCATCTGTTTTGTCTCTTAAAGTCCTCATATGAGTGAAGTCGTACGATTTTTGTCTTTCTCTGACTAATTTCACTTAGCAAAATACCCTCCTGTTCCATACACATAGTTGCAAATGGCAAGATTTCATTCTTTTTCATTGACGAGTAATACTCCATTGCATGCGTGTGTGTGTGTGTGTGTGTGTGTGTATTATATATATATATATATATATATATATATATATATGCACCATTTCTTTATCCATTCATCCATCGATGGACATTTGGGCTCTTTCCATACTTTGGCTATTGTTGGTAGTGCTGCTATAAACATGGGGGTGCCTGTGTCCCTTCGAAACAGCACACCTGTATCCCTTGGATAAATGCCTAGTAGTGCAATTGCTGGGTTGTAGGGTCATTCTATTTTTAGTTTTTTTAGAAACCTCCATACTGTTTTCCAGAGTGGCTGCACCAGCTTGCATTCCCAGCAACAATGCAAAAGAGATCCTCTCTCTCTGCATCCTTGCCAACATCTGTTGTTGCCTGAGTTGTTCGTGTGAGCCATTCTGACAGGTGTAAGGTGGTATCTCATTGTGGTTTTGATTTGTATTTCCCTGATGATGAATGTTCCCATATGTTTTTACATTTGTTCTCCAATTGCCTGGTTGACTCATTCATTCTTTAGTAGGATGTTCTTTAACCTCCATGCTTTTGGAGGTTTTCCAGACTTTTTCCTGTGGTTGATTTCAAGTTTCATAGCACTGTGATCTGGAAGTGTGCATGGTATGATTTCAATTCTTGTATACTTATGAAGGGCTGTTTTGTGACCCAGTATGTGATCTATCTTGGAGAATGTTCCATGTGCACTCGAGAAGAAAGTATATTCTGTTGCTTTGGGATGCAGAGTTCTAAATATATCTGTCAAGTCCATCTGATCCAATGTATCATTCAGAGCCCTTGTTTATTGATCCTGTGTTCAGATGATCTATCCATTGCTGTAAGTTGGGTATTAAGGTCGCCTGCAATTACCACATTCTTATCAATAAGGTTGCTCATGTTTGTGATTGTTTTATGTATTTTCGGGCTCCCATATTTGGCGCATAGACATTTATAATTGTTAGCTCTTCCTGATGGATAGACCCTGTAATTATTATATAATGCCCTTCTTCATCTCTTGTTACAGGCTTTGAAGTCTAGTTTGTCTGATATTTGTATGGCTACTCCAGCTTTCTTTTGACTTCCAGTAGCATGATAAATAGTTCTCCATCCCCTCACTTTCAATCAGAAGGTGTCCTCAGGTCTAAAATGAGTCTCTTGTAGACAGAAAATAGATGGGTCTTGTTTTTTTTATCCATTCTGATACCCTATGACTTTTGGTGGGAGCATTTAGTCCATTTACACTCAGTGTTATTATTGAAAGATATGGGTTTAGAATCATTGTGTTATCTGTAGGTCTCATGATTGGGCATTTGCAGCAATGTGGATGGAACTGGAGGGTATTATGCTAGGTGAAATACGTCAGGCAGAGAAAGACAGATACCATATGTTTTCACTCATAGGTGGATACTGAGAAACTTAACAGAAGACCATGGGGGAGGGGAAGGGGGAGAAAAAAAATTACAGAGAGGGAAGGAGGCAAACCATAAGAGACTCTTAAATACTGAGAACAAACTGAGGGTTGATGTGGGGTGGGGGAGAGGGGAACGTGGGTGATGGGTATTGAGGAGGGCACTTGTTGGGATGAGCACTGGGTGTTGTATGGAAACCAATTTGACAATAAATTATATTTAATAAAAGAAAAAAAAGAGGCAGCATTACATCTGTGATGTCCCTGCCAATCAGAAGGAAATATCAGATACAATGAAGCTCAGGAAAATCCTATAAAGTAACTGTAGTGAGTGGAATAGTGACTTCCCAAAGTCCTGTCCATCTAGAACCTCAGAATGTGACCTTATTTGTAAGTAGGTCTTTGCAGATATAATTCGCTAATAGTATCAAAATGAGGGGCACCTGGCTGGCTCAGCTGGTACAGCATGCAACTTTTGATCTCAGGGTTCTGAGTTCGAGCCCTATGTTGGGTGTAGAGGTTACTTAAAAATAAAATCTTAAAAAAAAAAATAAAAGAATGTGAAGACGGCCTCATCCTGTATTTAGGGTGGTCCCTAAGTCCAAAGACTGGCATCCTTATAAGGAATAGTGAGGACACAGACACGTGCACAGGGAAGAAGCCCATGGGAAGACAAGATGGTAGAGGGATGAGACCAAAGGCCAGAAATGCTGAAGACCAGCCATCAGCCACCAGAAGGTGGGAGAGAGGAAGGGAGCATATTTGTCTTCAGAGCCTCCAGGAACAACCAACATGGCCTACACCTTGGTTTTTGGACTTCTGGCCTCCTGAACTGTGAATGAGTAAGTTCCTGCTGTTTGCAACCACCCAGTTTGTGATATTGGTTACAGCAGCCTTAGGAAAGTCATAGAGAAACAGACCTGTAACCTTCCACACTCCCACTGACGCTCCCCGTGCCACGAAGTCAAAGAAAGACTGACACAAACGGTCCAGACTGAAGGGCACTCCTAAAAGAGACCCCAGAGAGCTCCCTCACCCCGTCTGCCTTGGGAGAACACAGGGAGAAGACGGCCGTGTGCGAACCAGGAAGCACGTTCCCGGAAGACACTGAATGTGCCAGCGTCTTGATCTTGGCTTGTAGCTTCCATGAGTGTAAGAAGTAAAGTCCTGTAGTCTATGAGCACCCAGCCTTTGGTGTTTTTTTATAGCATCCCAAAGGGCCTACGACACCTTGGTGTGGATGATAAAACTTCCATGATCGTGTTCAGCCAGTGGAAGGAGCCATAGGAAGTAGCAAACTGGAAGAGATCCCCACCCCTTTGGAGGGACTGATGGGGATGACTCCCTTGGGTTTGATAGCACCGTTAGATACTTCTCCTTCGGGCTGGTCGGTACAGCTTCCCCTCCCAGCTCCACAGCCTTGCCAGTAGGAAGTTTGGGGGGCACCAGGAAGTGTGACCATTGCCAAAGTATCGCCCGTGTGAGCAAGCCCAGGGGTCGATCACTCCTTTGCCAAATTTTCTCCTTTCCTGAAGCAGCTACTGGGTTTGAAGTGGTGCCACCGTCAGCCTGCCCACCAGCACCTACTCTGAGCCCAGGCGAGTGATGGGTTGGGTGGGGGTGACGGTGGAGGTGTGACCTTGGCTAGCAGTGCATACCAGTATGTCTTGCGTTGTGACAAAAGGAAAGGCACTGTGTGCCCCTCTCAAGCATCCTGGCCCTTTCACACTGCTACAGCCTCTCATTTGACCTGCACCTTCCAGGATGGGATTGGGCACAGTTCTAAATCCATGAACCATTTGAGCCTACAGACCATAGCCTACGAGCCAGGGACCTACCTGCAGCCATGAGCTGGCCCACGGCTGTAAAATCATACGGCAACCCTGATGGGACGTGGTTAGGAGAGAGCTATGCTTCTGGACTATCTGGAACGATGTGGCTTTTCATAAGTGGATGGTACACCGATGTGCCCTTTACTTGGTCTGCCCACAAAAGTGAATTTGACTATAGCGCCCTAAAGAATATCTATAAACAGGGTAGGTACGTGAAAACTTCACAGTAAGTAAATGGAAAAATTCAGTAACTAAATGCGTCACCTATGCTCAGTTAGGATGTACGTGCCATGACCTGCCGTGTGTCACGCCTACGCGTGTCTGCATGCATATGTATGCTGAAGTGTCAGGTTTGGACCAAGTAACTATACCCTATTTCCAGATTAACACGGATATGCTATTACTGTGAGGAGTGTAGGACTGTATGTTCAGAAATACTGTCTATGGTGTCGGAAAGACTGAATCCTATCTTTGCCCCTCTTTAAGTCAGTCAGGTACAGGAGACATTATCCTCAGAGGAATACATAAATATATGTATCAGCCCTGAGCAAGAGATATTTCACCTGTGTCAGCAGAGGCGAGGTTAAGTGCAAAGCTGAGTGATTACATGGTGAGTTCAGCCCAATCTGCAAATAATAACTGTCAATCTGTAAATAATAGTAATTAATAATAATTACTTGTAGTTATCAGTAATTACTACTAATCATTAGCAATTATTATTGTTGTTTAAAAATTTGTCCAGTTTTTCCGATCTGCACAGATTGCTTTTCTTCCTGCTTTATGTGGGTAATTACTTCAAATTTCGAATTTATTTTGCTATAGTGTAGCAATAACTTAGGCAAAAACAACCCTGAAAACCCTGAGCTTCCTTAATTATTGGTTCCTCAACTGTAAAATTAATGGACTAGATCCAAAAACTTTCTACGATTAATATGTAGAAATATAAAAAGGGAAAATAATTATACATGTACCTGTTTTAATCATCAGAAGAACCTTAAAAGCAGAATAACTGAAATGTGCCAGTTTTAAGTGCCCTTGTCTGTTGAAACTCATCATTCAATGCCCAGAGCCGTACGGCTGTGTTTTTACAAGCTTCTGGTATGCACACAATTCAGCCAATATTGTGACACCAGAATGTAACAGAGTTGTTTTGTTTTTTTTTTTTTTTAATACGCTGCTTGCTGCTTTAGAGTATTATTTAACTTCAAACCCAAACCTAGTTTCTCTAATTGTCAATGGAAACAGCGGGTTCCCATAGTTACAAAGGAAAGAGTGTTACTGAAGAGAACAGAAAGACTAATGAAATTTTAAATGACAGATTCAGAGGCACAAGGAATCTGGCCCCAACAGGGAACCGGGGGCTTATCAGGGCGACAATCACAGTAATTACCCTGCAAACATACCAGGATCTGGCTCTGAGCGTCTCCTCAGACTTTCCACACACCAGTGCCACAGCCCTTCCAAATACTGATGTCGATCCTGTTGCAGAGCCTGCTGGGAGCGCCTGGTTTCCAATCATCAGAGATGCGTGAGGGCACCTTCGGGGCACGACAGAGCCTGCCCTGTGACCTGCTTCACACGGGGGCCCTGTGTGGCACCCCAGCACGCGCAAATTACTTTGCACAGTGTCCCGCCTCCACATTTCCCTCCTGGTGGAAGGCTACTGGCCTGCACACCCATCTGTCCGGGATCTCACTGTGTTCCTCAAGGAAAGTACTGTCCACCAACATGCTCCGAGACCTAAGTGGTAGGGTTGGTAGCTTAGAAGTCTAACACGCCAAGATCTGTCTTTGCTTCCGGGAGGCATCCTAAAGAATCTACTGAAATACCATACAAATGGGATGTTCATGTAAAATGAAAAAGGGGAAAATCTGGTGAATGAACAGATGTGACATTGAACTGAAAATCGTCATGTCACTTATAAAACAACAGACTAAGAGAGAACTACTTGTTTTCTAAAGTAACAAGAGACACGTACTCCAAGGAGTATCCCTGTTCTGTAGCGGGTCTCGGCCCAACTCGGAAGACTAAAGTAACAAGAGACGCGTACTCCAAGGAGTATCGCTGTTCTGTAGCGGGTCTCTGCCCAACTCGTAAGAAAAGAAGCAACAGTTGGTGCTATGTGCTAAAAATTGTGTATCTGGGGCTTTTAAGAGCCATAAAACTGATTTTAAGAAAGGGTTAAAGTGGTAAAAGAGAAATGCGTAACAGCTAAAACATGCACTGAAGCTGGTTTGTTTCTAACTGCCTCTTGGTAATTAAGAGTTTATGCTTCGCAGAGCCCCATAAAAACAGATTTAAGATTGCACACAGTGTCCATGAATTACTGTAAACCCACAGACAAGTCTTCAATGTGATAGGGTAGCCACTCAAACAATAGAAGGCCTAGAATCAGTAGAACATGACTTGAAATAATAAATGAATGATTACTTTGGATTTATTTCTTATTTACTAGGCTACGTGCTTGAATTGGTGCTTCATATTTAGTAGTATATTATCTACGTTTCTAGAGTAGATACATCCAGTCCATTGACTGATGGCTAAACATCCAGTGAGGTATGGCCTTGCAGGAACAGAGGGGGCAAGAGGGCGAGACATCAGTATGTAGGCAGAAGGAGATTGAGAGATACAGAGATAAGGAGAGAGAGAATTATTAATGGCAGCTCCGGGTTCATAACCGAGAAGCATCAAGACAGACTGATAATCACGTTAGCTGGGGAGTTGGGGTTTAAAAGGAGGAAGGTGGGATGGAATAAACCTCTACTGAAGAACGAGGAAACCCTACCTAGGGTCCAAATCTGGGCCTCTGGGCTACCGTGTCCCATCCACCCTCTACCAGGCACAATCACGTCCACCCGTGAGAAGCAAACCTTTGCTCCTCCAACCCTGGTGACACTGGCATGTCACAGAAACGCCCGCGTGTTTCACCGCAAAAACATGCAGCCACATTCTGTGTAGGAAGACAGCATTGGTGGTGGTCCTGTTTCAACATTCCATGGTTTATCCAAATTGCTGACCCTTCTAAATCTTTCAAAGGACACGAAAACTAGTAATCAAGAATCCTGATAGGCTTTTTAAAAAAGGGATTTAATTAGAAACATCCATCAAAAGCCATGTGGATAAAAATGAGAAAAAAAAAAAAGGCGTGAAATCTGTTTTGCATTATAAACTTTGAAGCTTTCTATTCAAACCAATTTTCTTTAAGTAAAAACTTAATGGCGTCACCAAAGCCATGTTGATACAGAGATTCCATTTTCCTCTTGCTTGGTGGAAAAAGGGCTTGGTTCAGCCTCACCAAGTTAGCCACAGACAGCTAGAACAGAAAGACAAATTGAAGCTATGAGACATTACAGTACAGGGACATGTAACCCGAGATTTCTTATCACAGGTACAATTAGGGGCTTAAAAAGTCTGTAGGAGAAAAATCCAACTTGAAAGGTTAACTTCACCCACAGGCTAGATGAGGGTCTTCTCGGTCTTGATGCTTGTGCTTGGGGACACATACTTGTGTGTTGTGGGGGCTGTCTGCGCATCACGGGATGTTGGGCACCAGTCCTGACCTCTACCCCCTGGATGCCAGGAGTGCCTAGCAGATGTGAGAAGCAAACGTGTCCAGGCATTGCCAGTGTCTCCTACGTGTAATATCACCTCGGGGTGAGAACGATTAGACGAGGTTAAGGAAGTCAATATGTACGTTCTTCAGCCGAGTTTTCCTCCAATACTTTGTGACACTTAATTATCACCATGTTTTTAAACCAATAAACGATCTAATTTAAACTTGCCCTGAAATTCTCCCACTAGTTTACTGACCTGAACAAGTGAAGAGAGAGAACTTTTCACAAACGGACAGTAAATGGTGACAGGTCTGCATACTCACGTCCGTATGCATAACATGTATTGGAAACTAGTAAAAAACCATATTACCGAGAACACGCAGTGTGTACGTAACATTATCAACGAGCTTCCACCATTTTGGAAGCGTGTGGAAGTTCTTAGGCAGGTGACTTCAAATATCACTGGACACATCACTCACCATCATGTCCTGTTTGGCGACATTAACGTACACATTCAACTGCCCTTTGTCCTGCGGGGAGATGTCCAGTCGTCCACTGAAGGGTGAGATGGTCACCGTCCGGCCGACAGGGAGGATGGGAAGGCCGTTGGTGAGGCCTCCATCCACCCACTTCTGTGGAAAGAAACAGCCCGTGTCGGCACATGTCCATGAGACACGTCCCACGTGGAGCAGATAAACACAGATTTTTCAACAGGACTCCTTCCTTGTAATATCATCGAAGCCTCTTCTATGCGCTTCAATTACTGTTTATGGGGACTAATCTGATGGGTGATTTTTTAAATCTTTCTACACAGATCATTTACCCATAGAATGAGAAGCTGACAGAAATCAGGAAACCTCTCCAATTGTTTAAAAACTTTCAGGGGCGCCTGGGTGGCTCAGTCGGTTAAGCGGCCGACTTCGGCTCAGGTCACGATCTCGCGGTCCGTGAGTTCGAGCCCCGCGTCAGGCTCTGGGCTGATGGCGCAGAGCCTGGAGCCTGCTTCCGATTCTGTGTCTCCCTCTCTCTCTGACCCTCCGCCATTCATGCTCTGTCTCTCTCTGTCTCAAAAAATAAATAAACATTAAAAAAAAATTTATATAAAAAAAAATATTCCCTGGAACACTAACATGTTTTTCCAAACCGACAGTGCAAAAACTTTTAGGATGTTGCTGAAAACTAAGACCTTCTCGGTCCGAATCACTGACTTGATATCCAGATTCCCGTCAAGCCTAAACTGTCCGGTCGCCAGGCCAGTTACCACTTACTGTTGACTGTGTTGGTGACTGCACCGCCTATCTGTGTGAAACGTCTAAGTCACGAAGAAATAGACGTGGGAGAATTATGGTAATAGTTACATACAAATACGTAGTAACAGTATTCCACGACGGTCTTTCCCACAAATATGTCAGTAATGAAAGAATTAATAATCCATATCCCATGCAAAATGCTCAGTAGACTAGAATAATTCAATGTTAAATTTTCTCTAGATAATACACAGTCAAAATATTGCCTGAATTCGAATTCAGACAAGAAAAAAGAAAAAAAAAAACACCCTACAGCTTGTCTTGTGATGTGCATACCATCAGTTCTAGAGATGATCTTCTTCTGTTATTATGACCAATTAGGCCATTGCCAATGCTAATGCTATCACTTAAAAAACCAAACCAGACAACTTGTTAGCTCAGACCTCCTCTTGAAAATGCTCATGCTTGTTCCAAATTGATGTCAAGAATTGTGAAAACGTGGCGTTTTCTGAGGATGCACACTCAGAGGCCAGATATGCTGACTGAAGATTCCTGAGTAAGAAATACAAGTCTGACCTTCAATATGTTTCTGTTCTTCATTCATTTATTCAGCGGCTAATGACTATCTACCATAAACAGGGTACTAAAAACAGGTCTTAGAAGAGGAAGCCAGGAGACCTACAAGAACTTTAAAAAAGTTAGGGAAGGGGCTCCTGGGTGGCTCATCCAGTTAAGAGTCCGACTTTGGCTCAGGTCATGATCTCATGGTTTGTGAGTTCAAACCCTGCATTAGGCTCTGTGCTGACGGCGTGGAGCCCAGCCCACTTGGGATTCTCTCCCTCTCTTTCTCTCTAAATAAATTAACAAGCAAACAAACAAACAAACAACTTTTAAAAAAATTAGGGAAGGGGCTCCTGGGTGGCTCATCCAGTTAAGAGTCCGACTTTGGCTCAGGTCATGATCTCATGGTTCGTGAGTTCAAACCCTGCATTAGGCTCTGTGCTGACAGTGTGGAGCCTGCTTGGGATTCTCTCCCTCTCTTTCTCTCTAAATAAATAACTTTTTAAAAAATTAGGGAAGGGGCTCCTGGGTGGCTCATTCTGTTAAGAGTCCGACTTTGGCTCAGGTCATGATCTCATGGTTCGTGAGTTCAAACCCTGCATTAGGCTCTGTGCTGACAGTGTGGAGCCTGCTTGGGATTCTCTCCCTCTCTTTCTCTCTAAATAAATAACTTTTAAAAAAAATTAGGGAAGGGGCTCCTGGGTGGCTCATCCAGTTAAGAGTCTGACTTTGGCTCAGGTCATGATCTCATGCTTCGTGAGTTCAAACCTTGCATTAGGCTCTGTGCTGACAGTGTGGAGCCTGCTTGGGATTCTCTCCCTCTCTTTCTCTCTAAATAAATAACTTTTTAAAAAATTAGGGAAGGGGCTCCTGGGTGGCTCATTCTGTTAAGAGTCCGACTTTGGCTCAGGTCATGATCTCATGGTTCGTGAGTTCAAACCCTGCATTAGGCTCTGTGCTGACAGTGTGGAGCCTGCTTGGGATTCTCTCCCTCTCTTTCTCTCTAAATAAATAACTTTTAAAAAAAATTAGGGAAGGGGCTCCTGGGTGGCTCATTCTGTTAACAGTCTGACTTTGGCTCAGGTCATGATCTCATGCTTCGTGAGTTCAAACCCTGCATTAGGCTCTGTGCTGACAGTGTGGAGCCTGCTTGGGATTCTCTCCCTCTCTTTCTCTCTAAATAAATAACTTTTTAAAAAATTAGGGAAGGGGCTCCTGGGTGGCTCATTCTGTTAAGAGTCCGACTTTGGCTCAGGTCATGATCTCATGGTTCGTGAGTTCAAACCCTGCATTAGGCTCTGTGCTGACAGTGTGGAGCCTGCTTGGGATTCTCTCCCTCTCTTTCTCTCTAAATAAACAAATAACTTTTAAAAAAAATTAGGGAAGGGGAGCCTGGGTGGCTCAGTCGGTTAAGTGTCCGACTTGGGCTCAGGTCACGATCTCAAGGTCCGTGAGCTTGAACCCCCGCGTCGGGCTCTGTGCCGATAGCTCAGAGCCTGGAGTCTGCTTCGGATTCTGTGTCTCCCTCTCTCTCTGTCTCTCTTCCTCTCATGCTCTGTCTCTTTCTCTGTGTCAAAAAAATAAATAAATAAACATTAAAAAAATAAAAAAAATTAAAAAACATTAGGAAAAGGAAACAGACATCAGACTATGTCAAAGAACTACTAGACAGGTTAGGAAGGAATTATACTGTCTATTAAGTTAATCTTCTGCCTTACGAAAGTATGAAACTTATTTTTTTTTAAATTTTTTTTAATGCTTATTTTTGAGAGAGAGAGAGAGAGCGAGAACGCACAAGTGGGCCACATGGTATACTCACCAGGCCACACCACCACAGGGCACTGCTCTGCCCCCTGCTGCTGCTGTCACCTCAGTCA
Organism: Acinonyx jubatus; assembly: GCF_027475565.1. Taxonomy (NCBI): domain Eukaryota; kingdom Metazoa; phylum Chordata; class Mammalia; order Carnivora; family Felidae; genus Acinonyx; species Acinonyx jubatus. The sequence goes on from NC_069389.1 coordinate 5,046,123, forward strand.
CTTCAGAAAAACCACCAAATCCCGCCAACCAATCAAGACCTGACTTCCACAAAAACACTAAAACCTAGAACAGGAGACGTGTTTTCAGCATGATGGGATTTTTTTCTGTAAGTTAAGTCATAGGAAAAGCTCACACCCACTGGCAAATGCTGCATTTAAATCAAAGTTTGTGTTTGGCTGAAAATGCAAAGATTCCAGCAAGCAAGCTGGCCTACGAATCCTACAGAAACTGTGGGAGGCTCTCAGGCTGAAAGAGCATCTGTGATGAGCACGGAAGGAGTCCAGAATGTTGGTAAGTGTGTGCATACGTGCACAAGGTCTCCGAGGGTTCTGTCACTCACCGTGTGCTCAGGACCCCCTCTTTGTGGACAGCAGTAAAGCACAACGGAAACCTGATGCTTTCAGGAGACCTTAAAATTAAGTAAGTGTCACATGTCTACTTTGCACAGACACGGGTAATGGGCAACAAACTAGGCAGACTGGGGCAGGAGACACGGCAGAGACACAAACACTGGAGATCATCCTGGGAAAGGTGCCCACTCACTAGCTAGGTGACCTCTGTGAAGTCAAATGCACATCTCTGACCCTCCCTTTCTCCTTGTCTGCAAAATACAGCGCAGTCATCCCATGACAGGTGAGGGGGTTCTGTTGCAGCCAAGAGAAAACGATAACAGCATGAGTTGTACTGCTTTTTCCATTACAAGGAAAATGGAGAGTGGACTGGTAAAGGTGGCCTCCCCAAGTCGTTCAGGGCACGTCTTTCCAGCTCACTCTGCGGCCATCTCCATGGTGGGATTGGTGACCTCATGATGCAGAATGGCTGCTGCAGTTTCAGTCATCACAGCTAGGTTCTGGGCAGCAGGAAGTAAAGAAAGGTATACAAGCTCCCTTCCTGTAAGTCCCACAGTAATCCAGCTTATAGCTCACCAGCCAGCACTTAAATGGGAGCCTCACCTAGCTACAATGGAAGTCTGGAAATGTCCAGCCAACCACTCTGATTCTGTCATAAGGAAGGAGAGGAAAGTTCACGGTGGAAGAAAGCTAGAAGCCTCTATCACCTGCACCTCATTCATAATACCTTTACTAGTATTTGTACAGGAAACTGTTTAGCATAGCGTTAGAGCATCCTTGGCTTCTGGGGCTCAGCTCTATTGTAACTTTTTTTTAAAATTTATTTTATTTTGGGAGAGAGAGACAGAGAGAGAGAGAGAGAGAGAGAGAGAGAGAGAGAGAGAGAGAGAATGCCAAGCAGGCCCTGCACTGTCAGCACAGAGCCTGATGTGGGGCTCAAACTCACGAAGCGTGAGATCATGAGCCGAAACCAAGAGTCTGGCACTTAACTGCCTGAGCCACCAGGTGCCCCAGCTCTTGTAACCTTGCTTCCACCCTCCCTTTCTGAAATTCCCACCTCCTTTCTAGCACATGCTACATCTACATCCTCCCTGCTCAATTGCTACCTCTTAATTATTGATCACATTGGCAATTCTGGGGACTCTTGACTCCCCAACCCCCCTTTCATAACATGTCATCTCTAAGACACCTTAGAGGTTTTTTTTGCCCATTTCTATCATTATTGTATATTCTATGTTTAGCCATTTCTATCATTATTATATATTACACAATCATACTTTGAAGTAAAATCATTACATTTCAGATCATTATAAAGTTAGTTTATAAGATAACATTGATTTTGGTACCATCTTAATAAAAATTTATAGCTAAAAATAAATGTTAACTTTTACTCCTATCCTATAATAGGAGGGAAAATGCTATTGAACTTAAAGTAATTACAATAAAGTACAGTACCTCTCAAATCTTTAGATGGCAACATAGCTCACACTCCTTGGGCACTAAATACCTGATAGGTCTGAGAGAAAGTACCAACAGTAGGGGAAAAAAAAAAACAAACAAACCCAACGCTGCTTTCCCTGAACTGATGTTTAAATTATTTTATGTTGCTCTTAAAAAAAAAAAAAGATCAGTGTATATTTAGTTTCTAAACAGTCACAAAGAGGGTTTTAGCATTCTGTTTGGACTATATGCCTATGGCTATAAACAGAGCTGAACTGAACTGTCCTTCTTAGGCTCTGCAACTTTGCATCTACACGGCTTTTCCGGTTACTTAACATCTCTGTGCCTCTCTCTCCCCCCGTGTGTCCCTTTAGACAACGGTCCTGGGGCAGACCAATTTGGGCCCAGAAGTGTACAGGAAGCACGGCAAAGGCCTGGAAAGACCAAGAATGCTCAAAGCAAGAAAATCAGGAGGGCTTGTGAGATCACAAAAATCGATGCCTTTGTTGTGAGATCACCAATTCCTTGAGTAGAGGTACTGTGCACAGGGCCCTCGAAGTCCCTGAGTGAGTGAATGAATGAATGACAGATATTAAACATTTTTCATGTACTCACTTAGGAGTAAGTGCATATGATGTATATATATACTAAATAAAACAAATGGCATTTATTCATCTGTGAATATGTGCCTGATCTTGGCTATGTGTTAAATAGATACTATATTGCATTATACAATATGTATCTCTAGTATGTGTTAAATAGATGCTGTATTTGATTATAAATACATATCTGTGGTATATGTTAAATAGTGTATTTGATTATAAAATGCATATTTCTGGTATGTGTTAAATAGATATTCTATTTGATTATAAATATATATCTAGTATATTTTAAATAGATGCTTATATTTGATTGTAAATATGTATCTCTGGTATGTGTTAAGTAGATACTGTATTGGATGATAAAATGTATTGCTCTGGTATGGGTTAAATAGATACTATATTTGATTACAAATACGTATCTCTGGTGTGTGCGAAGTAGATACTGTATTTGATTATAAAATGCATAACTCTGGTATGTGTGAAATAGATACTGTCTTTGATTTTAAAATGCCTATCTCTGGTATGTGCTAAGTAGATAATTTATTTGATAAAATGTGTAACTGTGGTATGTTTGAAATAGATACTGTCTTTGATTTTAAAATGCCTATCTCTGGTGTGTGCTAAGTAGTTAGTGTATTTGCTTATAAATACGGATCTCTGGCATGTGTTAGAGAGACAGTGTATCTGTTCTACAGGGTGCGCCTGTATGCAGGAGCCAGAGAGGGTAGGTAGGATAATGAACCTTTACTGCAGCGGCTGCAGAAGGCAGAGAGGAGCTGGCCCACAGCCCCGCCTGAGAGCAGATGGCAGGTATTAGCTCACCTTTCCCTCCCTCCCTTTCTCTCTCCCTCCCTCCTGCCTGGAGTTGGGGGGGGGGGGGCCCAGGGGAACAGAGCAGTCCTGGATTGCAGGGGACATGCAGGGCCAGGGCCGGGGAGGGGCTTGCTGCCTGGCGGGGGGGGGGGGGGGGGGTGGGGTGGGGGGGGGCTCCTGTGGGGGTTGGGGAAGGGGAAGGAGTGGGTGCTGGTGGGGGGGGGGTGGTCACATGCAGAGCCCTGAGGCTTTTCCCAGCTGGCAGCTCAGCTCTGCCTGAAGGGGCTGTAAGTAGGAGTTTACTGTTTTAAAAATTCTTCTAGTCTTTTTTTTTTCTTTTAACAAAAGGGACAAAATTTATAACCAGATGGAAAAAGGGGCATCCCCATCATTCTGAGTGTTGAGGTCTTGCTGCCATGCCTCCCGTACTTGATTTCTTTTCTGTTAAAAACAAAATTATTTACAAAAAAAAAAAAAATCATATAAACTGATTTGGAATCACCAGCATAATGATAAAATTGGATCCTTGAAAGGAAACGTATTAATCCAGGGAATCCTGATGATTCATCAGTTACAAGAAGGTTACCTGCCCGTTGTACTCCACTGGTTTCAGGCCCGCGTAAATGGGCAGGAAGCTGCTAGCCAGGAGAACCTGGAGGAGGAAACAGAGAAACAGCCCGCAAGTGTAAGCGTTCACACACAAAACACACTTGATGTATTAGTAAAACATGTTACGTTTTTCCAAAAATAACAATGTTCACTGTAAAAGATTAAGTTCTATACATTTCTTTTTTTTTTTTAATTTTTTTTAACGTTTATTTATTTTTGAGACAGAGAGAGACAGAGCATGAACGGGGGAGGGGCAGAGAGAGAGGGAGACACAGCATCGGAAACAGGCTCCAGGCTCTGAGCGGTCAGCACAGAGCCCGACGCGGGGCTCGAACTCACGGACCGTGAGATCATGACCTGAGCCAAAGTTGGACACTTAACCGACTGAGCCACCCAGGCGCCCCAGTTCTATATATTTCAACTGCACAGCACACACGGTTAAGGAGAAGGTGACACTTCTACTGTCTGAAAAGACCATGAACACAGAGGTGTGATTCCATGTTCTGTGACTCAACTGACTTCACCTGAGTAAAATCGCTATTTTAATTGTAGACGACCAGGTCATTAGCAAATTTAACTTCCAGGGAAGTCTACATTCGTGAGCACGTACAGGCTGCAAATAAATTATTCATGACGCTCTGTCATATGCTATAAAAATCATTTCTCAGGTTGCACTGTGGAGGGCGCCTTGCTGGCTCAGTCTGTGGAGCGTGTGGCTTGATCTTCGGGTCTTGAGTTCAAGCCCCATGTTGGGGGTAGACTTTACTTGAAAAAGATAAAAATAAGGTTGCACTCTTATTTTTCAGAGGAGCAAACCCTCTGGTTATTACAGAGGAGACCAGCCTGCACCTTGGGAGGATTCTAATTTGTCCCCACGATGTTGCTAACGGGAGCAACACATTTCATGTGCTAGCAACATGGTCTGCATATATAATGCGACGGCAGCAGCTTGGGACAGCAGGTACGCGTTATCTTCTATTGAAAAAGGCGAAAAAGGTCGCCATTTAGAATATTACCATTTCTTCCAACAGAACTTGGGCATTGGGAGCTTTTCTGACATTTACATGTTTCTTTTCTTTTCTCTAGTGCAGTCTCCAAATCACTACTGTTCTGTTTGGAAAGACACAGCAGTAGATACTGAATATTTAAGCTAGAATCTTTCAACTAGTAACTGTTTCTTGTCAAGGATTTCATGAGATTTGGCAGGGGTGGGGTGGGCGTATATTATTCAGAAATGGATTACGGCCCCACAACTGATTTGCAAATCGCCTACTTAGAATTATTTACAACTCGCAGAGCATTTTTCCCCAGAGAAACAATAGTGTAGGTATGTTTTCTGAGGTCAGCTCTCCAAGGCCAATATGTCTATTCTGAACTGTGAGTAACGACAGATCCAGTCACCAGCAACTGCACTTTCTGTAGGAGGCGTCCTCTGTGGGGTGTAACCTGGCTGGACCGCTTTTGTTTCTGCGTCGTGTACCTGGAAGTTGGCACTGGCTTCTCTGTGCAGTGGTCCCAACTCTTACCAAGGCTCGTGGCTCCTCGCTGCTGAAAAGTGCTGAAGGGACAGGGTCTGTGCCTCCTGCATGGTCGGTCAGGCCTTCTCGGGCCTTCTCACACCCCACAAATGCCTGTTTTACCTCCCCGACCCCACGGCAGGAATGCAGATGAGCACCCTTGATGGGGTTCAGTGGGACAAGCAAGGATTCGCCCATGTTGTTGGGGACGTGTCGAGCACAAGGGCTGAGGTTCTAACAGTCCCCATGGCAACGGGCTCCTGACAGGTGGCCCGGAAACATCTGGGGCGTCAGGTGTGAGTAGTAGAACAGCACAAACCAAGACTCTAGCAGGAAAGAAGGAAAGGACTGACACGCATCCCATATCACTCTTGTTCCAGGCTGGTGCCGGGTGCCCGAACCAGCGACGTCATTTTTGTGCCCAGTGAAAAATGAAAACACAGGTATTAAGAAATGCAAGATGTCGGGGTGCCTGGGTGTCTCAGTCAGTTAAACATCCAACTATTCATTTCTGCTCAGGTCATGATCTCATGGTTTGTGAGATTGAGGCCCACATTGGGCTCTGTGCTGACAGCATGGAGCTTGCTTAGGATTCTCTCTCTCTCTCTCTCTCTCTCTCTCTCTCTCCACCTCCCCTGCTTACATGCACACTCTCAAAATCAATAAATAAAGTTAAAAAAAAAGAATTGCAAAATGTTGACGACAGATCATCAAACCAAAGTACAATGGCAATCTTGCATGAGATTTGTCAACCATCTACAAACAAGACTGTAGGCATGCCTGTCCTTAGCATCCCTCTTCTATTTTTGATGTTTATTTATTTTGAGAGAGAGGGAGAAAGCGAGCAGGGGAGGGGGAAAGAGAGAGGGAAAAAGAGAATCCCAAGCAGGCTCTGCGCTGTCAGCACACAGCCCAACTTAGTGCTTGATCCCATGAACCGTGAGATCATGAGCTGAGCTGAAATCAAGAGTCGCTTAACTGGCTGAGCTGCCCAGGTGCTCCCGCGTTCCTCCTCAAATGTGTGGCTTGATAGAATGGTGAGCTGTGACGCTAGACAAACCTGTTATACAAAGAGGAAACCAGGAGTGAATATCATCTCGGGTGATTTGTGGGGCATTACTCCATAAGCCAGTGGGGGATGACAGCTCAGAGCCAACCTTCTCGGCCCCACGACAACAGCACTTGGGTGTTTTCCAGAGAAAGGCTGTGCACGGTTTCCATTGTCACTGCATTCACCCTAAATGAATTTGGCTCTATCATCAATTGGCTACTCTTTAAAAAAAAAAAAAAAGAAAAAAAAAAAACAATTACAGGCCCTAGGTATGTTTTGTAGACACGCTGTGGCTATTTAATGAAGTAATTTGGCAAAAAGCAACATGGTGATGTAGTAATCACTGAAACGCTCTGGGGATAGCAGACATATTGTGAAATTACAGTACTTAAGAGTCTTTAAAGAACCAAAGACACTATGTAAATATAACGATTTATTTCATTATGCTGCATAAATAATCATATGTGCCCTGCAAAAAAAAAAAAAAATCACCACCATTAGAATCAGAATGATGTGTTTTCCCTCCCCCCTGTCCATGTCAGAGTATAATGTAAAGTTCACAAGTTAATGCTTGAAAGTGTTTTCGGTGTTTGGTTGAAAAATGCTATTCAATTACTTTCCTACAGATAAGAAGAGTACGAATCTTCCTAAATGCTATGAGGACTGCAGTGAACTAGAAAATACCTGTCAGTCCTCCAAATCAATGTATTTATTCTGACATAACTCACTTTCCCTGCATGTGGGCTGCTGGTTTGCATATCGGACCAAGTTCAGTGGGAAAATTAGCTTCCACAGTGGAGAACGAAGTGGTCTATCTTATTCGTGGTCTGTTTGCCGCCATTTTATTGCAAGCAAATGGAACGTTTGAAGGAAAGAGGCGAAGACTCACACTCTGAGGCCATGTAATAGGACACAGTAGGTCTAAACATGTCCATACAGCGTGTCTTACCTCATTGTTTTCCCAGTGAAATTTTTCTCACCAATAAAGCTCCACCCACATACAGTAGAGCTTCTCAGTGAAGGGAAGAGTGTCTTTGTTTCCTGGGGACATTTAGCGATGTCTGGAGACAGTTTTATTTCTCACAATTGTGTGTGTGGTGGTGGGGGGATGGTTACTACTGGCATCTAGTGGGTAGAGTCAAGGGATGCTTCGACACACCTATTAGTGCACAGGCCAGCCCCCACCACAGACAAGTATCAGACCCCAAATGTCAATAGCGTTGTGGCTGACACACGGATGTAATATCTGGGTCTTGCCATCCATGGCCCATCACAGGACTCAGTACTTTAAACAGTGCACAGAGGTCAGAACGTTGATTTGCTTTTTTGTCTCATTCTTACTAAATACACAATGATAAAAATAAAAGCTAGTGACATCCTCTAGCAATGCACAAAGCATCGCCAAGTGCATATTCAATGCACGCTCTGACTAGCTCTTTTCATTTTACATGTTATAGAAAAGGGGTGTTTAGAAAATTATGTGGCCTGGCTTCCTTCGAGAATGAATTCCCAACAAGTTTCATTTATGCCTAAAGTTTGCTGTGGAGTTTAATGAGGAGCTGGCTATTTATTCAGAACCTGCTGGTGTAGTTGAAATTCAAAGACACGGTCAAATTTATCTTCCCAGGCTTCCCAGGATAATGAACAATCTTACATCAGGCCTTCGTTCACCTTCACTAGGCGAAATGTGCGAAGATCTTGCCGTAAGAGCATTCTCGCTAAGCGTGCGGCAACACGGGACTTCAGCACGATGGAGAGAGGGTGGTTCTTCGCAAGCGGGGCACGGTTCTGCACGAAAGCCTTCCTGGGACTATCGATCCACGAGCATTCACTTGGGTCAAATGACCAGCTCAGACTACCTGCGTCCACCAGCTTTACAACGTGAAGAATTCAGCGCTTGGTCCTAATGCACACAAGCGGCCACCACCAGCACGCCATGGCACAGTTAACTTCACAATCATGTCTGCTCGGCTGAGGAAGTGACCTAGGACTTTCTTAGAAACAAAGGATTTACCTCCCTTGTCACACTTTGCTGAGGGCTGATATTAAGATGTGCTTGCATTTCCTGGCTGCATGTTTCCTTGTGAAGAAAGATAGCCCAGAATTCCCGGGATAATGTGTAACGGGGCCCGCTAGTAAAGGAATCGCTAAGGACCTATGGCACACGGGACAAGAGCCTGGAGAGCAAGGGCCCCTGAGTTGGTAAGTGCCCCCACACACATGACTGCAGCTGGTCTGCATAGCAATTTGTGGGGTAGGTGGGAGTGTGCATTCCAACTGACAGAGAAGCTAAGGCACTGAGAAGTCAGTGGTCCCACCCGCACTCCGCCGAAGACGAGGGCTAGGCTTTCCATCACCAAGGTACCAAATGCCTTTGCAGAAACTGACCTCAACGTGGTGTTGATCTCCTCAACACATCCGGCCCACAGAAATGATCAGTGGAATTCATCCTCCAAGGATACATTTTTATCTGCCCCCATAATTCATCCCCAAAAAGGGTGAGGCACCCCAAATGGATGTCCCTGGTTGATGAGAACAAGGGAGGTGTTTGGGGGAGGGGGCCCCTCGGGGCTCTGGTTTCACTGTATAAAGGGATCCTCCCTCTGGGGCCCATCTCCTACTGGTCTGGTAGCACACTTCACAAGTGCCTCCCTGTCTCTGCTCAGTCACTACTAGGGGGAGGGGCATACTCAGCACAAATGAGTTCTGCACAAAATAACACCTGCAGACCACACGTGTGACTTATAGTGGTATACAAACATTGGGGGGAAACCCCAACACGGAGTGTCTTAGTCAACTCTGGCTGCTGTACGAAATACCATAAATTGGGGGACTTCTAAACAATACACGTTTATCACAGTTCTGGGGAGCACAAAGTCCAAGAACAGGGCACCAGCAGGTCTGGTGTCTGGTGAGAGCCCACTTCCTGGTTCATGGACAGCCATCTTCTCACTGTGTCCTCATGTGGCCGAAGGGGCCAGGGTGCTCTTTGGGGTCACTTTATGAGGGCACTGTTCTCATTCATGAGGATTCGGACCTCATAACCTAATCACCCCCAAAGGCCCCACCTGCTAATATCATCTCATGGGAGTTAGGTTCAACGTGAATTGTGGTGACAGAAACATTCAAGACCTAGCATTTCACCCCTGGCTCCCCCAAATTCATGTCCTTCCTGCATGCGAAATATGTTCATCCCCTCCCCGTACCCAAAAAAGTCTTAAGTTGTTCTGGCATCCACTCCCAAGTTTAAAGCTCAAAGCCTCACACAAATAGCATCTAACTCAACTCTGGGTGGGACCTGAAGTACCGTTCATCCTGAGGCAATCTGCTGTCCAGCTGAGAACCTATTAGATCAGTCAGGTTATGCGTTTCCCCAAAATGTGGTGAGAAGGCACAGCAGAGAAGGTCCCCTTCCAAAGGGAGAAATAGGAAGGCAAGAAGAAGCATTCAGAGCAAGTCTGAAACCCAAGGGGGCAAGTGTCACTAGACTTGAAGGCTGGAGGGTAGTCCTCCGTGGCTTGATGTTGTGCCTTAGGAGCCCATGGGGGCAGGGTCCTGCCCCTGAAGCTTTGCTGGGCAGGGCTTGGGCCCCACCTCTGTGCTGGCTCTGCGCCTCAGTCTCCCGCCAGAGGCTCCCTGGGGCTGGAACCCTCTGCCCACTGCGCTCTGTCTGGGATCTCCATGGTGGGCCCTCTCCCATGGCTCTAAGGCAGGGAGGACTGGCCTGTGAGAGGTGAGGGTGCGTCTACACTTGCCCTTATTCTCTGGGCTTCTGATGAGACGGGCAGGCCTCCTGTGACCTCTCTGAGATGCCTCAGGGGTCATACTTCCATTGTCTTGGGACAATAGTCCTGGCTTCTCTTTACAAGGCTGACAACAGCCTCATCAGATGACTGGTTTAGCCACCTCTTTCAGTTCTGTTCCCAAGAGGCTGTCATTCTTTCCAATAAGGACAGGCTGAGAAAGTCCCAAAGTTTTAAGTTCTACCTTGCCTTTGATAAGCAATTCCATCTTTCAGTCATTTCTCTCTTCTTGCATTTTACATAAGCAGTCAAGAGAAACCAGACTGCTCCTTCAACGCTCTGCTTGGAATGAGGACTCATCAAGTATTCATTTCCATCACTTCCAAGTTCAACCTTGCAGAAAACGCTGGGACAAGAACACGGCTCAGGCAGGTTCTTTGCTCCCTCATAGCAAGGAGGGCCTTGCTCCTACAGCGTTTGAGGACATGTCCTTGTTTCTTTCCGAGACCTCATCAGAATGGCTGTGCCACGCACAGTCTTACCAATTCTGTTTCCAGCCCCGTAGGGATTCATTACGAATATGGCGGCTCTCTCTCCAGCTCTTCTCGTTCTTTTCCGCGTCCTCTTCAGAATCACCTCTAAAGGTCCATTCATGGCAACGGGGGCTCTTTCTAGCATGTACCTCTAGTGCCCCCCCAGCCTCCGTCTGCTACCCGGTTCCAAAGCTGCTTCCGAATGCGTAGATATGTGTTATGGAAGCGCCCCATTTTCCTGTGTTGGTCCATTTGGGAGCTACAGACCGGGTAGCTGATAGACAACAGACATCGATCTCCCACATTTCTGGTGGCCGGGACGTCCAAGATCAAGGTGGAGGCAGTGCGTGCTGAGAGCCTCTTTCTTGCTGTGTTCTCACGAGGCAGGGAGCATGACCAAGCTGTGCAGGCTCTCTTTTATCAGGGCACTGATCCCAGGTGGGAGGGTTCTACCTTCATCACCTGTTCACCTCCCAAAGGTCCACCTCCTGGCACTATCACGTCAGGGATTCAGCATTCACTGAACGGGAATGGGGGGGCTACAAACGTTCAGACCACAGCACTGAGTTAAATCACTGTGGACATAAGATGCAGAACACTATGGAAATCCAACGCTAAGGGAATCTTTGGACCACATAACTGGTTAACGGAGGTTCACAGAAAATAATCTATCAGCACAGATATCAAGTCAAAGAGTAATGTTTTATGGAACTAAAAGCGGACTTAACTAATGAAAGTTAAGCATGAGTCATCGCACAAAAGCACATTTATAAAACGAAGCTAATGGTAAAGAGGTGTAAAATTAAATGCCACAAGGTGGCAAAACTGGGTAGTAATGCATCTCCTGAGATGTTATAGATTTACGTGAGCACACTGTGCGTGAACACAGATGATAAGTAAGAAGTGAAAGCAATACGTAAGCAAAGGTGAATTGTACTCCCCAGAAAGAAGGCGGTGACACTTCAAATTTGACAACAGACTCATACGGACATGTTAACCGGTCACGTGTGTGGCTGAGTGCCTTATTTGTTTAACGTTTACTGAATTTTGGCTTTAACCAACATGCACACAGGGCTTTACTGCTGCAACACCCTCTTCCATGCTCCATTCCATGTGCTCTCCATGGGGACACAGATTGACTTCTCACCTCCATTCCACAGTTGGACAAACTGAGGCTCCAACATAATTAGCCCCAGAGGACACTGCCAGGAAATGGCAGACCGGGATAGAAACACTGGGAGATGCACATAAGACATGTAATACTCCAGGTGGGTCTGCGTGCGCCCACGCAGGCAACACTTTTACACAGGCACCCGCTCCGTAATGAGAACTGGCAGTCAGCTGGTGGATAATAAGGAGCCCAGCATTAACAACAACAACAACCACAACAGCAACAAACACCAAAAAAGCCCTAGTTGGTGAGGGTTTTAAATAGTTAATGATAAAATGGGTGGGAGATGCAACATGGTAGGGCGTCTGGGGGGGCTCAGTCGGGTAAGCGTGCAACTCTTATTTCAGCTCAGGTCGTGATCTCATGCTTTGTAGGATCAAGCCCCTCATCGGGCTCTGTGCTGACAGCACGGAGCCTGCTTGGCATCCCTCTCCCTCTCTCCCTGCCTCTGTCTCTCTCACAATAAGTAAATCAACCTAAAAACCCAGGAAGCAAACCCAAGGCTGTGTTCAGACCCAGGTATACAAGGCCCCCAGGAGACCAGCTGTGCACCGTGGGGCTGGTTCCCCTCCTGGCTTTGGGAGGCCTCGCGGCTCCCTGTCTCCCCATCTCCCCGTGAGGGAAGTGGAAAAGCTGTCTCTGAGCTTCCTTCTCTCCTTCCCCGCGTCTCTACGTGGTCAGAAGGGCCACCCTGCACGTGGCACTTCGCAGAGCATTCCAACCCTGGCCTCTTTGCTACCCAGACCACGTGAGCTGGTCACGTCCCCACCCAGAAGGGAGCGGGCTTTCTTCCCCCTCCACGAGTCTTCTCCTCTCCTCATGTAGTCTCTGCCAGTCATACTCCGGAACCAAATGTTTCCCAAGTATTCCAGGCACGGATATCAGACATTTCACAGTCACCGTCTACCATCAAGGAAATATCTATCCTTCCTATTTTCCGTTCTGAAAAAGGTTAGAGCGTTCAGCTGAACATTTAAAACGCTTCTCGTAGAACCTAGGATAAATGTTAATTATTCCATAATTCTCCTTACAAGATATTACACATTTGTGTCAACTGTTTCTCTTCTGTTCAATGAACTCAAGTAATTACACCAATTCTCTGAATAGTTATTATCCAAAACAAAGGAAATTGAAAAAAAAAAATCATGTTTACTTACTGCAATAGTTGCTGTTGCTACTGTAACAAATTACCACAAACTGAGAGCCTTAAAATAACACAAATCCGTCCTCATGCTGTCGAGTGATCGGCATCTCTCCTGGAGCTAAAAGTGAGCTGGGACTGGCCCGCACTCCTTCTGGGAGGCTGCAGGGGGAGTGTTCCCTGCTCATTCACATACTGGCAGAGTTCTGTTGCATAGGCTGCTGGACAGGAGTCCCCTTGTGCCTTGCTGGCTGTCGGAGGGGAGCGGCCACAGCGCCCTCTCTGTGTGTGCTCTATTTCCAAGAGGGCTCTAAGGCTCAGAAGGAGCAATGGTGCCTGGCATCCGGGAAAGATCTCCATCTGTAAGGACTCACAGACTTAGTTCGGATCCCCCCAGATAATCTGGGATCATCTCCCCATTTCTAGATCTTTACCTCAATTGTATTTATAAGATTCTTTTTGCCACGTGAGGTGACACATTCACAAGTGCTGGAGATTAGAGTGTGGACATCTTT